>NC_045434.1:165835345-166162572 GCF_002776525.5 Piliocolobus tephrosceles | reverse complement strand
AGCCCTTTGTCAGATGAGTAGATTGCAAAAATTTTCTCCCATTCTGTAGGTTGCCTGTTCACTCTGATGGTGCAATCAGGCAAGAGAAAGAAATCAAGGGTATTCAGCTTGTGCTTTTCATTAAGATCACCTCCTCCAAGGAGGTGCCTAGCTGCTGTTCTACAAGGGAAGTAAGTTAGATCGTCACAGCCACAGCTGTCCCAAGCCTTCATTAGCATTCATCTCCCTCCTCCAACACCCTCTAGAGATTTCCCTCACTCCTAGCCAGTACTTCAGCTGGCCTAGGCTGCTTTCCTGGTGGATGCCTCAGAATTTCATCCCTAAAGGGCCCTGAGCCCTTGGCTGTTTTGAGTGCATGATCGCTTCGGTTGCCTGTTCATTATTATGACCATGCAAGAAAATATCAGGAATTATCCTATTGATTCCACTAAGTTCCAGACATGCTCAACCCTGCCTCTATTTTATGGTATCAACCCTAACTCCTCTTCATATTCAGGGTCCATTATCCCCACCAGTCCAGCAACTTCCCCCCCTTTTTTTTTTTTTTTTTTTTTTTTTTACCATTGGTGCAATGATGAGGAGCCCAAATGACCAGGTAGAAACACAGTTTGAAGTTTAGTGGATAACTTACTGTGTCTCCTAATATAAGTGTCCCCAGCTTGGGAACTGGGACTTTTAATCCAGCAGACTCTAACAATCAAGCCTCAAGAAACTTATCCTGAAGGTCTGCATTCTAGGACCTCTCCTGTAACCAGTTATCTTAACCTGCATTTCCTCAAAGGCAGAATCTGAGACAAAGTCTTGTATGCAGGTAGTTTACATAGAAAGTGAATCTAGGATAGAGGGATGAGGAACAGGAGAAAAACAAAGATAAAAAGCCAGCAGAAGGAAACATTTTTGATTGGGCCACTGCTATGGTAGACAGGTGCTTAATAAATGCATTTTGAAACTTTCACCCCAGGAGTCAAAGGGAAAAGTATTTGTATCAATGCGTGATTGAATTTTTCATTTGCATAAAGCTAAGTGACTAATCATTGCCAAAATTCTCTTTCTTTAAAACCCTGCATTTCCAACATGCAGTGCAGGCTAATTTTATTTTATTGTTCAGGTCAAAGACATTTTCCTGTATCAGATGCCATTTTCTATTTTTCTTGCCCCAAATTTCTAAATTATTCTGCCTTGAAACCCCAGTATTGAATTTCTCTTAAGTTCCAGGACTTCAACAGTCTTCCTCTTTGTTTTTGGTAACTTCTGGTCTTCCAGTGGTTCACATGGTGTCCCCATTTCCGAAGGGGCTCTGCTTACCTTTCCTTTTACTGCCCACATCCCCCCACCCCGCCATGCATTATGGACTGATGTCACGCTTCACCATCCCCATTAACCCATTAGAGCAGAACATATTGTGATAATAAAAATCTTTGCCAAAAATTCCTGGCTATGATCACATTGAGCCCTGAAAGAGCACGTTTTATTTTTCAGATAGATTCAAACAAGTGGTAACTTCAAGTAGGTTTTAACTTCTTCCTTTTAAAGAAGGATTTTTGGCTGAAGTCAGCATGGAAGACAGTCAGAAGACATAAATTCAGCCTGTGCTACTTACCTGATGTGGGACTTTCAGGAAACTGAATCTAAAAAGAAGTAACATTTGCCTATCTCTATGTGAATGTGATAGTCACATGGCCTGTTCTATCTGCACAGGCAGGCACACACAAACACAGAAAGAGAGAGAGATTGAATCTCTGGTGTTTCCTCCTCTTCTTATAAGGACATCAGACTAGGACCCCACCCTATGACCTCATTTAACTTTAATAGACTTCCTAAAGGCCCTATCTCCAAATATATGTTAAGGCTTCAACATATATATTTTGGGGAACACAAATCAGTCTATAACACCTCCTTAACTTATAGCATAAATAATCAAAGTGGAAAAAAAGAGACCTTTCTTTCTTCAGATTCATTCATAGGAAAGAACCCTCCAATCCATTCTTTGAAAGAGAGTTCCCCATGTCCCCGCAATTCACAGTCCTAACTCCACCTCCACCTCCACTTAAATCATCTCACCCAGGAAAGTAACTTGGCTAATGCTTTTCTTACTTTCTTTTCTTTTTTTTTTAAACTGAAAATTTTACTTTAACTCCCAGGATTTATGTGCAGAAGTGCAGGTTTGTTACATAGGTATACATGTGCCATGGTGGTTTGCTACACCTATCAACCCATCACCTATGTTTTAAGCCCCATATGCATTAGGTATTTGTCCTAATGCTCTCCCTAGCCCTGCCCTCAACCCCCTGACAGTCCCCGATGTGTTGTTCCCCTCCCTGTGTCCATGTGTTCTCTGTTCTCATTGTTCAACTCCCACTTGACCTAATTAAACAAAAGAGCTTCTGAACAGCAAAAGAAACCATCATCAGAGTGAACAGACAACCTACGAAATGGGAGAAAATTTTTACAACCTACCTATCTGACAAAGGTCTAATATGCAGAATCTACAAGGACCTTATGCAAATGTACAAGAAAAAAAAACCAATAAACCCTATCACAGAGTGGGCAAAGGATATGAACAGATACTCTCAAATGAAGACATTTCTATGGCCAAGAAACATGAAAAAAAGCTCGACATCACTGATCATTAGAGAAATGCAAGTCAAAATTATAATGAGATACCATCTCACGCCAGTCAGAATGGTGATTATTAAAAAGTCAGGAAACAGTAGATGCTGGTGAGGCTGTGGAGAAATAGGAACTCTTTTAAACTGTTGATGGGAATGTAAATTACTTCACCTATTATGAAAGACAGCGTGGCAACTCCTAAAGGATCTAGAACCAGAAATACCATTTGACCCAGCAATCCCATTACTGGGTATATACCCAAAGGAATATAAATCATTCTACTATAATGACACATGTACACGTATGTTTATGGCAGCACTATTTACAATAGTAAAGACACAGAACCAACCCAAATGCCCATCAATGATAGATTGGATAAAGAAAATGTGGTACATATACACCATGGAACACTATGCAGCAATAAAAAAGAATGCGATCATGTCCTTTTCAGGGACATGGATGAAGCTGGAAGCCTCATCCTCGGCAAACTAACACAGGAACAGAAAACCAAACACTGCATGTTCTCACTCTGGGAGTTGAGCAATGAGAACTCATGGCTGTTGCTTTTCTAGAATTTCCTGTTGCAGACCTCCTGCCTTCTTCACCTCTGAGGACAAGTTACAGAGCACATTGTATATGCCTCAGTCCAGGCACATAAGCATGCTCTTCTGCACTCTTTCTTTAAGTTTCTGAATCTGCCTCTATATCTTGTTTCTAGTTCTAGGTTTTCCTCTCCCAGGCTCCTCTTCTCTCTCCTTCCCCCTTTTCTCCTGTCTTCACTCTCTCTTTCTTAGGTGTCAGTATACCACAAAAATCCTGAAAATACAAAGAAAATAGTGTGTTCATTTGAGCTTTTTAGATTAACAGTTGACCTAATGTTTTAAATATGGAGTTACTTCATCTGAAAAGGTATCTGAGGTTAAAGAAAAGTAGATTGAACATATTACTTGAAAATTTAACTACTATGCTGTTTAAAAATCATCTTATTTTCCATCGTATGGACTTTTGGACATCCTGAAGGCATCTGTGCCTTCACCTTTCCTCCGTTTTTCCTTGCTGCCTCGTCTTTTCTCCTCGGTCTTTGTGTCTCGTCCTTACTACACTGTCTGTCTCTGCTCCTATCTCTAGTCTGTCATAGTCTCTTTCATCATCTCTCTTCTCATTTCTCCATCACGATCCCTATTCTCCTCTCCCTAGCCCCCTCTCTCCGTATAGCTCCCTCTCTCCCACAGACCCCCTCCATCAGTGGCTCTATCTGGCTTTATAATTTTAGCATAGCATTTTTGGCACAAGATCTTTTCCAATTTCCTGATGTAATAACAATGAGGCTTAGAGGAGAGTGTGGGGAAAAGTCTCCTGTGGATGGACATGGTGCCAAAAGAGCTCTCTCACTGATAGGGTTCAATAAATTGAGCCTTCTCATCATGGTCTTTAAATGGAGTGGTGTGTGTCTAGGCTGGTCATGTGGACCCAATTCCCAGCCAGATGGGAGACACATTGACTGAAGACAGCCTGGGTCCTGCAAAGGGCTCTCAACCAAAGTCAGGATCGCTGCATGAGAAGCCCCCTCCGGCATTCGAGAATGTCTGTCTCCAAAAAGTCACTTGACCTCACTGGGCTTTAGTTTCTACAACTCTAAAACAAGGGAATTAGACTCATAGTGTTGAGGAGCCTCTGGTTTTGCCTTTATAACACTATGATTCCCCTTCATATACTGCAAATACATACATATGTGTGTGCCTGCTAAATATAGGTGCCAATTTTGTGTAGATAAAACACACACAAATATGTGTGTGTGTATCTATGTAAAGCACATACATGCATACACATACATCGTCTTAGTCTGTTTGCACTGCTATAACAAAATACCTTAGATTGAGTAATTTATAGACATTAGGAATTTGTTGTTCTTAGTTCTGGGGGCTGGGAAACCCAAGATCAAGGTGTCAGCAGATTTGATGTCTGGTGAGGGCTTGGTTTCTGCTTCCTCCTTGCTGTGTCTTCACATGGTGAAAGGGGGCAAGGAAGTTTGCTCAAGCCTCTTTTATAAGGACAATGATCTCATTCTTGAGGATGGAGCCCTCATTACTTAATCACTTCCCAAAGGCTCCACTTCTTAATGTGGTCACACTTGGTATTAAGTTCTAACATACGCATTTTGGGGAGGACACAAACATTCAGACCATACCATTCCACCCTGGGCCCCAGTATTCATGTCTTTCTCATACGTGAAATACATTCATTCCATCCTAAGAGCCCCAAACAATAGCTGGTGTTGTTCCAGCACCAATTCCAAAGGCCTAAATCCAGAGTCTCACCTAAATATCATCTAAATCAAATATAGATGACACTGAAGGTATGATTCATCCTGAAGAAAATTGTTCTCCAGCTGTGAGCCTGTGAAATTAAACATGTTATGTGTTTCTAAAATAGAATGGTGGTCAGGCATTGAATAGTTACTCTCCCTTCAAAGGGAGAAATAGGAAAGAAGAAATAAGTAAAAATCCCTACCAAATCCAAAACCCAATAAGGCAAACATTAAATCTTAAGGCTCCAGAATAAACTTCTTTTTTAGGAGTCAGGGTCTTACTCTGATGCCCCGGCTGGAGTGCAGTGGCATGGTCATAGTTCACTGCTGTCTCTAACTCCTGGGCTCAAGTAATCCTCCCACCTTGGCCTCCCAAAGTGCTGGAATTGCAGACTTGAGTCACTGCACCTGGCATGAATAAAGTTCTTTGATTCAAAGCCTCACCTCAGGACACAGTGAAGTGGAAGTTTGGCCCTCCAAGGCCCTAGTGGGGGCTCCAGCCCATGGCATTAACCCATGCTGCAACTCTCACAGGTTGGAGTCTCATGCCTATAACTCTTCCAGGTTGAAATTGAATGCTGGTGGCTTTATCAGTCTGGGGTCTTGGGGGTGCACCTGCTCCCATGGCTTCACTGGGCGTTGCCCTAGTGGAGCCCTCTGCAGTGGCTCTACCACTGTGGCAGTTCTCTGCCTGGGCCTCAAGGTTCTGGGGGCATCCTTTGAAATCTAGGTGGATGTAGCCACACTCCCACAGCACATGCATTCTGCACCATGGTGAAAATGGCTCTGTATGGACACTGCCAAGGTTTACCATTTGTGCCTTTTGGAGGGGCAACCTAAACTGCACCTGGGCTCACTCGAGTGACAGCTGGGATGGTCAAGAAGCACTGCACTGAAATGTGGAGAGTGGAGCCTTGAAATCCTTCTGCTCTTAAGGTCTTAGCATTTTGGGCATGTGATAGGACAGTGCTGAAGATCTTCAAAATGCCTTGGGGGTCATTCTTCCATCGTCTTGATAAATTGCACCAGGCTTCCACCCATCCACAATAATTTTCTTATCAGATGGGCACTTGGGCACATCCTTGGCTTTCTTTCCCAAGCATGCTTTTGTATTCTTTACAACATGGCCAGGCTAAGAATTTTTCAAGCCTTTAAGTTCTGCTTCCCTTTTGACTATAAATTCCTTCTTTAATTCATTTCTCTCTTCTCACATTTTACTATAAACAGTCAAGAGAAGACATGCTGTGTCCTCAACATTTTACTTAGCTATTCCTTCTGCCAAATATCCTGTTACATTGCTCAGATGTTCTGACCTGCTGCAAAGCGCTAGGATGCAAATGCAATTCAGTCAAGCTCTTTGCCATTTTATAACAAGAATTGCCTTTCCACCAGTTCCGGTATCTTGTTCCTCATTTCTGTCTCAGACCTCATTGAATGGCCTTTACCATGTATATTTCTACCAACATTCTGATCATAACCACTTAGGTTATCTCTTAGAAGGTTAAGGCTTTCTCTGAAGCTCTCTTCTTCTTTTGAGCCCTAGCCAAAATTCCCCTTAAAAATATATACTTTTTCTAGCATGCTCCTTCGAATTCTTCCAGTGTCTACCCATTACCCAGTTACAAAGCCACTTCTGCATTTTTAGGTATTTCTTACAGAAGTACCATGCTTCTTCCTTAGTTCTTTTAGGCTATTATAATGAAATACTTTAGGTGGCATAATTTATAAATATACATTTATTGCTCACAGCTCTGGAGGCTGGGGAGTTTAAGACCAAGGTGCCAGCAGATGTGGTGTCTTATGAGGGCCTGTTCTTCACAGATGGCACTTTTTATGTGTTCTCACATAGTGGAATGGTCAAGGAAGCTAGCTTCAGCCTCTTTTATAAAGGCACTAACACCATTCATGAGGCTGGAGCCCTCATATTTTAATCACTGACAAAGGGCTCCACACCTCAATATTATCACATTGAGTACTAGGTCCCCACATATACATTTGGGGAAGGCACAACATTTAGACCACAGCACACATGTTCTTTGGAAGAAATACTTTGAAAAACTATCCTAGAATTTATTTCCCACAAAATACAATGGGTCATAGGTGAGAGAAGTTTCACTCCTCCCTGGCACTCTCCCACAACACTAAGAATGAAGAAAAGGCTTGACAAACATTACAATGAAAAAAAGCAAGGTTAGGATATAGAATTATTGAACATGGTATTTTATGGTTTTGTTTCATAAGAAAATACTGATATTTTACTAAAAAGACTAAATAGATCATATATTTGAGTCCTGATTCACAAATATTTTAAACTTGATGTTTATTAAAATGCTAGTAATCCATTGGGTTTGAAAATTAAAATGAAATTAGTAAAATGCATTAATAGACAGTGATTGCAGAAACAAGTATATTCTATAAACTATTTTCCTCTTGGATCAAAAATGTACCTACATATGGATTGGCCACATTGGGTGTACAAAAATGGGGTTTCTAGGGCCCCAGGGAAGTAATGACATCATTAACCAATTAATTATTACATGGCTACCACGTACCTGAGTTTCAAAGAAGTCAGATATGGCCCTTCCCCTTCTAGAGATGTACAATAAACATATAAACATACACAAACAATATTGTGATGCTATGACAGAAAAGAGAGGAGGTACTATGATAACAATATGGGTGATTGGAGTGGAGAGGATCTGGGGTAGAAAATGTAACAATCTGCTCATGGTGAGATGTGCTCCTGAATGCCTTCCTTCTCTCACCACTCCAAGGATACAGGAAACCTTGCTTTACATAGAGCCTGCTCACCAGTGGGCAGTGGGCATGGGTGATTGAAATTAAGCTAACATATTAAGCATATCACTCTTACCTGCTCTTTACAGACGGAACAAGATTTCATTTTTGTTTTCCCAACCACCTCTCACAAAAAGTATTGTCTTCATTTTACACATAGGAGAGTTGCAAAATCACACTCTGATTCAGACGTGCAAATAAATACAGCTTATTTTCTCCTTAACTCTCACGAGTTTAACTGCTAATGAGTCTCTATTTACTCAGTAGTTACTTAGGGTAGTAGTTATAGGACAAAGACTATACTCCAGTCAGCTGTACTTATATCCTATGCAATAATTTAAAGTCCTTTTGGGTTATTGTTTGGCTCTTGTTGGGTAAAAAGTACTGAGTCTCTCATATTTTGGCCCTCTTCTCTTTATCTTCTCTAGATTGGTGTTTAAGAGGCAGGCCAAAGGCAGCAGAGTAGAAAGGCAGGCCCTCAGGTCACTAGTGCCTTCTGTGGAGAGGGCATTTGGAGCTTCTCTGGTATCTCTCCCTCACTTCCCCCACCCTCTCAGCTGTATGAGGGCCTGGGATGCTTACTAACTCAGTCTTCTTCCTGACATCTCAAGTGCCGCAGATACGTCACCTCCAGTCTCTGCCCTGGTCTCTGTCCAGTCCCTGGGTCTCAGCCCTTGCTAGAGGGTCCTATGGAAAGTGTACTGCTTCTCAACTCAATGACTTTCCATGCCTCCTCAGAATCCTGTGGGAAATTTGGGGTACCTCATCACAGGAAATAGAAGTGGTTTTTAAAAGCCAAATTCTGTTTCTCCCTCTGCCTCTCTACTTGTCTGAGTTTGCTTTGCACCTTTTTTTCAGAGTGCCAAATAGAAAGCCAAGAAGAATGACTCCTTCCCCAACCTCACTCACGTAACACCTACCAGCCCTCCACACCTACCAGCTGGACTGAGGCACAGAGGGAGGTCAGGGCACACTCCATTTGCCTCTCCTATCTTCTTCTCAGGTCTGCTTCCCAGAATCTCTGAAGCCGGAAGAGATGAACTTTCAGGGTTCTTACTTCCTACACATACACCCTTCTCCCTCAAGGCAGTAAGCCTCTGGACCCAGCTGCCACAGGTGGAAGGAGTAATCACTTTACAATTATAGAAGAAACTCAGTGATCCAAGTTGTTCAGGTTTGTTTCTTAATACAATATAGGAACTTAGAAAATCTCTGTGGTTGGATTCAGTTTGCTAAATTTACAAGAAAAAAAACAAACAACCCCATCAAAAAGTGGGCAAAGGCTATGAATAGACATTTCTCAAAAGAAGACATGCATACAACCAACAGACACATGAAAAAATGCTCATTGTCACTGGCCATCAGAGAAATGCAAATCAAAACCACAATGAGATACCATCTCACACCAGTGAGAATGGCAATCATTAAAAAGTCTGGAAACAACAGGTGCTGGAGAGGATGTGGAGAAATAGGAACACTCTTACACTGTTGGTGGGATTGTAAACTAGTTCAACCATTATGGAAAACAGTATGGCGATTCCTCAAGGATCTAGAACTAGAAGTACCATATGACCCAGCTATCCCATTACTGGGTATATACCCAAAGGATTATAAATCATGCTGCTATAAAGACACATGCACACGTATGTTCATTGCAGCACTATTCGCAATAGCAAAGACTTGGAATCAACCCAAATGTCCATCAGTGACAGACTGGATTAAGAAAATGTGGCACATATACACCATGGAATACTATGCAGCTATAAAAAAGGATGAGTTTGTGTCCTTTGTAGGGACATGGAGGCAGCTGGAAACCATCATTCTCAGCAAACTATCGCAAGAACAGAAAACCAAACACCGCATGTTCTCACTCATAGGTGGGAACTGAACAATGAGATCACTTGGTCTTAGGAAGGGGAACATCATACACCAGGCCTATTATGGGGAGGGGGGAGGAGGGAGGGAGTACATTGGGAGTTATACCTGATGTAAATGACGAGTTGATGGGTGCTGATGAGTTGATGGGTGCAGCACACCAACATGGCACAAGTATACGTATGTAACAAACCTGCACGTTATGCACATGTACCCTAGAACTTAAAGTACAATAATAAAAAAAATTAGACAATAAATTGTTAGCAAGCAAAAAAAAGAAAATCTCTGTGGTTGCTGAACCAATACCCCCATTTGCCTTATTATAGATCTCCATTTTATTTAGAGCTACAATGTGCCCATTTCAAAGTGTTCTCCTTCTCCCTGACTCACAGGTTGCTAGAGCTGCTCACATGGCCAAGTCCTTGCCAAGGAGATATGAGTGGAAGTTGCTGAGTAGGGTTTTCCTTTTCAGAAAGACACAGACTTGGTTGGTGTTCATTTTTTGGTTTATGCCCTTTTCTTTTCCCCTTGCTTTTGCCAAGAATATATGCACAATGCCTAGTGTTGCAGCAACCACTTGCAAGCACCAAGGATAGTGACAGGGAAAGCTAAAAGGAATCTAGGTCTGTATCAGTCATGGTCCCACCATAAGCAAAACCAGTGGGAGATGATAGATAGATAGATGACAGATGGATAGATGATAGATAAATAGACAGACAGACAGATAGAGAAAGGCAGATTTATTGCAAGAGACTGGCTTATACAATTGTGGGGGTTGTCTAGGCAAGTCTGAAATCTGTAGGGCAGACCATCAGGAAGGGCAGGCTGGAACTCAGGGGCACAGGATAAAACTGTAGTCCACAGGTGGAATGAGGTTTCTTCAGCAAAGCCTCAGTTCTGCTCTTAAGACCTTTAGATGGGGCCGGGCGCGGTGGCTCAAGCCTGTAATCCCAGCACTTTGGGAGGCCGAGACGGGCGGATCACGAGGTCAGGAGATCGAGACCATCCTGGCTAACACGGTGAAACCCCGTCTCTACTAAAAAATACAAAAAAAAAAAAACTAGCCGGGCGAGGTGGCGGGCGCCTGTAGTCCCAGCTACTCCGGAGGCTGAGGCAGGAGAATGGCGTAAACCCGGGAGGCGGAGCTTGCAGTGAGCTGAGATCTGGCCACTGCACTCCAGCTCGGGCGACAGAGCAAGACTCCGTCTCAAAAAAAAAAAAAAAAAAAAGACCTTTAGATGGCTTAAAACAATCCCACCCAGCTTATCTAGGATAATTTCCTTCCTTAAACTAAAGTGAATTCAATCACATCTACAAAATACCTTCACAGCAACCTGGATTAGTGCCTGATTAAATAAGTGGGGGTCTTGCCTAGCCAGTGTGACACATAAAATTGACCACCACAGGGTCCCAATAGCATCGAGTTGCCACCACAGTAGCTCTGGACTACCTGCCTCTGCCTTTGCCAGGTGAGAAAAACAAACACTATTAAGATGTAATAGCCAGGTTTCCATTACATGCAACCAAATACAAATCCTAATTAATATATTATTTTGCTCAGCTTTAAGCCTTAACTTATAGATTCAAACACGTGTCTAATTTTAGAGTAAAAACGAACAATAGCTCTGTTCTTGTAGGAAGGTGTTGTGCTTCTCCTTAAGCTCTGAAATTCATTGCTTCAAAGGGTAAGAAGACCCACAGGCAATAAGATTTATGAAATATGAAAATACAACTGGAAATGTTTAACAAAAAAAATCTTTTCTAATGCTACATATGTACAAAATTAGTAATTTGATCAAGATTGGAATCCAGAACTGTCTGAAACTGAAACCTGTCCCCTTTTCTCCCACGCCAAGATATGAGCAAAACTCTCTGCTTGGCTGTCTATAGGAAAGAGAACCATCAACAAAGGTGAATTTGTTTAGAGCCCCATATTCATAAGAATTATCCTCATAAAATAGGCCGGGTGCAGTGGCTCACGCCTGTAATCCCAGCACTTTGGGAGGCCGAGGCAGGTGAATCACGAGGTCAAGATATCGAGACCATCCTGGCTAACACAGTGAAACCACGTCTCTACTAAAAATACAAAAAATTAGCCGGGCGTGGTGGTGGGCACCTGTAGTCCCAGCTACTCGGGAGGCTGAGGCAGGAGAATGGCGTAAACCCAGGAGGAGGAGCTTACAGTGAGCCGAGATCATGCCAGTGTACTCCAGCCTGGGTGACAGAGCGAGACTCGATCTCAAAAAAAGAAAAAATAAAAGGAATTATCATCATAAAAACTGCCAGAAATATTTTTTTAAATCAGGTTTATTCAATATTCATTCATTCTTGCTAGTGCTATTGAATGCTATTGAAATTGAAATTTCAGCTTCTATATCTTAGGCTGATCTATGGCTGTGTGAGAAACAAGAGAAAGAAAATTAAAGCTGATCGCTTCTCCATGTGAGCTGTTCAAAACCACAAAGATGTACTTTGAGTAAGTGGGACAGGACAGGGGCAAGTGGGTCAGCCAGTGCTTCAGTGTCTGTATTTGTTCTTGTCCAGTGAGCGTGTCAAGATGGGGCTGTTAATTTGTAAATGTCAACTTGATTTTGAAAACTTTGGTGCTGATCTGTTAAGACAGAATGCACCTTCCTTCCCTTCAAAGACCCCTGATAATAAAGACTCCTTGTGTTTCTCTGGACTGGAGTCTTAGGAGATCTTCCCTTTCTTTGCTCTTTCAGTGCCACAAACATTTAGCAGGTAGACATGGTCAAATAAAGATTTCGATCTTCATTTTATGTAAGAGGAAGCAGCTTTAAAGACAAGAAGCTTTAAAGACAAATTGTTCGAATTTGTATGGCAAGCAAACCACATCACCTTCCATGATCCCTGAGGAAGAAATAGAGGAAAAATCAGCACCTTAATGTACTCAGGAAAATCTCTCAAAAATTGAATAAAATTTGGGCCAGAATGTCTTACTTATGACAAGAGACCAAGAAGTGCAGAAGAGCATGGACCTCTACCCTCTTTTCTAACTGGAGGACTAAGATTCGCAAAATCTGCCCAGAGCAGTGCACTATCCAGTCTTTCAAATATTGTTTTCTTTAACTTGTTGCAACTTCTACATCAGAACTTGCTGTTTCATCTTGCACTTTTATGTTATAGAGACGGCTTCTTTCATTCTTTCTTGCGGGGTTATCAGAGATGGTTTGAGGAGGCTGTGTTTGTCCACTTGGTTATTATTTTTGAAATGTCATTACATTCATTTCTGATTTGTTTTAAGGTCATGTGTATCTTCAGACTCCATCACTTCTTGGGCCAAGTTGGGAGTGTGGTAAGTACCAGCTGAGTCACTAATGAGGTCCCCTGTGGTTGGTCATAAATATTGGGAAGAAGAATAAAAATTCACCCTTTTCTTAGGCTAAAATAAAACTAGACCTACTTCAAACAGTTAAAAATAAAAGCATATCTTACCATGGTATGTCCTTCTGATTATGTCCTAAAAGTAGATAATAATTACGAGTATTTGCATAGCACTTTACAAATTATAGAGTGCTTTCAGAGACACAATTTCAATCAATATAATTGAGAATCTGACCTTAGGAAGGGATCGAGAAAAACTTCTTTGAAACAGCAACTTTCGAGTTTGGCCCTGAAGCTAAAACCCATTCCCTTTCTGCTATACCAAGATATTAGCAAAAGTCTCCATTTGGCTGCCTATAGGAGAGGAATCATCAAATATGGGTTTGTTTAAAACCCATTTCATAAGAGTAATCATATAAAAACTTCCAGTAATGTTTATTTAAATTAGATTTATTTACTATTTATTTGCTTGCCCATCTCCATTGAAATTAAAATTTCAGCCTATATAGCTTCATCAGAGTGGCAGTTATAGGCTAATCTACAGCTGTGTGAAAAGCAAAAGCTGAAACAAATAAGAAAAAAAAAGTATATGTT
Organism: Piliocolobus tephrosceles; assembly: GCF_002776525.5. Classification (NCBI taxonomy): domain Eukaryota; kingdom Metazoa; phylum Chordata; class Mammalia; order Primates; family Cercopithecidae; genus Piliocolobus; species Piliocolobus tephrosceles. The sequence goes on along the minus strand of NC_045434.1, from coordinate 166,149,044 downwards.
TTGAAAGAGCAAGAGTGTGGTGTCCAGGGTGATGAGGGGAGACTCTAGAGGGAGTTTAGCCTGATTTTGAGGATACAGTAGGCACAGTAGATGCTTTGAGAATATATACAGGCATACCTCAGATATATTGTATATTCAGATCCAAACCACTGCCATAAAGTAAATACTTCAATAAAATGAGAAATCACATGGATTTTTTGGGTTTCCTAGTGCAGATAAGAGTTACGTTTATAGTATATCATAGTCTATTAAGTGTACAATAATATCATGTGTAAAACAACAATGTACATATCTTACTTTAAAAATGCTTTATTTCCAAAAGCTGCTAACCATCATCTGAGCCTTCAGTGAGTCATAATCATTTTGCTGATGGAGAATCTTGCCTTAATGTTCATGGCTTCTGACTAATCAAGCTGGTAGTTGATGAAGGTTGGGGCAACTTCTTAAAATAATATAACAATGAAGTTTGCTGCTACAAAAGATTTCTCTGTAGCATGCAATGCTGTTTGATAGCATTTTACTCACACTAGACCTTCTTTCAAAATTGGAGTCAACCCTCTCAAACTCTTCTACTGCTTTGTTAACCAAGTTTATGTAATATTCTAAATCACTTGTTGTCATTTCAACAATGTTCACAGCATCTTCACCAGGAGTAAATTCCATCTTAAGAAAACACTTTCTTTGCCCATCCATAAGAAGCAACTCCTTGTCCGTTCAGGTTTTACCATGAGATTACAGTAATTCAGTTACATCTTCAGGCCTCACTTCTAATTCTTGTAATCTTTCTATTTTCACCATGTCTGCAGTTACTTTCTTCATGGAAGTCTTGAATCCCTCAAAGTCATCCATGAGGGTCGGAGTGAATTTATTTAAAACTCCTGTTAATGATGATATTTTGACTTCCTCTCATGGATCGTGAATGTTCTTAATAGAATCTAGAATGAAAAATCCTTCCTGGAAGGTTTTCAATGGACTTTTCCCAGATCCAACAGAGAAACAACTATCTATGGAAGCTATCACCTTATGAAATTTATTTATTAAATAATAAGACTTAAAGTCAAAATTACTCCTTGATCCTTGGACTTCAGAATGGATGTTGTGTTAGCAGACATGAAAACAACTTTAATCTCCTTGTACATTTTTTTTTTTTTATCAGAGTTCTTGAGTGACCATGTGTATTGCCAATGAACAGTAAGTAATCTTTTTATCTGAGCAGTAGGTCTGAACATTGGGCTTAAAATAGTCAGTGAACCATGCTTAAAAGATGTACTGTCATTTAGGCATTTGTTGTTCCTTTACAGGGCACAGATTTGGCATAATTTTGAAGGGCCCTATAATTTTCCGAATGATAAATGAACATTGGCTTCAATTTAAAGTCACCAGCTGCATTAGCCCTTAACAAGAGAGTCAGCCTGCCCTTTGAAGCTTTGATTGCAGGGATAGACTTCTCCTCTCTAGCTATGATAGTCCTACATGATATCTTCTTCCAATAGAAGGCTGTTTCATCTACGTCAAAGATTTGTTGTTTAATGTAGCCATCTTCATCAATGTTCCTAGCTAAATCTTCTGAATAACTTGCTGCAGCTTCTACACAAGTACTTGCTGCTTCACCTTCCACTTTCATGTTATGGAAAGGGTTTCTTTCCTTAAACCTCATGGACCAATCTCTGCTAGCTTCAAGCTTTCCTTCTGCAGCTTCCTCATCTCTCTCAGTCTTCACAGAATTGAAGAAAGTTAGAGCCTTGCTCTGGATTAGGGTTTGGCTTAAGGGAATGTTATGGCTGATTTGATCTTCTATCCAGACCACTAAAACTTCCTTTCTATCAGCAATAAGGCTGATTCACTTTCTTATTATTCATGTGTTCACTGAAGTAGCACTTTACATTTCCTTCAAGCCTGTTTTCTTGGCATTCACAACTTGACTATTTGGCACAAGAAGCCTACTTGGAGCCTTTCTCAGCTTTCAATGTGGCTTCCTCATTAAGCCTAATCATTTCTAGTTTTTGATTTACAGTGAGAGATGTGCGACTCTTCCTTTAACACTTAGAGGCCATTGTAGAATTATTAAATGGTCTAATGTCAATGTTGTTGTGTCTCAGGGAGTATGGGGGCCTGAAGAGAGAAGGAAGAAAACAGAGAGACCATCAGTTTGTGGAGCAGTCAGAAAATACACATTTGTCAATTAAGTTTGTTTCCTGGTACCCCAAACAATCACAATAGTAACATCAAAGATCACTGATCACCGATCACTGTAAGTCATACAATAATAAAAGAGTTTGAAATATTATAAGAACTACCAAAATGTGACAGAGACATGAAGCAAGTGCATGCTGTTGGGAAAATGGTACCAACAGACTAGCTCAGTGCAGGGTTGATACAAACCTTCAATTTGTGAAATATACAGTATTTGTGAAGTGCAATTAAATGAAGGGCAATAAAACAAGGTATGCCTCTATGTATATATTCACTTTGTACACACACACACACACACATATATGTGTGTGTGTGTATATATATGAGTATATATATACAATATATACTCATATATATATACACATACATCAATTCAATTTGGATTCAACTGAATATAGGCCACAGTGTTTGTTGCTATTGTACATCATAAATGTTTGTTGAAATATATTTTAAAACTTCTCTCCTATTTTATTGTCATATGATCTACTTCTTTTGCCATCTCCTTACTGAACACAGACCTCAGCACATGGTAAGTAGTTTGATAAGAACTTGATCAACTAGACTGAATTGACCCCTTCAAATTTTGTTTCCTGAGTTCAAAGCGCTTTACTGTCAACACCACTTAGACGATACAGGAGCTCACCTTCCCACTGCCAAAAGGGAGAAGGTAATATGATGCAGAAAGGTTCCCCACTCTGACAAGTCTGTGGGAGGGTTTGGTTTTATGGCCGGAGACCTAGCAATCAATTAGAGAAAGGGAAATAGTTGCCATTGGAAACCCTGAGGCCCTGTAGCTGTCAGGGGGAGTGAAAGGCTGGAAGCTAATCAGGCATAATGAGCTTACAGTACCATAGATCATGTCAGCTAGCATTCTTATTAATTTCCTGCCCAACAGCCATGCACAGAGGACCAATTCATCCATCGGTCCTTCCCCAGCCTAGGATGTTAAATCACTTGTCAAATCAGGAATGCAGTGATGAAAATTCAGGAGGTGACATAGTGGCAGGAATATCATTCATCATCCCCTAGACCCAACCTTTGGTGAGCATCTTACACATACTTCCTTCTGACTGGGAAGGACCAGACTCTGAGCATCTGAAACTGTCAAGGACCAGAAAGAAGATCTAATTAAGTATGGCAATAAAGTTCACTTGTAGGAGGTGCACCCTAAAGTGAGAAAGATTTTGCAATTATGTCCAGAATAGAAAGACGTAATCTATTTGCAATGTCTGTCAAGGACACAGCAAAGGATCAGTGTGGCACATGTGCCATATTCGTGGTATCTTTGACTTGGTCCATCCTTTTATTTTTCATATTGTTAAGGTGGAGCCTCAATAGGGTAAGGAATTTTATTCTTTCATATATTTATTAATCCAATAAATAGTAAGTAGGTATTTATTATGTGCCAGTTCTTGAGTGAGGCTCAAAGAAAGAAAAGATAAATTAGGACACAGTCCCAGCTCTTAAGGAAAAAACAGTCTAGTAGGAAAGATTGACAAATAAGGAGATGATTACTTGAATTAACACCAGTGATATGCATAGGCCATGGCAGGAAGACAAAGGAAAGACATTTTATCCAGCCTAGCGATTCAAGAAACACTTTTTAAAGGAGATGATACTTGAGTTAATTCCTTTAAAATGTATTCAAGGTCGTACAGATAGATAAGCAACAAAACCAAGACTATAACATTTGTGTCCTCTTATGTAATCTAGTGAAACAGGAAATTAAATAGGAAAAGTTAGCATTTACATCCTATTTATGACATATTTTCTAAATATAGAAATGATAGTATATGTATTGGAGAGAGCATGGTTTGTATATGATGTCTGCTTACCAGGTGTGTGACCATAGGCAAGTTCTTCACTCTCTGATCCGCAGTGTGTCCTTTGAAAATAAGAAAATTTACTAAAAATTGTTGTTGTAAAAATTAAGATACAATACGTTCAAAGCTTCTAACCCTATGCCTGGAATGTATGTATAAACAAAGGCTATTAGCTCCCTCCTACATTATTTCACTTTCACCTTTTCAGAATAGAGGATTCATTTTACAGCAGGCACTATTCACAGCTCCAGATCAGAAGGTGGAACAGACCCTTAATCTGTGCTATTATTGCGGAATGTTCAAAGAAGTGAGTGACCTACTGCCTTGGGGATGATTTGGGATGATTCACAGAAAAGATGATTTTTGAGCAAGGCGAGAATTTTCCAGGTAACATTGAGGGATAGGACAGGATATGCCGGCAGAAGAAATACCTTGAGACAAGACATAGAAACAAGGAAAAAGTCATGTTTGAAGAACAGTAGATTAAGTAGCTGCACCCTAGATTGCACTTGAAGGAAAGATGGGGATGAGAGAAAGAAAATAGAGTTGGTTGTGAAAACTGATAAATCAGGTGGAGTCTGACTACTTCTTTATTGGGAATGAGCCACCAAAGAAAAGTTTCAATGTGACCTATCTGGCTCCTTTTAAAAATCCCTGATTAAAATATTGTCTACTCTTTTAATATTTTCTGGTCTCTGTAGTCCATCTTGACACCTAAAACAGTTTTCTTCTTCCCAAATCTAGGGGAAATATATTGGGTTAGGATGAGCAGGCATGAGTGCCTCACATAGAGGATATTCCCAAGGATGAGAATTTGGGGTATACCTTTTCCTTTGAGGGGGAACTTGAGGGAGCCAAAAGATAATTTCATGGTCAGAAAGATAAAAGTTTAACTAGGGATCATTATTATACAAAGAAATAAATACATAACGCTGTCATGACCTTGAGGAGAAACATCCGGGTGCACTTCAGGGTTTAGGCTGTCAACACAAAGTATATAACCCAGGGGACCTTTTATGTGTGCACAGACAAAACAGAGACCTGGAGTACAATATGTCACTCAGGGAGATGACACATAGGCAGAACCCTGAGATATCAGAAAGGATTTGCCAAGAAAGAGACAACAGAGGCAAGGAAGGGCATCTCAGGCAAATGGATCGCCATGTGTAAAGGTACAGAAGTTCCAGAGAGCAGTTCCTCAGTTCCAAAGTGATTTTGCTTTCACTCAGGTACCTCAATTGGGGTCACAGGTGCTGTGATCGTTATTTCAGAGTGAAGGAAGCAAAGGCCGAATCAGGTTAGGCGACTTACCCAAAGTCACTCATCTGAGCTGCACAGAAAGGAAACCAAACCTGGGCTCACTGATCAGGGATGCAGATCCTCTCCTCTCGGTTCACCACCTGTAATAGAAAGGTTGTTACATCCCTTTTTTCATCTCTGGGGAGCAGTTCCTAATGAGTGAGGAACCAAGAGAGAAAACAATACCATATCAAGCTAATTGTAAAGAATCACTAAGGGTATGAAATCAGAGTTGGCAGGCAGCTTCTGAAATGGCGGGGGAGAATCATTTATGTTAAATTCAAACATGTTGACAATTTAATCCACCTTGATTCAGCCTCACTATTGCAAGACTCATAGCAGCCTGCTATGAATGTTATAGATAATTTCTTTTTGCTAGTTAAAGCTAGTACCCCAAAAAGGGATTGGAACTGGTAGGTAGAAACTTAAGCACTGTTTTTCTTTCTTCCATTCATTCATGCTTTTTAATAAGGAAAAACTGAGTTTCCTCCATGCCCCAGTCTCTGTGCTACGCATTAAGGTTATAGAGATAAATCAGACACTTTCTTCATACTCAAGAGCTCACAATCTAATATGAGAAAGGAAACCAACAAGTACAGCCCAGTAAGAAACTTGTATAAGGAGTGCAAAGTACATAAATTGAGAAGAGCACAGAAATGAGAGCTACTGACTGGCTGAAGTGGACTAAATCAGGCTTCTGAAAGACATGGTTTTGGAAACAGACTTAGAAAATGACTAGAGATGGCCAGTGGTACAATGTGAGCATTAAAGAAAATCAATAAAATCAATATCAAAATCCATTGACTAAAATAACACTACATATGTGAGTCCCTGTGGATCTGAGTAAGCAAATGGTGGGGAAGGGAAAGCTTTTCCTTACAGTAGAAAGCCAACTAATAAAAGTAAAAGATATATAGTATTTAGAAGATCACCATTTGGTAATTGCTATACTCTCAATGTGCCCTCCAAAATTCATATGCTGAAACTTAATACCAATGTGATAGTATTAAGAGGTTGGGCCTTTAGGAGGTGATTAGGCCAGAAGGGCTCTGCTCTCAGGTTAAGTACCTTAAAGGGCTGATAGCAACTAACTAGGCCCTTTACCCTTCTGCATTCCGCCACGTGAGGAGACAATGTTCATCCCCTCTTTAGGACTTAGCACCAAGGCGCCAGGCCCTCATCAGACACTGAATCTGCTGGTGCTTTTATCATGGAATTCCAAGGCCTTTAGAACTGTGAAAAATAAGTGTCCGTTATTTGATCAATTACATGTATTTTGTGTATTTTGTTATAGCAACACAAATAAACTGAGACAGCAGCCATGGCAATAATAGATTTAGACAAGAATTATTAATGGATATTAAAACTCCTGGATGAAAGTTTCAGAAGTTATCAAGATATTTGCATCATATTAAGTTACCTTCTGAAAAGTCACTTATTAATTACAAAGGGGAAAATATAAACTTTATAGGAGAGAAATCTGGAAGATACCACCTAACCAAGAGATCAAAATTAACATCACCAGTAAGGGGACAAGTTCACATCTTGTGCCTCTTGACATAAAGCGCTGAGAAGAACACACGTCTTTCCGTGATATTTCTGCCAAAAGATAGCATAATCTAAATCTAATCGTAAGGAAACAGATAAAACCAAATTAAGGAACATTCCACAAAATAACTGACCTGTCCACTTTAAAAATGTCAATGCCACAAAAGACATAGAAAGACTGAACAAAATTTCTCCAGATTAAATTAAAAGCATCATTATTTTTAAAATAATAATTATTATATAAGAACAAGTAGCAGAAACTGGGAGCATTTAAGGCAAGCCTAAACTCATGGCCACCTTCCTTAGAGCTGAAAGGTGCCTGACCCATTCAGAGAGTCAGCTGTATCTGTGCCATACACTGCTTGAAGAGCAGCAATTATGATATTTCATTTGATGATCATGACCACTCTGTGAGGTACTATTTGTAATTACTGTTTTATAAGTAAGGACACTGAGGTTCAGAGAGGTTCAAGAACCTCCAAAAACATACTTCCAAAGAGCATGATTTTTTTTTCCCAGCATGCCCAACTGGAAGGGCCCCTGGGATACATAAACCAGTGATAACTGAGCTAAGCACACTCAGTAAAAACAAGAGCTGAAGTAGTCATGAGCATCTAAGTTATATCCAGAGGCTGAAAAAGCCTAGCAGAAATTACATTTATCTTATAAATAATAAAATGGTTCTATCGCAACAATTGCTACTGAAATGATCACATTGCTTTGGTTTTGGCAGGAGTGCTATCGATTTAATGAGTCACACCACTTTCTTGTTAGAGGCTCTGAATGACAGCTGTGTATTTCTGTGGTTATTAAAACTGAGAAAAACCAATGAATTGTGATAAACGTATTGGATCAGTTAGGAGAGGATAGAATACTCTATGACAGCAAACAACTCCAAAATCTCAGTGCCTTAAAACAGCAGAGGTTTCCGTCGACTTCCGCTGCACGTCTGCTGAATCAGCCGGGGGATCTGCTCTGCAGTGTTTTTTCACTCCAAGACCCAGGCCAATAAAACAGTTTCTATCTAGAACAACGCATTCTTCCTGCGGAGGAAGACGAGAACTCTTGAGAACCTTGCACTGGTGATTAAATGTTTCTCTCGCAGATCATTGGCCGAATTAAGTCCAGTGACCCAGCATAGCCCTAGGGGGCCTGGCAGTGTGATCCCATCCGGTTCTTGGAAGGGGAGAGCATTTGAAATATTTAGTGAAGACCCGTAATGACTATCAAGTTTATGGAGTTTTGTAGATTGTGTATCTTCAGCAAATATTTAGCAAAAAACAGTTTTGTGCCAGGTATGGTACTAAGCACTGAAGATAAGATATGGTTCTTTGGTTTCATAAAACTTAGGACTCCTTGAGATTAAAGTTTTACAAAAATGGTATCTTTGGTGGTAGAAAATTAAAAAGTTCCAGCTCTAGGCCCCTTCTTCTTTTGGAGACGGGGAAACTAAAGCCCGGAGATGTTCTCAGGATGACCCAGAAAGAGGAAGGCTGGTTTCTATACCCCAGCACTTTATTAGAGCAAGTGACAGAAAGGAGGCTTAAAGGCATCTCTATGTTTATAAAGCTCTCTTGAAAGTTGCACAAATGGGGTAGGGTGTTCTGTTTATACAGAAAGACTAAGGAATGTAGACAAGGCACCCACTTTGAGTATGGGTATGACAGAGGCCAAAAAGGCCATGAACCCTAAAAAGGGCCAGGAAAGCTGGTCAGCTGCCCTGACCTGACACCAGGCCACACATCATGCTGTCTATACACTCTCCCATGTGAATACTTAGCATGCGAGATGGACAATTTCCCAGTCTGAAGGAGTGCAGACTTCTCAGGAGACAGTTCAAGTGTATGTGGTTAAAAAGCACAAACAAGAACTGTTCATTCAAAGTGTCTAAAAACAAGACTGACTTACATATCAACTTATAGGATGCTTTCTTTGTCCACAGTAAACATCTTGAGAATAGAGCAGTTGACTGGACATCTCTCAGGTGCAGCACCAGCAGGAAAAAGAACTTTGGACTTTATCTGGTTTGCCTTTGAATCTCATTTCTCTCAGTTACTTGCTAAGCAAATTATATCTCCTTTCTCTGTTTCATATCCCTCATCTGTTAAACAGGGATCATAATACCTAACATCGTGGGCTTCCAAGACAAATTACATGGGAGGAATTCTGCAGTGCACCCAGTACTTGCCAAGTATTATGTCTGGTATTTAGCACAAAAGGAATTTTAGTTTCCTCTACCCCTCACTTTGGGAGCTCAGCTGAGTTAGTAGCTGTATTTTCCTAGACAAAAGATTCTATTTGTTTATGTGTCCTACACTGCATTAGGCTAAACTATGGCAAGAAAGAGAAAGAAAACTTCAGCGGATTAATACAATTAAAATGTACTTCTTGCACACGTAATACTTCTAGGTGGGTGTTGTCAGAGTCACTCTTCCCCATACTGATGGTAACTTGATATATTTACTCTGTTGCTTCCAAGGTTACCCAAGGTGTCAACATCTCAGTGGGCTAGGAGAGAGAATGAGCATTGAGACGCATTTGGGGAGGGTGCTGGGGGCTGAACCTGGAGATGGGATCATTACTCATGCTTCACACTGGCTTGCAGAGAACTGAGTTATGTGGTCACACCTCATGTAAGGGAAACTGGAGATCTCATCTTGATGTATTTTTGCAAACAAAAACTAAAACCTTAGTTTCCCATAAAGAGGTAGTGTAAACATCCGGCAGGGAAGAATGGAATTTTGGGGACAGTTAGCAGTCTTGATTATTAATCAAGAGCAAACAGTGCTTCCCTTGTAGCTTTTATCACCATCTCTCAAAAACACAAGTACATCGAAAGAGCTGAGATAGAGCTACCCTGGGAGAATCCAGGAATAACTTTGGTAAGGTAAGGGTATATAAATTGAAAGAAAGCACTCGACTGCTATTCTAATCATCCTTGTAATCAACATTTATTTAATTTTTAATAGGTATCACATGGTGGGGATACAAAGATGGAAAGAGGAAGGCAATGTATACTAGAAGGATCAGAAGACAACCATAGTCAGCTAAAAGGTCATGATTTGACAACAAATGAAACCAGACTTGTCTAACAAATTTCTCATCAACAAACATTGTACCAAAAAAATACATTGAACAAAAGTATTGCCTATGTTGTTGTTAACACCTGTGTATTTACTAGAATGTCTGAGATGGCTGTACTGTATATATGACTTTAAATCTTAGTTGATTTATTAACCTTGAAAAGAGCACTTCTTAGTGAAAGCAATTCTTACAGCTTTGTTTTCGATCAACTCAAAATGATATCACTCTTACATGTGGTCCTCCATATTCTGAGGTCTTAGTTGTGCTTTTTTCTGATTTGTATTTATGTCCTAAGACAGAACTTTTTGGAAAAGAAAATAAACCTACAGTTAAAAGAAAAAAGAAAACAATGAAAATAGAAACTGAGCTTAGCTGAGGATATGAGTAAAGAAAAGCAACCACTTTACCTCAAAATAACTCTAAGAAGTAGGATTATCATCACTCATTTTACAGGTAAATAATTTAACAACAGATTATAATATAGCAAACTCTTTCTTAGTATTAACTAAGCACGAAACATTATTCTAAGTGATTAGTATCTATCTATCTCTCTCTCTATCATCTATCTATGTATCATCTATCATTTATTATTTATTATTTATCTATCTGTCTACCTGTCTATCATCTATCCATTTATTATCTATCTATCTATTCATCTGTCTACCTCTCTCTTTCTTATGTAATCCTTGTAGCAAACAATGAGAGTTGCCCATCCTAAGTATGAGGAAACTGAGGCAGAGCAAGGTCATAACATGTTCAGGGTCACAGAGTTAATATGCAGTAAAGTTAGGATTTGAAGCCAGACACTCAGGATCCATTTTCCGTGCTCTTAACCATCATGCCATACTGACTAAATTATTTAAATTCATGTCCAAGTTCACATTTCGAGGCAGTAGCAGAAGCAGGACGGAACCCTGGTGTGCGTGACTATGAAGTACCCACTTCCTCTTCTGCTCCATACTGTCTCTCAGTAGGTCTGAGATGCAGAGTCAAGAGGGGAGAGGACATTGTAGGTGAGGGGTCTAATATGAGCAAGTACCAAGAAAAGACAGAAAAAGCCTCCAAAACATATGCCCTTGCATGTTCCAGCCTCCAGTGTCTAAATGTCAGTGGCTAATTTTGTAACTCAGTGGAAATTCTTCTTTGGTTACACAGGCCACAGCCCCTGGTCCAAGATACATACATACCGTCAACGTGTTTATTCACATGAAGGGAGGCTTCCCTCAAGTTGGTGCCTGAGTTGTCCCAGCAACATGAAAAGACAAGGCAAGCCTTGAGAAGATCTAGAGACCAAGAAAAGGGTAGCTGGCAGTGAAAGCAGGCAGCCCAGAGCAATCCTGGCACCACTGTAGATCCCAAGAGTATTTGAGCCAGAAGGGGCCTAATGGCTCAGCCGGAGGTGAAGAAACTGTGAGCTTCAGGACAGTGCCAGGCACTCTGTTAAAGGCTTTAATGAGGTTATATCATTAATTTCTAACAAAAACCCAATAAGAAATTATTCCCATTTATAGATGAGGAAACTGAGGCTTCAAAGATAGGATATGGTTTACCCGGGGTAAAACTAGGATTCAAGCCCAGAAATGCCTAATTCCAGGGCCTGTGTTCTTAGTGGCAAAGTCATTCTTCCCAAGGCAAGTCACTTGCCCACCAACTACACAGCTATCCAAGTGACAGCCAGAACCAGTGTGCTGTGCCCTCTGCCTTCCAAGGACCCCAGATTTCCCTGGCTATCAAGTAGCCAGACCATTACCCACATAGAAATCAGCCATGTATTTCATCCGTACCTCTTAACATTCTGCCCTTCATTGCCCTGGAATGGGTTTTGTTCAAACTTCCCCTCCACAGCTCGACAAATAAGCAAACAGAAATAAAAAGCTTAGCTTTCCATGAAAAGGCAGTATAAACATCTGGCAGGCTTCCTGGGTCTTGGCTTCCTCTGCCTGGGTTTAAGTGCTCGACTTGAGTGTATTTGGGTTTCAACAGAGGAGGCTTTGCTAGACATTACTCACCCCCCTGCAAAAGCAAAAACTTAGTGATAGAAATACAAGTGCTCTTGTTTGTTGACCAAGAGCTAAACAAATCATTTGAGGTTTTGGGTTAAAAAAATCTTTCAAAAATGCAGTTCCCACATATTCAGTTGGGATATGTGTAAGTGTATATGTGTGTTTGCTTAAATCTTGTCTGAAATAAGATGGGGTATAAATATAAATATGTGCAAATAACTTAAAATAAATAAATTTGGAAAAAAAAAACTCACTTCTTTCAGTTTTATGCATTGAAATGGGCCAAAATTAATCTCAAATATGGGCCAGACTTTGACAAAATCCTCCAGTTGGTTAAGTTTTTTTATACCATCTGGGTAACTTTGGGAGTGAGTTAAGCTCTCTAGGCTCTAATTCCTCACCTATAAAATGAGAATAATATTAGGATAATATAAAATTGACTGCGGTGAGGATGGATTGAGAAAATTCTGTGAACGCCTTATAAACTGTAGAGTCCTTCATGTAGACAAAAGGCTGTGTTTACTGCTATTTTCTCTGGCAGACACAGGCCTTGTAGTGGCACCTTCTCCTCCATGATTTACCAACTCAGTTGCTCTCATGCTGCTCCTTGGCTGCCAAAGGACCCCAGGAAGCCTCTTCTCCATTGGCAGTCCCATCTCCCCAATAAACACCACAGCTTTTGCAAAAAATAGGTGTCAGGTGGATTTGGCTGTGGATGGGAGAGAAAAGAAAACCAAGATAGCCAGATTCAAGAAAGCACAATTTAAATAGCCACTGATAATACTAACCAGGTTAATTCCTCCCTCCAACAGAGAAGACAAAAGAGAATGTCCTTTCTAAGCAGCATAGCAGAACACTCATCTTTCCAGAGGGCATGGTAAGAGGAAGTGCAAAGTAGGCAGGTATATAACAGGCCTCACAGGTAGCACAGGCAGGAAGGAGGAGGGGTATGGGCAAGACTGAGAGAAGTGCATCAGTCCTGGATTCTCTAACAGCAGTGAACTAAACCCATGCTTAGGACATTGGTAAAGGAGGAATGGCTAATAAGTAATTTGATTTTATTTTTGAATTACATAGGTGGGAGAGAAATCATGATGCTTTCAGTGCTGTGGACATATAAAGACCCTGGTCCTGATCCAGGAGGCACTTGGGTACCAAGTGTCAACAAGAGCCCCTATGAGAAGATAGGGTGAAGCTCCCATGGCCCTGCCACCTGATGTGCCAACAGCAGAGAAGCACTGAGTGTGGGAAACAGCACGCTTAAGAACACGGGGCAAAAAGCAGTGGACGGGCAGCTCAATAGAGGGGACTAATATACAAATCACACAGCCAGACAGGGCTAGCAGGTACAGCATGTTCTAGGAACCCTGAGAATCAACCAGCAACAGGACATAAGTGGCTCAGGAGCCTAGGTCTGAAAAGGTTGCAGTTCCAGAAACAACACAGACAGAAAAATTGACCCAAAATGTGGAGGGAAACATCAGGAAGATATTCTGGACACAGGGCTGGCAAGAAACAGGAATGGCGATGGCAAGTTTGGCTCGATTGAAGGTGGCATTTGCCCTATCCCTCCATGAAGCCCTGAGTGGATAGAGAAACTCTTGTTATCCATGTCTCAGAGCCGCCAATCAGGGAAACCAGGGTGCTATTCTGAGGCATGGGGGTCTTTTGTCATTGAACTTGAGGGGAAGATGGACTGGCAGTTGCACAGAAGGGCCTGGAATAGGAAAGGTCAGAAGATGAACACATGCCAGGTTCAAAGCCAGTGACGGAGACTGGAAGAGCAGAAGACAGAGCCAGAGGACCTAGCGCTACGTTGATGCTGGGATGGACAGGGAAACAAGGTCAAAGGTGGGGGCAGAATAAGGGGGTTTTAAATCCTTTTTAATGATGCAGCTATCAGACTAGTTAAAAAGCCCAGATCTGTAGGAATTCCAAGCAAAAACATAGCCTGCACAAGTGCAGACCACCCAGACTTGGCCTTCTGCCTGATAAAATTATTTAATTTTCCAAGGAATAGCCAAGTCAGATTGTGATGAGGGGCAGAGGTGGGAGCAGATAATAGATGAGAATGAAAAGTGTTATTGTCTTAACAGGTAGCACAGAAAGACATTCTTTCCCCTTAGAAAGAATCTTTGTTTATTAAAATTCTTTAAAGCAGATTGAAATGAAATCATCACTTTGAGATATGCATTGGCACGAGCTAAGGTCACCAAAAGAGATAAATAATGTATAATACATCAAAAATTAATAGGAGTTTGGGGGTATTGGAAAGAGAGGTTTGGGGAGAAGGAGAAATGAAGAACAATTAGTGAAATGGCATGAGAATAGGCCACTGTACAACATGAAGAGAAAAGTGAAAGCTCCTCCCTGCCAAGGTTGCCAAAAGACATTGAGGAACAATGAAGCTTTGTATCAGTGAGATATTGCTGCACAACTAATGACCTCAAAACTCAAAACAACAATAAGCAACTATTTCTTGCTCACGCATCTGTGGGTCAGCTGAAAGTTGGCTGGCCTAGGCTGGGTATGGCTCCAGGCCATGTGTCTGTTCCAGGTCTATGACACAAGGCTCTCATCCTTCTGGGATGAATGGGCTACATAATGCACATTTTTCTCTTGGAAACAACACAATTACAAGAATAGGAGCCCTCCTCGAAAGCACATTTCAAGCCTCTTCCTATGTTCCCTCTGATAATAATCTTTGGTCGAAGCAACTCACATGACCAAGCCCACCATCAATGGAGTGAGCAAGTAAACTCCTCTGATGGAGGAGGGCTGGTAGTAAGAATGGATAATTGCTAAACAATGATCTGATCTACCACAAGCCTTATGCTAAATTTAAAATTATTTGCATTGCTGCAATGTAAATTCCTTCTCTGACCACTCTCTCAATCTTTAGTAAATGTACCACAAATACAGATCTTTTGAACTGCTTTTGTAGAGAAATCAAGGCAGACGATTAACATGATGCAGAACAGAGACAGTAGATGAAAGTGAGTGATCCACAAGAGAGAAGGTGAAGTCAGAGGTGGCCATGAGTACTTAAGCCTCCAAAAATCACAGGCATATTGGGAAAAGCAGAGAAATAAGGGCCAGAACCAATCTTCTTTAGACCTCAAGGAGAGCTATCAGCCAGCTATGTTACTTAAGACTATTGCTAATGGCCATTGGTAAGTGAGGCTAGACTACCTTTCCATTGTCTGCCAGGAAGCTATAGAGGAGCAGGACAGGCCATAGAAGCCTCAGGGCTCATTCTGAACAGCAGGGAGGAGGAGGAGGTCATCAACCAGGTCCAGTTAGGAAATTTGGTCCAGAGGGATCCAAAGGCTCATATTTGAGTATAAGGTGAGGAGTTTTTTCCTTAAGATTAAAGTTAAAACAACAACAACAAACCCTAGTCTTTAAAGACTGATAATTCTGCCATTGCAGAATTATCAGGTAGACTAACTTGAAGCTTAGTCACTATACTCACTTAACTAGGGCACTTCAGATTATTCCTGAAGAACAGTGGCCTATTCTCATGCCATTTCACTAATTGTTCTTCATTTCTCCTTCTCCCCAAACCTCTCTTTCCAATACCCCCAAACTCCTATTAATTTTTGATATATTATACATTATTTATCTCTTTTGGTGACCTTATTCCTGAAGTAGAAAGTATTGAGTATTAAACTTCAGAATAAGGGAGACATGGAAGGCAAGAATTACCATGTTGAAAACTTGCTCAATATCAGGAAGTACCTACAGTATTATCTGATTAATACCCACATGACCTCCTCTCCTCAGAGATAGGAATTTTATTCCCACTTTATAAACAAGAAAATGAGATCATAGTGGCTGGCCTTTTTCAATGGAAAAGGCAAAGCCAAACATGTAACGTGGTGGTCGTGAAACCATACAGCTGCAGCAAGAAGAGAAGCACAGTACAAAAGAATGGTTGCTGCATACAACCCTTGTTGGATAAATTTATGAGGATTCTTGTCATGCTTGTCAATGCTAGATGAGTTTTTATGACTATGACTCATATGATGTTCTATGACCTCAAGGGCTTTACAATTGCAAAGCAGATAATCTAATCTCTTTGATTTGAATGAAGAAAACATACCTAAATTATGCATTAATCTCACCCTTCACCTATGTTTATAGGTTCTTCATCCAGTCTATTTCTATTGCCAGAAAAGGAGACAAGAGCTGGGACAGGGTAGGAAAGTAACATTTAATAGATGCTATGTTGTGTCACCTATGTATAAATCAGTACATAAAAATGCTTGATAATACAGATTATATAGGTACCTCTATAGCATGACACTACTGCAGGTCAGTAGAGTTAGGAAGACAGAGTCATAAGAAAATGATAGATATTCAGTTTTCTCCCTTGGACAAATACTTTGACCACTTATAAATCTTAACTATCTTAGTGGATAAATACTGTGTTCACTTTCTTTTTTTTTTTTTTTTTTTTTTTTTAATTATACTTTAAGTTCTAGGGTACATGTGCATAACGTGCAGGTTTGTTACATATGTATACTTGTGCCATGTTGGTGTGCTGCACCCATCAACTCGTCAGCACCCATCAATTCGTCATTTATATCAGGTATAACTCCCAATGCAATCCCTCCCCCCTCCCCCCTCCCCATGATAGGCCCGGTGTGTGATGTTCCCCTTCCCGAGTCCAAGTGATCTCATTGTTCAGTTCCCACCTATGAGTGAGAACATGCAGTGTTTGGTTTTCTGTTCTTGTGATAGTTTGCTAAGAATGATGGTTTCCAGCTGTTTATTGCGGCACTATTCACAATAACAAAGACTTGGAATCAACCCAAATGTCCATCAGTGACAGACTGGATTAGGAAAATGTGGCACATATACACCATGGAATACTATGCAGCCATAAAAAAGGATGAGTTTGCATCCTTTGTAGGGACATGGATGCAGCCGTGTTCACTTTCAAATGCATATTTCAGCCCTCTTCTTAGAGCCTTCTTGGAGTCGGCTAACCTAGGAATGTAAGTCTTTCCTGTCTCTCCACTAAAAAATATGAGATCTGTCCCTTTCCTGTATTCCATTAGACCCCTCCTCTCAGATGGAGGAGAACTAGTAGATCTTAGTTGGTATTTGTGTACAACTGAAAAACTGTGATTTTGAGGTGTTAAGGGGTGAGAGTGGCTGGGCTATGAACTAGTGAATAGCCTCCTCCTTCTCTGTGATGTAGTTTTTGAAATGATGAAGCCATGTTAAATGGTGAGTCTGTATCAGAATTTCTACTACCTAGGAAATAGGTACACACTCTGCTATATCACTGCCATTTACTTTTCATTCTTTCTTAGAAATTCAGTCTCTCTGCCTACATTTCCCATCTGTTCTTGCATACTCTCTGCTGTATCTACTAGAGCCCCTAGCATGTTAGTCATAATTGTTTTAAATTCCCACTCTGATAAGTCCAACATTCCTGACATATTTGAGTCTCATCCTCATTCATTATTGGTTTGACAAACCTAACATAAAATCACCACATGAGATAAAATGTGTGAAAGCAAAGAACACATAGGAAAGTCTCAACAAAACCATGTTTAATTGAATAACTTCCAAATCACCTTCACAGAAGACCACAAGATGAGAAGTTTGATTTGTTTGTTAGTTTGTGTCTTTTTCTATCAAGGAACCTATGTAATAATCAAAGTTTCCTAAGAAAGGCTATCTTCTCTTGGAGTCTGAATTCCGTAGTGCTCTACAGTGTCCTTTGCTTTACCTCTTAATTCATTTTTATAAGGAAACACTCATACAACTCTGCAGGGCTTTGACACTTTGCAACGGATTTGAGGGTAGAGGAATCCATGGGCCGAGACCCTGTTTTTGAAGCAGGATGGAGGATGGTGATGGGATTGGGTAATGGAAGCTGTTTATTTATCACCAGCTGCCTCCAGCTGTGACACCCTGCTAGGTTATGGAATAAAGCACAGTAAATAAATACCCAAGGAGACACCCTGAAGCACAGCACACATGGAAATCCATCTCCTCACAAATCCTAGAAAAATATGTACTCAGTGCTGAGCATGTCCAAAATAAACCATCCCAAGCCAATGATTTGGAATGATTTCCACGTTTCTGTCCTGGGAGTGATTTGGAGGAATAAACCAGGATGGCTAGGGTCATTGCTCTGAGCAGGTACATTGTCCTTTACGTCTCCTTGAAGGGCTAACTCCTATTCATCCTTCAAATCTTGGTATAGGGATCACCTCTATGGAGACATCTTCCCTGACATCTGCTGCCAAGTTGCTTCCCCAGAGCTTCCACAGCCCCGGGCTTCCCCTGTCACAGAACTCATCACATTATATTGAAATTACCATATATCGCATCTGTCTCTCCAACTAGACTGTAGGGTTCATTGGAGTCATAAAACATATTCTAATCATCTTTGTATCCTCAGCACTTAGTACAATAACTGCTCGTAGTTGCCTCACCAATGTTTATTGAGCTGAGCTCATTCTGCTTGCGAACTTCATTATTTGTTGCTTCTTAATTTACATAAAGAAGAAGGAGAGAGGGAAGAAAAAGGAGAAGGAAAAGAGGAGAAAGAAAAGAGCTGAGAAGACCTTAACCATTAGCATGAGTCTATGGACTAAAGGCACAAAATATCACTCCCTTTATCCTGCCCCTTCCTGCTTCTTAGCAAAAGTGATTGTATTCAATTTCTCCCCTCTCTGTCTTTCCTTTTGTATTCTCTCTCCTTGAATCCCATGAACAAAACATAAGCAATTTGGCAGTACACAGTTAGAAAACCTCAATCTCATCTCACCTCTTTGTTTCCCAGATGAGGAAACTGAGTCTTAGGACATCATCTTGAACTCCACTTCTACATTTACTCTTCATTCTCTCTACCCATTTAATCATTGTTTCTAAGCTCACTCTTAGCTTTCAACCATGAAGAGTTCATTCCCACCTCTCACCTTCACCCTTAGCTCCATTCCATCCACAAGGA
This sequence comes from Piliocolobus tephrosceles, assembly GCF_002776525.5. Taxonomy (NCBI): domain Eukaryota; kingdom Metazoa; phylum Chordata; class Mammalia; order Primates; family Cercopithecidae; genus Piliocolobus; species Piliocolobus tephrosceles. Next base: position 166,130,118 of record NC_045434.1, on the reverse strand, counting down.
ATGTTGATCTAGATCTTGAGAGTCTAAATTATTGTGTTGGACACACTCATAAACTTTCCAGAAAGATCAAAACACAGTTAGGAAACCCCAATCTCATCTCACCTCTTTGTTTTACAAATAAGGAAACTGAGTCTCAGGACATCATCATGAGCCCTACTTCTACATTTGCTTGTCATTCTCTCTACCCATTTAACCATTGTTTCTACGCTCACTCTTACCCTTCACCCATGAAGAGCTCATTCCCACCTCTCACCTTCACCCTTAGCTCCATTCCATCCACAAGAAGGAATGTTGATCTAGATCTTGACATTCTAAATTATTGTGTTGGACATACTAATAAAGCTTTCAGAAAGGTCAAAATGTGAAATGCTTATGATTCTAATACTTCCTGGATTATATGTCTTTTCCCTTGCATGTTGTAAGTCCAATCCAAAGAGAACTTGTCTTCCCATTACACACTGACTGAGGTGATCAAAGTCAGTTTACAAGAAACATATACTTTCCAATATGATAAAATATTAGCAAGAGAGTCACTTTTGTTGAACACTGTGAAGCAGTCTGCACTCAGCTAGATATTTGGCATCTAGGATCTCATTTCATTACCAAAAAAAAAAACAAAACAAAAACAAACAAACAAAAAAAAACCTGCAGGACAAATTTATCCCATTTTATAGATGAGAAAGCTGAGATTTAAAATGTTATAGTTAGTATGTAGATGAACCCTAGATTCAAACCCAGTTCTCCAGTTTCAAAGCATACATTTTCCCTGCTATTCAACGAAGACATTTATGATAGGGCATTGGATGGGGTCTAAAAAGAAAAAACAAAATGAAACTAAAACCCCCAAAATGAAGACATTTAATTGAAGGAAAAAGTCCCGTTTAGAGGCAGCACTAATCTCTTCACCTCTTTCTTAAAGATACCTTCTTCCCCTCCTCTACCCCTCCAAGATGTCTCTAGAAAAGGCTGGTTGCTATCCAGGGTGGTAGGATGCCCCAGACCACAGAGGCATACAGCAGAAGCTGACTTCAGAAATCAGAAGGGTGGTCAAGGAATAAGATCCAGGAATATAGGAAAGAGTCGTGAGAACACCGAATCCAGCTCATTCTGCAAATGTAGCATTTTTTCTTCCCACCCCCCAGCAGTCAGGAAAGCCTTTAATGGGCTTCCACCTAGCACTTCAGCTGTTGCCCAGCAGCATCTTAAAGGCACCACTAAACACTTGCCATGGTGCTCTCATCAGGCTTTGAAGGATTGCCCTGTGGGCTCCACAATTGTTATTGAAGCTGCAAGAACTCAGTTACTTCCTGGAAATTGCAGGTTCAGCCATAGTGAAGTAACCATTTTAGCCAAACCAAATAAATTCCCAAACAGTACTCCCACTAACCCCAAACAGCATTCTCACTAACCCGAAACTCTCCCGACTTTAAAGCAGAGAATAGAGACTCAGCAAGACCACTTTATTATTTCTCAGATACTTTCTTTTCAAATCCAGACTCATGCTCAATTTTTATTCTTTGATTTTGCTTTTTCAAAGCAATACATTAGTGGTTGTAAATTAGTGGTTCATTCTAAGACTAGAGGGCAGAGTTCAACAATGATTCAGCAGAGAGGGTTTTTCCAACAACTTGGCATAAGGAGCATTGTACCAGGTGACTTCTTATTCATTTCTTCATTTATTCTCACAAGAACCTGATTGAGTACAGTTTCCCTCTCATATTTTAGATGAGAGTTTAATTACACCACCCGGTGTCATACAACTGAGAAAATACTGTGTGGAATTCAATTTTTATTCATTTCACTAATTCACAGCAACATTTCAACCTAAAGAAGAACTACACAACAGTGGCCAGTTTCAGGACATAGCAAGATGCCTGTCATGGGTACTGGGACATGGAACAGCAGAGGATGCATGAATCAGTGCACTTTAAATAAGAAATTTAGGGGTGAGTAGTATGAGAGGTATCTGGACAGGAAGTCAGGGCAAGATCATTAAAAACCATACTAAAGCAAGTTGGGCACTAGGCAATGAGGGAATATTTGAATAGCTCAAGTAATTAGTTCATAATTTTTCAATGAATATTTTATGTAATACCAACTATATGTTAAATCCTAGAGACAAAACTATAAACAAAACAGGTGTTTCCTGTCTTCATTGGATCCACAGTCCAACAGAAATGACTGTCATTTCCATGTAGTGTGAAAAATGCTCTAATGGGGGATGAATGGGGTCTTGGGAGAGTATTAGGAGGACTAACGAAGGGATGGTTTCCCAAGGGAAGTCATGCCTAAGCCAAGATTTGATGGAAGGTGAGTGTGGGGAAGAAGGTAGTGAAGGAGATTGTTATAGGCAGTGGAAAGAGCAGGAACAAGGTCAGAGATGAAAGTATGGCACTTTAGAATAATAGGACTTTGGGAGAGGGCTGGTGGGCTTGAGGAGAGATGGAGTTGGAAGGGTAGCAGGGGCTATATCAAGAAGCCAGGGAGTGTTATCAGTAGTTTTTGTTTTAGAAAATCACTGTGAGGGTGGTGACAGCTGGATACAAAAAAACCATCAAACAAATTTAAGACTATCTTTGAAAATAGCATGAGTATATGGTTCAATAAATTGATGGAACCTCAGGAAGCAAATTTTGTCATTGCTCCCTGTCAGGATGCTTTCAGCTGCAAGAAATAGAAACCCACACTGGCTTAAAGAATAAGGAAATGCAATAACTACACAAGAGGAGCTCTAGGAACTCAGAAGGCATAACACAATCAGTGGCTCAATAGTATAATCAAGCATTTTGGCTTTTTCCATCTCTGCATTCAGCGTCATCCTAAAGTTGGCCCCCCTTGAGACTGTAACATGGAGGCCAGCAGCAACTGGGGCTGGATGCTTCTTTATTGTCATCACCAAGAAAGAGAAGGAAAAGTATTTTCCTCAAGAATGGAATAGAGTCTTTTCCTTTACCTTTGTAACAGGTCACTACTAAATCACCAACCATGCGGGAAATGTCACTTGTTTATTGTCTTAGATTAATTGAGATCTATCTTTAGAACTAGAAATGGTATCAATCTTTCCTTTGTCTCCTTCCTAACACAACCATGGTTTTCTTCAGGCATCCATGTCCTCCAGGATATAAAGGAAGAAGTTGAGGGATGGATGTGGAGTCTACTATTCTCCACAATTACAAATTGGGCACCTTTGCTTTTGAATGAGCGACCACAGCCCTGGAAACTTACATGCTTTGCTGATTGAGGGCAGATGAGCCTCAGGTCAATCCCCCACCAATTACCACTCAACAACAACAAAATGTTAATTCATATGCCCTAACCCAGTTTGTTTAATTATTTGGAAATGATTTTGTATCTAAACAACCCAGACATTGGACATAAGCAACTCTGGATAAAATAGTTTATTAAACTCATCTTCATATTTACATAAATTACTTTTTAAAAGACACCATATAGGCCAAGACCATTTTTACTTTTCCCTTCAAAGAATAATGTTGAGGATCAATTTCTCCAGCTTAACATCACCAGCCTTGGCAGCAGCTCATATGTGGAATATAAATGATGTCATCTGGTTGGCCTTTTCCCATCACAAACAGTAAATCTCTAAATCTGGAGAGATCTTTTATTTGGTTACACATATTGTACAGCATCAAGGGGTTAGAACACATGTGCTAGAGATTATTAAAATCATCTGGAGGAGAATGGCTTATTATTGGAAAACCCAGAACTTATGACCCTTTCATGCCTGGTGTCTCCATCAACTCTTCTTTCACTCCTACCTTTTCAAAGAAATAATTGTGGCCTATTGGCCCATGATTCTTTGCATACTAAGGTTTTTCTGGTGCACCATGCCTCTTCTCTGGAAAAAGATATCTTTGGCAGAGTATAGAGAAAGGGGAACAGGATTAGGAATCAGAAAGCTAGTCTCAGCAACATGCCAAAATATGACTTTGGGTAACACATTTGAACTCTACTAATTTCAGCCTCTCATCTATAAAATGAAAATAATAATAACCAGCCTCACAGGAATTTTTGAGATGGATAGTTTTTAAAAGAAGTCATTTAATATTTGCTTATCACTTTATAATTTGCTAAAATCTTCCAATTACATTAGCATTAGACTTACCTGGCACAAGAAAGACACTCAATAGATATTTGTTGAATAACATGTAAATTGGTGGTATCACAGTTTGATGGATTCTGAGTCGTTAAGGTGTATCACATCCCTGAACTTAGTTTTCTTTATTTATAATGTGTATTCAATTGTATCTCTTTTTAGGGTTGTTGTAAGAGATAAAGAAAATAACACACATGAAGTGTCACTTTCTGGCATGTTGGTGTGTACTTGAGAAAGAAGTTTCCTTTTCTCTGACCACTTCTTCTTTCAGAACTTCATTCTTCTCATTCAACAGAATTGGTAATAATTATGACATTCTACCTGTTGAAGGAGATAGCTATGGGGCAAAGAGAACAGGGAGGCCAAGCTTTGGTCCTAACTTTCCAACTTCCCAATTGTGTGAACTTTGAAAATTTGGGGAAGTCTGTTTCTCCATTTGAAAAAGAAGGAGCTTGTCTAGATCTGAAGTTCTCAAATTTTTGAAGTTTATAGAGCAAACAAACAAATAAACAAACAACAACAACAACAACAAAAATAGTATCAACCAGGAGCCTAACATAATATGGTCAATTTTTTGATCTGAGAAATAGATTTTTGAAAAATAATTGTCACTTACCATTATAATCATTTCAAATTAAAGGACAAGGAACTCCACAAAAGAAAAATTATGAAATATAAGACATGACTTTAAAATGATTATATTAACCTCATGGAAAAAATGCTGAATCGTCTTATTGTCCTTATTTTTTTCTCATTTTTCCACAGACCTGTGAAAACTTGTTGTGGACCAACATGGGTCTTCAGAGTAATACTTGGGAACCACAGAGATGTATGACCTGGAAGGGCTCTTCTAGCACTATGTCCTGTGACTTTATCATAATTCCACCATGGTGAAAAGCTGGGATACTTAAACAACAGTTTGTTTAGGTGAAATCAGTAAAAAGACGAGCTGATTCAGCTAAGAAGCTAATCCCTGATGTCATTTTGCTGAACTGAATGACTCTAGATCTAGATAGTAAGTTTAATTTAGTCAAAACAATCTAAATTGTTATGTGTTGATTGACACATGTGAGTTGTTCCCGCAGGTCTTTAAAATACTTCCTTGCCCCTAATGAGGCTGACTCAGGCTTTGTTTCCCACCAACTGTAAATTGATAATTACCACACTTGCACCTACCTACATCAAAATGAGAGAAATATGTGAGTGAGCCAAACATATCCAAAACATTCCTAATTCAGACACTATGTGCTCACCCTGAGGTTAGCTTCTCTGACACCTTCCACTCTAATCTCAAGCCAAAATACGTCTCTACACTCTACTGTGGTGATCTCAAAGTCCCTGTATGAATGCCTCGTATTTTATCACCAAGATTCTAAATAGAGACTCTCTGTTTCATAGTTAGCACTCATTTCTACCAAGCATGATCATCTCAGGTTGACCAAATTAGAAATAGGCAAGCCAAATGGAGGTAGGAGAAGCTATTAAGACAGGTCAGGAAGAAATTAGTTTTGGCTGGGTGCAGTGGCTCACACCTGCAATCCCAGCATTTTGGAAGGCTGAGTTGGGCAGATCACTTGAGGTCAGGAGTTTGAGACCAGCCTGACCAACATGGTGAATTTCTGTCTCGACTAAAAATAGAAAAATCAGCCGGGCATGGTGGCGGGCATCTGTAATCTCAGCTACTTGGCAGGCTGAGGCAGGAGAATCAATTGAACCCAGGAGGCGGAGGTTGCAGTGAGCTGAGATCGCACCACTGCATTCCATCCTGGGCAACAGAGTGAGACTCCATCTCAAAAATAAATAAATAGACAAATATAGACAAGTCAGGGGTTGTGGGTTGTGGCTGAGCTTGACTTCACAGAAGAAAGAGAGAAAATCAAACTAACTGTAAGCTACTGAGGACAATAATAGATGTTCATATCTTTGGTTCTAAGTCATCAAGAAAAGTTTAAACTATGTACAATAGCCTTCTCAAGGAAGTAGATAATTCATTGAGATAGATGCTTGGGGGTGAGGGCAAACCTCAGCTATCAGGAAATTCACCTCAGGTTAGCAAACATGAATTGTCCTATGATCCTAGGGTAATGAAGTAGTAACAGCAATAGAAACAACCATAATAATGGCTGGCTACTGCATTGTACTCTGCCTCTTAGGAAGCACTGTTTACTTCCATTTTCTCATTTAATATTCAGATCAACCCCATGAGGAACAAATATAATTTTTATTATCCACTCATTTCTCCAAGTGAGGAAATCAAAGCTCAGTTTGGTTAAGTAGCTTGCCAAGACAGCAGAGCTAGTCAGTGACAGAGTAAGAATGCAAACCCTAGTCTTCTAACTTGAAGCCCAGTGCTTTTCCCACCCTCTGATCTTCCCTCATCCTTATAAATAGCCATAAGACTACGAAGTTCAAAAAAATCTTCCTTCTGGTTCTCAGGCCCATTACAAATGCTACTTGCCCTGGGTAGGAAAATAAAGCCCATGCTCTTTGCCGGCCTATGTGCTAAGTCCTTGGCGCCCAGAAATAACCTCCTGGAGACTATGGGCCTTATATTTACCGCAAAGCAGTGGGTAAATAACTAGTTGGTGTTTTAGTGTTTTGTGGTCACTTAATCTGTTGTGTTGCTTCCCAAGACTCTGAAGGTTTCCTTTTTCAGTTAATTCTTATTTACGTTTCTGAGGTCTGTGTTGTTTTGGGTTTGGTTCATTGGATGTTTTTCTTGGAATGTGTTGCCATTGGCTTCAGGATGTTCCTGCTCTGCTATTTCATGGAATTTTCCCTGAGTGTGGATTGCTATGTATTTCTTCGGGGCAGTGAGCCAAGACAGTGCTGGTATGTAATCTGTTCCTCTGGCCAGAAGACTTCTTGTCACCCATCCACATGGTGCTTGGTTGTATTTCTCCACTGATAATTCCCCTCCATCTGTTAATGTGCAGGAACCTTGGACTTCAGCCATCTTGTGTGTTGTGCGTTACTGGCTGTGGATAAGACGAGCCCAGTTGCTTCTAATAGAGATTGTGTCAACTGCTTCTACCAGTTTGTTCTATTAGCCCAGGGTTGGGGAAGGAGATAGCTGCCAAGTGTCATCAAAAGGGTGGAGAAGGCTCACAGGGTTAATGCTATAGACAAAGCAAGAGTGTGTGATTGAAAATGTCCAGCCCTTCACACAGCCCTATGCCCCAGTAGGAGAAGAGCCAGGAATGCCAGGTGCATTGAAAACACCACACGCTCCCATGGCTCTCAGCGAGCCTTTATTCCTTTGTCTTTGACAAGCCCGTACAAAGTATGTGCCAAAAAAAAAAAAAGAATTTGTTCCATATCAGAAAGTTTCATTCTTTGGATATTTTCTTTGTGGGTAAAAATAAAATATTAGAAAGGCCAAACAGTGTTTGTTCAATAAAATCGTATGCTTCCCAAGGCTTTCAGCCTAATTAAGATGCAAAGCATACACTGAGGCAGAAAGTTGCCCTCGATAAATTCTTTGTTTGGCTATTTTATTTATCGTACTTCATTCCATTGTTTTGTGTGTTGTATATCTTACTCTTTCCATAAGGAATTTGCAATAGCTTACAAAAATGTGTCAATAAAAAATAAAATATCTTTAAATCACTGGAAGCAGCAAGGTGAATGGATAATATTAAAGATATGAATAAGATTAGGGTTAGTATTTCATAACAGATACCCCTGTAAAATTGTTAAAAGCAATTCATCAAATTGACTAAAAAATCCTACTGTTTATCACTTGAAGTGTGCTGTGGCTTTCTAATCTATAGGTAGTCTAAATTGGGTGCATTTAAGAATCTGCACAGTTTGATTTTAATTTGGAGGTGAAAGAGGCCAACGCCATTCCCCACACTGACTTCATGTGCACTGGCGCACATCTGAAGGCCAACAGGTTTCATATTTGCAAAGAGACAAAAGGAGAACTAATACTTACTAGGTACCTAATACATACTAGGCATTGTACCAATAATTTGACATTTAATAATTTATTGATACTCTCAACCACTTTATGAGATAACAATTACCTCCATTGGACAGATAACATAAGCAAAGCTGAGTAACTTGGGCAAGTTTACTCAACTAGTAGGGACAAAACTAAGATCAACACAGGCATGTTTGACCTCAAAGCCAATGTTCTTCTCATTTTATTACACTGTGCCTGAGAGACAGGTAAGAGGGTATGGAATATGCTTCCCCCAGTTGATAAGTGTTGAAACTCTCAAACAAATGTGGTTTATTCTGAGCTTGTCCTCAAGCTCAGAGTTGACCAGGAAATAACTATAAGTTAAAAGTAGATCGTAGCGTTCGGAAGTTAAGGTCAACAGAAAGGAATATCTGTGGTTGTGACACTATATACTGCCATACAAATGCCCTCCAACCATTCCAGAGAGAACATATGTAAGTTCCTCCAAATTAGAAGACATTTATAAAAATAAAAGAATAAGAAACTATAGTTCTATATGGAATGAGCCATCATATTAATCAGAGAGAGAATGACTATGGTGTTTGTTGTACCTTCCAGTCAGAGCAAACCAGTAACATTAGAAATCTTTGTGGTCTCCAAAATTCTTGCATCTCTGACCCTTCTCAAGTGTCATCCTCTCTATTTTTCCTTCCTGGCAAACTCCTACTTATTCCACAATTTCTCAAATGCCACTTCTGCAACGACTTTTCTCTGTCTCTCATATGACCTTAAGGAGCTCTATTTTCTGTGCAGTTACTAAAGTTATGTACATCCACATCATACAAATTCATTACTATAATTTTGTGTGCTTCTCCCAGTTTCTATTGGATAGGAAACAAATATATGAGAAAATATATATTTTTCATACTCTAATTTCTAATTAGTTTATTTAATTTTTAAAACAATCTTTGAAAGTAGAAATTTTTACTATTCTCATTTTAAAGATGAGGAAAATGAGGTATAAAAGTATAGAGTAACTTGCTCAGTTATAAAGCAAGTACGTGGCAGACTTATACCCAAGCAGGATGGTTCCAGAATCCTTACTATATAAATATCCTCATCAGACATGTCTGAACCCCAGTCTCCTATTTCTTACTCTTCTTCCAGAGAAGGTTCTTCTAATCCTCTTCTCCCAGCATCCCTACCTCTTCTCTCATCACAACTTGATTTATTCCTCCCACAAAGTATGTTGACTCCTACCTAATCATGGAGACTAATATAGAGTTTGCTGGAGCCCTATCCTGGCTCCAGGGATCAAGTGCTCCTCTTACAACCCTCAGGCTACTCAGTATACAAAGGGCTCTCCAGCTATGAGGGTCTACCCATCATGGGAGGGAGTGGAGGTCTATAAATACAAATTATAATATTAATAAAACATTTGCTTCAGGTTGAGCTCAAAAGAAACCAGACTCTGAATTGAAGATTAACTTATAGGACTTTACTGGGGAGCTCTTGCATACTTAATTGGGATGAGAGCTATGGAAAGGGAAGAAAAAAATGCAGGGTGCACACAGTGAGAAGCTAAGCTGTGATATATAGTTCTAACAAAGGCCTCAGCTTACCCCATGGGGAGTTCTGGTGTTGGTATAGTCTTTCAGAATTAAACCAATTTGGAATATAGTGGCCAGGACATAGATCAGTCATAGGAGGCAGGCTGACTCTCAAGAGGAGGTGTGACCTTGGCTAAGGAGGACTGAAACTGAGGGCTGTCTTCAGCATCTCTTCCTGCAGCTAAGGAAGTCCTCCATTCTTGAAAGGAGAGAGGGGTTCCATGTGGCCATAACAGGATCTATCCAATATTCCATCCTTTAAACAGCCAGCATCCTGATATTCTAAGCACTGTAGCAAAGTAATTAAGGCAATTAAGGCTTCGCAAGGTAAAGTAACTTGGCAGAGGTTGCATAGACAGTAGCAACTGAGTTGATACTGGAACTCAAGCCTGGCTGATTGCAAAGCCCATGTTCTTTCTCCATATCAAGTTATCTCCCTCTGGCACATTATAAATTGTATGACAGCATGTATGTGGTAATCTTTTGAAGACCAGAAATACACACTCATAGAACTGATCTCTTTCCAGAACTGCACTCTTCCATCATCCACCAAACAAGCAATTCCCCCTGAGCCCACACACCCTCTTGCCCTCATTTTCCACATGTTTACTTGGATGTAGTCACCAATTACATACTAGGCAGATGTCATCTGGAAAAGAAGCCACAGTCATTGTCAAAGAAAAGTGAGAACTGCTCTCAAATTGGACTTGATGTCTAGTCTGGTCTACAGTTGAGGCTACTTTGCCTTTAAAAAAATATTAGCAATCTTTCCCAGAATGTGGTTCATGAATCCTTTGGGTAAAACTATAGGTACCTTAGCAGGAATCAAGGCAGTGACAATAAACTTTATTAGTAGTTATTGTATTATTTAACACATACACTCATAGTTAAAAAACAGAAATAAAAACAAATGTCAATTTCACTTTAAAATGTCCCTAATGGAGCATTAAAAATAATTTTATTACTTGAAAGAGCAGCTGACAAACTATGGTTATTCATATGGTATATGTCATAAGTTTTCTCAAAAATGAATGAAAAGAGCCTGTCCCTTGAAGGAAAACAACTCATGGCATTCTCTGCCAATGATTAAATTCACATTTTCAAGCAAAAACTAAAACTTTGGAAAACTTGTATCTGCCTTCAGCAGCTTGACATCAAACTAATACTTGCAGACTTTTCTGATGACATAGACTTCTGGTGATACTAAGAAATGTGATTTTTTGATATTGTGTAAAGAAATGAGTCAACATTTTGAAGATGTGCATAACTCAGTGAACTGATATTTTCCATACAGCCAGTGCAGAATGTTTCAAAACTAGGTGTAGGCAAAAATAATCCATTCAAATTAAGAGATACACCAGTGAATTTCAATGTAGTAGAATACAACAAGCTCATTGATGTGGCATTATATTTCACATTGCAAGTAATCTTTAAGGAATTACCACTTGCCAAGTTTTGGTGTAGTATCAAAGAATACCCATACTTATCTAAAAAGGTTTTTAAAATATTAATTTTATACCCAACTATATATTTGTGTGAGGCTGGGTTTTTTCATTAACTTCAGACAACATATTGCAGAGATTCTGACTGCAAAAGTAGATATGAGAATCTAGCTGTCTTCTATTAAGTCAGACATTAGAGAAATTTGCAAAAATATAAAACGATGCTGCACTCTTCACTGTTTTTAAAGAAAATATAGTTATTTATCATAAAAATGTTATTTTGTAAGTGTGTAATGATGTATTATTATATTAAAATAAATATTTAAAAATAATGTTTCAGTTTTAATTTCTAATATAAATAGATATTACCTACATAAACAAAAGTGCTTTTAATTCTGATATCACTAGATGGAATGTACAAAAGCACTTTGAATTGCTCAATAATTTTCAAGAGTGTAATGGGTTCTTGAGACCAGAAAAAAAACTGAAAACCACTAGTCTAGGATCACTCAGTCAACATCAAGTAGAGGTAGGATTATTTTTTTCCAAGTGAATTATTTAAAATACTGAATGGATAAGTGGAATAAATATTTTTTAAAATAATTTAATGGAAAAAAAAAAGGAAAAAGAATGAAGTATTTGAGTAAGTATGTGGGGAAAGTCCAAGAGAGTATTGACTAAGCCTGACTGCATGAAGATAATGAATCTTGAATATGAAAATATGAGGACTAAAGATGCCTTAAGGGAGGAAGAATATGACTTATTCAGTATGTACCAATGACAGGCACATGATACCTGCCTATGATTCTCACAATGGTTAGAAGAGCCAGATATTGTCATTCCCTTTTCTCACAGAAAGCACTGAGGCTCAGGGAAGTTCCATGACAAAGAGTGCATGTGGCATAGCTGGGAGCTGATCCCTGATAGATCCGATTCCATATTGTTCCTGTTTCCACACACTATGCTGCTTCCCATCTGGTCCCCAACCCTTCCTCACTCCTTACTTTAAGAAGGAGGAAGTGAAATTTAGAGAGGAAAAATAACATGTGAAAGCCACAGAAGGAATTAGTGGCAGAATCAGACCCTGAAAGCGCCTTTTGGGGCTCTCTGGACGGTGCTTTTTGCGTTGCCCCATGCAGTAGCAGGCCCCGTCCCCTCGGAGTAGAAGAGATCTTTCAGGGTGAGTTACAGGGTCCCTGACACTGAAAACTGAGGGTCCCAAGACAAATTTAAGGAGAATTCTTTTCTGGGAAAGGAAGTTTGAACATCCATACAGTAATGCGGATGATTCTTCCACAACAGCTAAAAGAAAAAAAAATACAAGAAAAAGGCCGAAGTAAAGTTTTTAATCATAATGAAGCACTCTTGCTCTTTCTCCGACCGTAATTCCACTAAACAAACATTTATGAAGCACCTTCCATAGGTAGGATATTGTGTTAGCTGAAACATCACACTGGCTGTTGAAGCTTCCGGGAGGAATCGCAGATATTTCCAATGCTGGAGAGTTTCACAGTCTTGGGGGGGACCCCAAAGGAAGCAGAATTCCAATGTGGAATGCGTCATCAAAGCTCACATAGGGAAAGCACAAGGCGGTATGGAAATCTAGAAGAGACATCTAACCCATTCTGGGCCTGATAACATGGCATCTGAGCCCAGTCTCAAAGGACCCATTAAAATTAACTAGTAGAGGAAGGAGAGAAGGCAGAAGGAACAGTATGTGTCACACACCCAGGGTGTGACTTCCTGAAGAACTGAAAAATATTTCAGTATGACCAGACGCAGAATGTGAGTTATAGCTCATAATGCCTTGCGAGTTGGCAACTGCCTCTCCCACTCTTGGATTCTATACTTGGTCTTATTGAAATATCTTAAGTTCAAGTTTTAAATATTTTTTAAAACCCCATCAATTTATCATTGCTATCTTCTTGTACCTCTACAAGTCTGGAAAGCCCTGGCTGGGGATCAGTGGGCCAGAGACTATAATTTTCTGAGTTTGCCCAAGGGAGCTGTCACCACCGAGATTGCTGCAGGTCCTCTCACCCAGTGCCTGGCCCACAGTAGGTGCCCTCTAAATGTTTAAAGAAGCAGTGAACGGTGTTTCTCCTCTACTTCTGCTTGTTTCTTTTTTCTATTCTCTTTCTTCCAGCTGCTGTAGAGGAAGAATCAGCACCCCACTCCGTGCATGCTCAAACTTCCTTCCTTCAGGCAGATTTTTGTCTCTCCTTGTCTTAGGATCCTCAGTTCTCAGACCTGGGGATCGGACATAACCCACCTGCAAATTTGCTCCCACTCAGTGGGGAGGGGTCTCAGTCCTTGGTACATCACATTTTTTACATCTTTACTCAACTTACCAACAATTCCTTGAGGACAGGGAATCTCTGAAATTTTCATCTCTGAATTTCTGCCATAGAACAAAGAAGAGTTTATTTAATGAGGAAGAAAGGAAGGAAAAGAAGTAAAATTTTAGCCATAAAGACGTCCTCCTGCTTTTTCTCTGCTGTAACTGCTACTCAGATGCTCCGCTAAAACTACAGTGACATCTTTTCTTTCACACATGGACAAGTTTGTCATGACTCTTGTGTTTATATTTCCCAAACCACTCTGATTCAGGGGGAAAAAATAAAGAGGACTCCACAGGAAAGTGCAAAGCCCAAGCAGCAGAAGGCCGGGTGTGGGGAAGATGCTGAGTGTAGGAGTCAGCTTCCAGCTGCAAGCACATGCTGGATCCTTCTCTCCAGTTCTTCCTTGATTTCCTTTCCTCCCCACTGCAGCCAAGATACATCCTGAGCTGTGACAGCTGATGGAAATCGGGCAGAGGAACCCATGGAAAAGTCTGCAGAGACAGGATGAGTCTTGAGCCAGGTCTTTCCGAAACCCAAAATGAAGGTGACTGTGAGGAACTTCCAGCTGCCGCTAAGATGATAAAGTTACCACTATTTCCTCCAGTGTCTGGTTAAGTCCTCTCTGAAATTTTGCTTCATCAATCATCCCTTCTTTGAGCTCTAACCTTTCCTTTTCTTCTGCAGCATGTAAACCTAATTGAATCTCTTTCAGCCAAAAGGAAAAACATTTAAAAAAAAAAAAAAAAAAAGACTATCACCAACAACAAAAAGTGAAAAACTAAACATGTTTCTGAATCTCCATTTATCTTTTATCAAATTTCTTTTCTTTCTCATCCAATTTTTTTAAAGAGTTGCTTATGGTCTCTGGCTCTATTTCTTTATTCCTCATTGACTTTTCCATTCACTCTGCCTCTTCTTCCTCTCTCCAAATCATTTCTGTCTTTAGCTTATTTGACATCTTGGCAACATTTGATCCTCTTGGCTATTCCCTCTTTTCCATTGTCATACTTGGACTTTTCAGAACTATTCTCTGCTAATTTTTTCTCTCTCTGGCCAGTCTTTCTCAGAGTTTCTCACTGCTTCTCTTGCTCTCCCCTGCAGTATTGATGTTTCTTACATTTATATTTTTCTTGGTCCAGTTTATTTCTTTTCTCCCTCATTTAAGAAACATTTTTGAGTATGTTCTATATACCAATCATTGTTCTAGGTAACTGAGGATTAGTATATAAATTCACAGTCCTGTGGAGATTGGAGTATAGAGGGGAGCACAGGATTTCCCACTTAACCACTGTTACTAGAAAATTTAATCTTTATCCATCACTTCACCTGGCATCAATATGCTCCTAAATTTATGATCTAGGTTTCAATTCTGAATTTAAGCCTATGTTCCAGACTCATACTGCCTCCAACCCACCTTGTACATTATTTCCCGTACATTTAGAAATTGGATCAATTTTGTTTATTTAAGTTAACTTTAATTAAATTAATTTCATTCAGGAAACCTATTCCTTTTATTTTATTTCCTATCTCTGTTAATGGCATCATCAGTCAACCAGCTATTTAAACCCTAAACTCTGGAGATGTTTAAGAGTCTGCTGCTTTCCCCCCATTCTTCAACCAAATCAATTTCCAAGCCATAGGTATATCACCTTCTAAACATTTCTTGCTTCTATACCTCCCCTTTGCAACAAATTTGTGAAAACCTACTCAGCTCACCATCATTGCTTCCTTCCCTTTTTACTAAGCACTTATTAGCCCTATATCAATTTTTCCCTATACAGAATGAACTTTCTAACACAAAATATTGATAATGTTGCTGACCTGCTTAAAACCCTCCAATTGTTTCTTGCTGCCCAAGTAAAGGCAAAACTATTACCAGCTAGCAATGTCCTCCATGTTCTAGACATTCCATGATCAAGGCCTTGCTAACATTTTAGCCATATTTCCCCAAGCCCTTCCTGCAGAACCATATAACCCAATGGTATAATCAAACTGTAATTTTTAGAGTTATTCAATAGAGGTATCTCATGCTTATGTCTCAGTGACATTGCAAAAACTCTTCCCTTTTCCTGAGACACCATACCTTTTCTTTCTTCTTCTAGACTGCTCTGTTATTCTTCATTATTCAGTTCTTTGGCTAAAGTCTTTCCTTACTCCATCAAGTATAATTAATTTATTTCTTGTAACATTTTGCATTTGTTTAATTTGCAGCAACAATCATACTTTTAGAAATTATTTGCTTTGATTTTTAAGCTCATAAAAGTTATAAATTGTACAGTTTTTCTGTTTTATTCTCTGCTCTGCACATGGCACATGTCATATCATTGATGCTACCAATATGTGTTTATACAATAAGCCCCGGAAACCAAACTCTTCCTTATGGATTCATTTTAAGTTGCTAGGATTTTAATTTCATAGTGTCAGTTTTATTTTGTCATCTGGAGGGCAATATTCTTCAAGCGTATATCATCAATGGATATAAAATGTTTTCACTAAAATTGAACCTGTCACCGGTGAGTGCCCAACCTGATAACAGAAGTCATTGCTGAACTCCTAATGTGGCATTATTTCTGGGGAGTCGGCTGGTCATCTAGTAGCAGGTTGATTAACTTGAACGTATCTCATCATGATGGGGGCACTATTTGTTCTGATAGGGATAAACATATATTTTAGGTAAAGATTTTCCTTCCCTGCCTGCATACTTATAACAACTCTACTTTTTGTGGTCTTACAGAATGCCTTGTGTATTGTTATAATGTCCTATATAATTTTGCTTTCAACTAATGAAAATATTTTATAACAAAGAAAGCAAGATAGTGGGTTCCCACTCACAGAATTCACTAATCTTACGATGTGCACCATTGCTCAGATATAGCTGGCTTGACAGAATGATAGAATGGCCTAATAGAGGCTCACTTTTGTCACCAGGTAGGAGAGAACATCCTATAGAAAAAAAATTTGCTTGACAAATCACCACCCTGAGCTTAGAAAGCTTGGGTTCCTACTGCTCCAAAGAAGAACTACTTCCACAAGAGAAAAAGTTCTATTTATGTTGAATGAAAAGCTAAGACTTCCTCTCCCCCATATGTTAAGGCTTCTTGTGCTGCTGAACCAACAGACAGAGAAGAGTGTCACTGTTCCAGCAGAAGTATTTGATCCCAATTACCAGACATAAATTGGGGTGCTACTACTACATTACAGTGGTGAATAGGGCTGTGTCTGGAGTTCAGGGGGCCCTTTGGGGCACTTCTTGCTCTCCCTTGAATAGTCCTATTCAATGGAAAACTATACATCACTCAAAACAGGATCTTCAAAGACTTAGATATCATAAGAGTAATGATTTGGGTTACTTCCATAAATAAAAAATGTCATCCAGTTGTAGACCCTGGACTAGGGTGACTTTTGTGAAGATAAGGACCGACAGTGGCTATTCGTGGCTGGCTCAAAGGACACAGGCAAACAGCTGACCACAGGGTTAGGTTACAAGATAGCAAAAAGAAGAGAGTGTTCTTCTCGCAAGTTGCTAAGAACATTTCCAATACAATAATTTATCTCCGTATAGTAATGAAGAGAACTTAATCATCTGTGAACTAAACCAAGAGGGAGAAATGGGTATTAACTTGAAAGAGAAATGTGTCAAGAAGCAAACCCTTTTTCTCAACCCCTCCACGAGCTTTCTGTGGCCTTCTCCATTCTATAACAATGTCCTAGTACACTCTATTGCTTAAGTTACAAATTCAGGGACATTCTTTGCCTTTTCCTGTCCTGTTGAGGGAGCCTGGCATACCACAACAATCCAGACAGACAGACTTGGGTTCAAATTGCAGCTCCAATACTTTAGAGGGTTGTGACCTTGGGCAACATATATTCCTTTTCTTACTCTCAATTTCTTTATCTGTAAAATGGAAATATGATACCTAATAAATCTTGATTAGGGACAATATGAGAACAAGGAATATATTGAACAAGCATGACTTGTAGAAAACAATTAAACACAACTTTATTTCACATCATCCCTTTAAAATGTTTTAAGTGGATGTGATCATCTCATTCTCCTTGATGAAAAAAAAAAAAAGTGCACATCCCGCAAATTTTTATTTTTTTCTTTTTGTCTTAGGTGATAGATAGTCCCACAGTTCTGTAAGAAACAGAACCTGATTCCTTTAGAGACATCAAACAAGGGGAAAAAAACAAAAATAATTAGGCCTGGGGAAAAATAAAACAAAAACTATCATATTCAAAAATTGTGTAAGTATTGATAGGAAGCCTAAAATAATCTATCGGTCATTTTTTAGAAATAATATGTTTTTAAAATGTAGCTGGACCATGGTGCTTATGCCTGTAATCCCAGAACACTGGGAGGCCAAGGCAGGCAGATCACCTGAGGTCAAGAGTTTGAGACCAGCCTGGCCAACATGGTGAAACCCCTGTCTCTACTAAAAATACAAAAATTAGCCAGGAGTGGTGGTGGGTGTCTGTAATCCCAACTACTCAGGAGGGTAGGTCAGGAGAATCTCAAGGAGGTTGTGGTGAGCCAAGATCACAGCACTGCACTCTAGCCTTGTTTGGTGACAGAGCAAGACTCCATAGCAAAAAATAAAAATAAATAAATAAATATATAATTTTTAAAAAGGTGGCTGCTTATAAGAAGAACATATAAAAGTTAATTCTTATAAACCTCCAGAATACATGAAGCACTCATACAAAACAATAAGGTAAGACCAAATATCTATAAAATATAGTTTATATGAAGACTTAAATTAATGAAGAGATATACCATATTCATAGAAAGAGAAACTATTATAAGTATGTTAATTCTCTCCATATGTATCTATAAATTTAAGACATTTCCAATTAAAGTTCCATTATAATGTCCTGAGAAAACTGACTCCCTAATTCTAAACTAAATATGGAAGACCAAAGGTCAAATAACAATTAAAATGCTTTCAAAGTGGGAGAATATCCTCTATTAGTTATCAAAACTCATTATAATGTTTATTAATTAAGACAGTCTGGTACTGATGCAGTCACAGATGAACCAACCATAGGATTACAATAGAGAATTCTGGATTCACAGCTGAATTCTACCAGAGGTACAAGGAGGAGCTGGTACCATTCCTTCTGAAACTATTCCAATCAATAGAAAAAGAGGGAATCCTCCCTAACTCATTTTATGAGGCCAACATCATCTTGATACCAAAGCCTGGCAGAGACACAACAAAAAAAGAGCATTTTAGACCAATATCCCTGATGAACATCGATGCAAAAATCCTCAGTAAAATACTGGCAAACCAGATCCAGCAGCACATCAAAAAGCTTATCCACCATGATCAAGTGGGCTTCATCCCTGGGATGCAAGGCTGGTTCAACATACGAAAATCAATAAACGTAATCCAGCATATAAACAGAACCAAAGACAAAAACCACACGATTATCTCAATAGATGCAGAAAAGACCTTTGACAAAATTCAACAGCCCTTCATGCTAAAAACACTCAATAAATTTGATATTGATGGAACATATCTCAAAATAATAAAGCTATTTATGACAAACCCACAGCCAATATCATACTGAATGGGCAAAAACTGGAAAAATTCCCTTTGAAAACTGGCACAAGACAGGGATGCCCTCTCTCACCACTCCTATTCAATATAGTGTTGGAAGTTCTGGCTAGGGCAATCAGGCAAGAGAAAGAAATCAAGGGTATTCAGTTAGGAAAAGAAGAAGTCAAATTGTCCCTGTTTGCAGATGACATGATTGTATATTTAGAAAACCCCAATGTCTCAGCCCAAAATCTCCTTAAGTTGATAAGCAACTTCAGCAAAGTCTCAGGATACAAAATTAATGTGCAAAAATCACAAGCATTATTATACACCAGTAACAGACAAACAGAGAGAGAGCCAAATCATGAATGAACTTCCATTCACAATTGCTTCAAATAGAATAAAATACCTAGGAATCCAACTTACAAGGGATGTAAAGGACCTCTTCAAAGAGAACTACAAACCACTGCTCAGTGAAATAAAAGAGGACACAAACAAATGGAAGAACATACCATGCTCATGGATAGGAAGAATCAATATCGTGAAAATGGCCATACTGCCCAAAGCAATTTATAGATTCAATGCCATCCCCATCAAGCTACCAATGAGTTTCTTCACAGAATTGGAAAAAACTGCTTTAAAGTTCATATGGAACCAAAAAAGAGCCCACATTGCCAAGACAATCCTAAGTCAAAAGAACAAAGCTGGAGGCATCACGATACCTGACTTCAAACTATACTAGAAGGCTACAGTAACCAAAACAGCATGGTACTGGTACCAAAACAGAGATATAGACCAATGGAACAGAACAGAGTCCTCAGAAATAATACCACACATCTACAGCCACCTGATCTTTGACAAACCTGAGAAAAACAAGAAATGGGGAAAGGATTCCCTATGTAATAAATGGTGCTGGGAAAATTGGCTAGCCATAAGTAGAAAGCTGAAACTGGATCCTTTCCTTACTCCTTATACGAAAATTAATTCAAGATGCATTAGAGACTTAAATGTTAGACCCAATACCATAAAAACCCTAGAAGAAAACCTAGGTAATACCATTCAGGACATAGGCATGGGCAAGGACTTCATGTCTAAAACACCAAAAGCAACGGCAACAAAAGCCAAAACTGACAAATGGGATCTAATTAAACTGAAGAGCTTCTGCACAGTAAAAGAAACTACCATCAGAGTGAACAGACAACCTACAGAATGGGAGAAAATTTTTGCAATCTACTCATCTGACAAAGGGCTAATATCCAGAACCTACAAAGAACTCAAACAAATTTACAAGAAAAAAACAAACAACCCCATCAAAAAGTGGGCAGAGGATATGAACAGACGTTTCTCAAAAGAAGACATTCATACAGCCAACAGACACATGAAAATGCTCATCATCACTTGCATCAGAGAAATGCAAATCAAAACCACAATGAGATACCATCTCACACCAGTTAGAATGGCAATCATTAAAAAGTCAGGAAACAATAGGTGCTGGAGAGGATGTGGAGAAATAGGAACACTTTTACACTGTTGGTAGGATTGTAAACTAGTTCAACCATTATGGAAAACAGTATGGCGATTTCTCAAGGATCTAGAACTAGAAGTACCATATGACCCAGCTATCCCATTACTGGGTATATACCCAAAGGATTACAAATCATGCTGCTATAAAGACACATGCACATGTATGTTTATTGTGGCACTATTCACAATAGCAAAGACTTGGAATCAACCCAAATGTCCATCTGTGACAGACTGGATTAAGAAAATGTGGCACATATACACCATGGAATACTATGCAGCTATAAAAAAGGATGAGTTTGTGTCCTTTGTAGGGACATGGAGGCAGCTGGAAACCATCATTCTCAGCAAACTATCGCAAGAACGGAAAACCAAACACCGCATGTTCTCACTCATAGGTGGGAACTGAACAATGAGATCACTTGGACTCGGGAAGGGGAACATCATACACTGGGGCCTATCATGGGAGGGGGGAGGGGAGAGGGATTGCATTGGGAGTTATACCTGATGTAAATGACGAGTTGATGGGTGCTGATGAGTTGATGGGTGCTGACGAGTTGATGGGTGCAGCACACCAACATGGCACAAATATACATATGTAACAAACCTGCACATTATGCACATGTACCCTAGAACTTAAAGTATAATAATAATAAATAAATAAATAAATAAATAATTAAAAAAAGAGAATTCTAAAAAAGGCCTCCACATATAGGAAAAATTATCTCACAGAGAAGCACCACAGATTATTTGAGAAAAGGGGATTTATTTATTAAATAGTTCTAGGCCAATTGGATAGCCAATAAACGAATATATATTATATATATGTATAAAACTGATATATATATCAGATAAAGTTTACAATGTATAGATTTTATAGGAAACTACACGAGAATGGGGTACAAATGACTTATTAAGACATGCAAAAATGCTAATATAAAATGAAAAAAGTGATACCTTCAACTATATTGAATTTGAAGACTTTTATTTATAAAGAAACCATAAAGACAGTGAAAAAATAAGCCAAAAACTAGATGAAGGTATTTGTAACACTTTTAAGTGACAAAGGATTGTGTACAGTATGTAAAAGTAACTGTTATAAATTAATAAGAAGTCAAGTTACTCAAGAAAAGTGGAAAAAATATGAATTGGCATTTCTCAAAAAATTACACACATATGGCAATAAAATATTGGAAAAGATGTTCAACGTAGTAGTCTGGGAAATGAAAATTGGGATATGATTTTTATTCACCATATTAACAAAAAAATTATTAAGTCTGACATCTGTTGTTGAGGATGTGAAGGGAATGTAAATTAGTATAATAATTAGTTGGCATTGTTTTATAAAATTAAATATTTACATAACCTATGACCCAGAAGTTCCATTCCTGAAGATTTTTCTCTAGAGAAATAATACAAATGTGTATCAAGAGACATGCAAAAGAATTTTACAGCAACATTGCTTGTAATAGCAAAATAAATAAATAGGTAAAATTCCATTATGGTGTTCTGAAAAAACTGACTCCATAATTTTTAAATGTATATGAAAGAACAATGGTCAAATAATAACTAAGATGCTTTCAAAGTGTAAAGATAATGGAATACTATGTAGGCACCAAAAGAAACAAGATCATGTATTTTGCAAGGACATGTATGAATTTGGAATCCATTATCCTCAGCAAACTAATGCAGGAACATAAAACCAAACAATGCATGTTCTCACTCATAAGTGGGAGCCAGATGATGAGAATACATGGACACACGGGGGGAAACAACACACATTGGGGGCTGTCAGAGTTTGGGGAGGGAGAACATAGGAAGAATAGCTAATGGATGCTGGGCTTAATACCTAAGTGATGGGATGATCTGTGCAGAAAACCACCATGACACACATTTACCTATGTAACGAACATGCACAAATTGGACACATACCCCTAAACTTAAAAGTTGAAGGACAAAGAAAAACAACAAAGTGGGAGTATATTCTCTATTAGTTATCAAAACTAACATGATATTAATAACACATTATTAATATATAGGAAAATCATATTTGAATCATGGCATAGTTACACATTTAAATAATATAGAACAATAAAAATTAACTATAGCTATAGATTACTGCATAGATGAATCTTTTTTTTTTTTTTTTTTTTTTTGAGACAGAGTTTCACTCTTGTTGCTCAGGCTGGAGTGCAATGGTGTGATCTCGTCTCACTGCAACCTCCATCTCCCAGGTTCAAGTGATTCTCCTGCCTCTGCCTCCAGAGTAGCTGGGATTACAGGCATGCACCACCATGTCCGGCTAATTTTGTATTTTAGTAGAGACAGAGTTTCTCCACGTTGGTCAGGTTGGTCTCAAACTCCCGACCTCAGGTAATCTGCCCGCCTCAGCCTCCCAAAGTGCTGGGATTACAGGCGTGAGCCCCTGCAACCAGCCAGATGAATCTTAGTTGTAAAGTGAGTTTCCAATTATTACATTCAGTATTACAACAAAACTAATTTTGAAATATGTAGTTTGAAGAATAAACACATAAGTGATAAAACTATGGAAAAAAATGATAAATATAAAAATTGAAAGGGAGGTTGCCTGTGAAAAGGAGGCATGATAATAAGGAGAAGTTAAGAATAGAGAGGTAGCTAGAGTATTAATAACATCTTACGTTTTACATTTGGTAATTAGTTCTTAGGTGTTCATTTTATTATTTTGCTTCATCTAGATTACATATATCCTTTATGTTCCACAGGTTACTGAGGCTCTTTTCATGTTTTTTCAACCTTCTTTCCTCCCTGTAGTTATGATTGAATAATTTCTATTGACCTGCCTTCAAATTTAGTGACTCTTTCCTCTGTTCATTGCATTTTGCTCGGGAGACCATATAGTGAGTTATTTACTTCAGTTCTTAAATCTTTCAGTTCTAACATTTCAATTTGAATCTTTTTTATAATTTTCTATTTCTCTGCTGAAAGCTTCCATCTTTTCATTTATTTCAACAGTATTCATCTTTATCTTCTAGAGAATGGTTGTAATAACTGCTTTAAAGTCTAGGTGTGATAATTCCAACATCTGGGTTATCTCAGGGTTGATATCTATTGATTTTATTTTCCCCTAAGGGGAAGGCATCTTTTCCTAGTGCTTTGTATATAAAGTAATTTTGGATTACATCCTGAACATTTTGAATATTTTGTTGTAAGACCCTATGTTTTCTAACAAATGTTGATTTATTGTTGTTGCCTTACAATTAAATCAATTAGGTTCAGATCACACATTTTATCCCACTTGCTGTGGATTAGTTCCAACATAAGTTCAGTTTTCAGACTTTATTTTACTTTATTTAGGTGTGTTCCATACACATCCATTTCGAGGGTAAGTTAGGGACTGTGTTAGTTCATATACTGACTTAGGGGTCCCTTCCAAGAACTCTTCCTCCAAGATTCCCTCATACTTTTTGGTTCTCATGGGAACTAGATAACTCCTTTTCTGAGTTCTCTGGCTAGAAATTCAGGATTCCTTTCAGTAATTTATCCCCTTATGTTGATAAGAAATTATGCAATAATGGGCCAGTTATGGTGGCTCACACCTGTAATCCCAGTACTTTAGGAAGCTGAGGGAAGTGGATTACCTGAGCTTAGGAGTTCAAGACTAGCCAGCACAACATGGCAAAACCCTGTCTCTACGAAAAATACAAAAATTAGTTGGGCATGGTAGTGCTGCCTGTAGTCCCAGGTACTCAGGAGGCTGAAGTGGGAGGATTGCTTGACCCTGGGAGGCAGAGGTTGCAGTGAGCTGGGCTTGTGCCATTGCACTCCAGTCTGGGCAGTAGAGTGAGATCCTGTCTCAAAAAAAGAAGGAAGGAAGGAAGGAAGGAAGGAAGGAAGGAAGGAAGGAAGGAAGGAAAGAAAGAAAGAAAGGAGGGAGGGAGGGAGGGAGGAAGGAGTCCATAAAATGTGTCTACCACTGGGGCAAAGTACTCTGAGAAAAGAAAGGGGATGGGCCAGGCACGGTGGCTCATGCCTTTAACCGCAGCACTTTGGGAGGCCTGAGGTGGGCAGATCGCCTGAGATCAGGAGTTCAAGACCAGCCTGGCCAACATGGTGAAACCCTGTCTCTATAGAAATACAAAAATTAGCTGGGCATGGTGGTGGGCACCTGCAATCCCAGCTACTCAGAAGTCTGAGGCAGGAGAATCACTTGAACCTGTGAAGCGGAGGTTGCTGTGAGCAGAGATCATGCCACAGCACTCCAGCCTGGGTGACAGAGTGAGACTCTGTCTCAAAAAAAAAAAAAAGAAAGAAAGAAAAAAGAAAAGAAAGAGGATGGAGAAACAGGGATTTCCCCTACATTCTTCAAGCTGGAGGGGTCTTTTTCCCAGTTAATTAGGCCAGAGAAACAGGCTATCTCCTTGGAACTTAGATGCCCACACCACAATCCCCCAACTGCCATGCAGCTTCCCAAACGGGGCTGGTGCTGCTGGAGAAATGCTAGGAAAAAAAATGAAAGAAAAAAAGAAAAACAAACAACAGGGATTTCTTCCCATACTCTCCAGCTCATGGAAGGTCCCTGTGTCCAGTCCTCTGACTAAAAAGTGGGAGATCCCTTTCAGAGATTTTCCAACATTTAGCACATTTTAATTATTTCATATTTATTTAGAATGACTTAATTCTGTCCTACTCCCTGGATAATAAGCCTCATGCAAGCATGTGTGTGTGTTAGGTCAGAATTGTGTCATCCCACACAGTAGGTAGTCAAGATATGTTTGCTGACAGATTGCATAGTATCGTATCTGACACTTAGTTGCTATACAAAGTGCTATCTGGGCTCTGCCTATAACCCCTTGCCTTTATTTTAGTGCACACTAACCTGACCTCCAATTGCAAGCTTGTGGATTTCTCTGCCTGAGGTCTTTCTCAGGCAACTGAAGCATGCTTTGTCTGCATCTGCAGCAGGTTAGTGCCAGAAAGTTAACATCTGCTGAAAAAAGACAACCAATGACGTAAGGAGTTGGTTTATAAATACCCTAGCCCATTTCCCCTCAGGTAAGTTAATTCTGTGCACTGAGTTTCAGAATTTTTCCGGCAGGGTTTAGCTCCAGTTGTCGACAGTGGTAGTAGGTTTGAAAATGCCCAATCTGTTGGCTATTTCCCTTCTCTGACTCACCTTGCCATTTCTATTTTGGTGTTTCCTTATCTTCTTAAATAAGCTACTTTTACCTAAATCCTTGCTTTAGGGATCTACTTCTGGGGTGACCCAAACTAAGGTATCTACATACTATACATACCCAGGAATGGGGGGTTTTATTAAGATATTTTCTTGTAGTTGGTAGATGGACAGAGCACTGGACTTCAAGTCAGGAAGTCCTAGTTTATCCATTTGTCAGCTAGGTAACCTTGGACAAATTCTTCAATTTTTCCGAGGTGCAGATTTCCTCGTTTGAAATGTAAAGTTAATAAAATCTACCTCATAATGTTCTTGTGAGGATTAAATGAAATAACATAATATATGAGCAAATACCTATTCTGGAGGCCGGCACATAGTGCATCCGTGTATGCTGGTTCAGTGTACGTATAAATAATTCTTTCTTGTGCTGTGAACTATCATGCCTATTTTATTTTTTTCCTGATGGGAAGTGGGGGTTGTATTCACATGTCGCGTCAACATCAGGAATTGCTAATGGTGGGGAAATGTTGGAGCGATTGTGTTGTTTCATCTTGAGGAGCATGCTTCTAATTAGAAAGAGCCTGTTTTATTTCAACATAAATGGGCAATAGCTCAGCAGATGGTCCCACTATTCCTGAGTCCCAGTGTGCTCCAGAGGAAATGTACAACAAACACTTCAGAGTGAGTGCATTGTTTTTTAATTTATATGGCGTTCTCTTTTATTTGAAGATTGTTTCATGAAGTTTTCATTACTTCACAGACTTTTGGCCCTTAAAGAGACCCTAGTGATCAGTAGCAATAACTCCCTATTGTTTTATAGTTAAGGAATCAGAGGCTCTATTGCTTCCCCTCCCCAAAGGCATTTCAGGAACAGTGACAACTATATTCAACTATTTAAAAGATTAATAAATAAGAGATCGATAAGTCTTACTAAACTGACTTCAGAAATTAATGGAGGTGGGGCATTTTGAATTCCACTTGAGGGGGAAGATTTTACCAACTAGAGCTGTCCAACAACCAAGGAGATGGCTAATGTGAAAAGTCTGCCGTCACTGGATGTATGTAAGAGGACACTGAAGCTGTGGGGCATTCTGGAAGGGATTTCTGCTCTGTGGGAGGGAGACCTAACCGGGCACTAGAGTCCCTTGAAAGTTTATAATTGGACAGTTCTGGGTTTCTTATAGCAAATACCTTGCACAGTACAGAGTGCATAATATATGCACAGCAGAAACATGATGATTATTACCAAACATTCTGTGCCCCTAAAGTTGCCATAGAGATAATTAACTCTCTTCTTACTTCTATGAGTGTCTTCTTTCTTCATATAGATGCTCCAATCATTTTATTTCTCTCTGCCTGCAGGAGCCCGGGAGGATGTCATAGTCCTGTTTCCAAGCATGTGGGAAACTCCAGTGTTTGACACAAGCGGGGCTTCTAGGTGGCCAGGCTTGGCAATGGGGAAGAATACGGCTGTAGAAGCCATGGAGGGGCACTGCTTGGACCATCCTTCAAGAAAGAACTTGCCAAAGGTGCAAAGAGTACGGTGAGCTGACTCCTCCAGATACTAGCACCTTTAGGACTCATCTTGGCTTTCTTGCTGAGGTCTCAGAAGTCCCAGAGAACCCCTTGCTAATGACTGAGCATGGTAAAAGTGCCAAGTGGCCATTTCAGCATGAATTAGGACTCTTCTTTCAGGTTATCTGTGCTCTGTGACTGGCTGTTGCATCAGTGCCTGTATCAGACCCGCATCATAATCTGAGGCTACCTCAACCTGACCTTGCCTCTTTCCTCTGTCTTTCCCAGGTATTGGATGTACATCATAGTCTGAAGGTGTTCCCTCGCCATCCTGCTTCTTTTCCTCTTACTTTTCATAATACCCTCACCAAAGCCCTAATTCCATCTCAACCTCTGCTGTCAGAAGGACCAATTGACTCCATGGCTGACCCGGGAGCTATGGAGCCCATGACAAAGGGAACAAAAGACCACATCCCAAAAGTAGGAGAATCTGAATCATTAGCATGATTGAGAAAACAAGAAAGGGAATTGAAGAAGAGGATGTACAAGGAAAAGTCAGAAGGCAAAAATATGAGGTTTGGAGGCAGGTTCTTTGAAGAAAATATTCTAGAATGGGGATCATTTCTATAAAGACTCCCAGCCACACACTAGGGTCAGTGTTCCTCAGACAGAAGACACTTAATAATGTTTTATCTAATGGAGACCAGGAAAAGGGAGAGAAACTGCCTATGCTCTGTCCATTGACACTGGCTGTTGCATTGCACAATACAGCAGTATCAACAACAGGCTTTACACACGCGGAAGTGCCAGATTTTATGGGGCAGATAATAATAACCCCTAATATTTTATTGCATGCCTGGTAAGCATCAGGTTCTATTCACTGCTGTTAGTTCATTTAACAGTTTCTGAGGGTCAGAAATCTGAGAGTAGCTTGCTGGATTGGGGTTTTCATGAGGTTGTAGTCAGGGCTACAGTCATTTCAAAGCTTACCTCGGAATGGAGGAAAAAAACCCAAATCACATGTGGTTATTGGCAGGCCTCAGTTTCTCACCATGTGGGCCTTTCCATAGGGCTGCTTGACATAGCAGCTGACTTCACACAAAGTGAGTAACCCAAGACAGAGACAGCAGTCAAGGCAGAAGCCACAATATTTCCTAACTTCCTTCATCTCAGAAGTGGAATTCCCTCATTTACAGCATATCCTATTGTCAGAGACAAACCCTGGTACAGTATGGGAGAGCACTACACCAGGGTGAGAATACCAGGAGGGCGGGATCTATGAGACCGTCTTGCAGGCTGGCTACCAGAACCTCTAAAGGAACAATATGAAGTAGGTGTTTTACCATGGAGGAAAGTGAGGCTCAGAGAAACTGCAGTACCAGTGGAAAGTCAAGGTTTGAACTGAGAGTCTATGTTCCTAACCACTATGCTATACTGCTTCTCCAAACAGAGGAATAGAAGATAGGGAAGAAAGAAGATGAATGCGGTTGAACTTGATCATTGTGGGTAGTCAAGCAAGGAATGTCACAAACACTGATAATTTGTATAGAAATATACAGCTTAACAGAACAGTTCCTCATTATCAAGGGTAATCTTTACATCAAACCTATAAAGAAGGAATTATTTCCCCATTTTCCAGATGACAAAAACTCAAAAAGACTAAGTGCTTCATGCTTCCCCATAGTTACACAATTGATACTCAGTGGCGTTCAACTCAGTTCTTCATTTCTTTTTTCTTTCTTTCTTTCTTTTTTCTTTTTCTTTCTTTTTTTTTTTTTTTTTTTTTTTTTTTTGAGATGGAATCTCACTCTGTCGCCCAGGCTGGAGTGCAGTGGCCGTGATCTTGGCTCACTGCAATCTCCGCCGCCTGGGTTTACTTACGCCATTCTCCTGCCTCAGCCTCCCGAGTAGCTGGGACTGCAGGTGCCCGCCACCACACCTGGCTAATTTTTTGTATTTTTAGTAGAGACGGGGTTTCACCATGTTAGCCAGGATGGTCTCAATCTCCTGACCTTGTGGTCTGCCCTCCTTTTTGGCCTCCCATAGTGCTGGGATTACAGGCGTGAGCCACTGCTCCCGGCAGATCTTCATTTCTAAGTACAGAACTCTACACTGTGCATCAGCTGTTCTTTTCACTAAAAAACCAAGGACAAATTGGTGTTTTCGATTCTCTAGCAATAGAAAATAAGGTAACAAAATTGGGGAGGAGCACCAAGAAATTTGTTAGTTACATGTGAAGTAGAGAAAGCCTGCACTAAAGAATGGAATTGGTTGGAATTTTTTCAGTGTTTCTTAAAAATAATATACATACAGAAAAGCATACATATCACTAGCATTTGCCTTGTTGAACTTTTATAAATGAAAAAGCCAAATGAAGAAATAGACATTACCATTCACTCCAGAATCTCTTTCGCTCCCACTTTTTGTTATTACCCCTCACTCGGGAATCACTATGCTGACTTACAAAACAATAGATTAGTTTCACTGTTTTTGAAGTTTATATAAATTGAATTACACAAAAAGTATATGATCCCATTTATACAAATAGCTCCTTTCACTTAATGTTATATCCATGAAATTTATCCACAGTGTTGTGTACACTTGTATTTTTTCATTCTCAATGTTGTATAGTATTCCACTGTGTGAAGGTACAATTTATTTATCCACTGTACAAAGGGTTAGCAAACTACAATTCATGGGCCAAATTTGGCCCACCTCTTATTTCAGTACAGCCTAAAAGCTAAGAATGTTTTCTATATTTTTAAATGCTTTAAAAAATCAAAAGAGTAACATTTCATGGCACATGATAATTATATGAAATTTAAATTTCAGTGTCTGTAAATAACTTTATGGAACATATCATGCTTACTCATTTTCATATTATCCGTGGTTGCTTTCACGTTACAATGGTAGAGTGAAGTAGTTACAACAGAGACCATATGTGGTACTATTGCTTTGCACGGTTGCTCAGGGTGCCAGAAATATTAATGATGCACTTATAATTCAGTTTTGCCTCTTGGACTGAAAATTTACCATCTGACTCTTTACAGAAAATGTTTGCTGATATCTGCCTTATATTCTTGATGGGTATTAGGGCAGTTTCTAGTTACATGCTATTATGAATAGTGCTGCTTTGAACATTCTATTTCATGTTTTTGGTGAACTTACATAAGCAGTTATTTTAGGTGCATATCTAGGAGTGGAATTGCTAAGTACTAGGATGTGTTCAGCTCAGTCGGTACTGCCAAAGTGAATTGTACCAATTTCACATTCTAACCAGCAATGTATGAGAACTTTACTTGCTCCATATTCTTACCAATGGCATGTATTTTATGTCTATTTCATTTAATCATCTGGTGAATGTGTAGTGGTAATGCAAGAATGGTTTGAGGCAGGAGAATGGCATGAACCCGGGAGGTGGAGCTTGCAGTGAGCCGAGATCGTTCCACTGCACTCCAGCCTGGGCAACAGAGCAAGACTCCATCGCAAAAGAAAAAAAAAAAAAAAGAATGGTTTTGTAATGATAATTACAGCAACTTTTTTTCTAGGCTCTGCTAATAGTTTCACTTACATTACGGCTTTATAGACAAGTCCATTTTATAGACATAAAAATAGTAGTCAGCAAAGTTAAGGAATTTTTAGGTCACACAGGTATTAAGGAGCAGGACAAGGATATGATTGACTTTATAGCCTATGTCCCTCCTATTACACTAAGCTGCCTCTCCATGTGACAATTTAAAGAAACATTACACGCTTGGAGAGTATCAGCAATAGCAGTGTGTTCAGTATTCAAACATTTGTTAGAAAAAAGAGAGTGATGGTTTATGAAAAGTAGGTACAGGGTGAGCATACCCTCATTTCTGCTGCTTCCTGCTGCAGTGGTTAACTTTGTGCCTTCTGCCTCCCCTCAGTCCTCTAGCTGGTTATGTTTATTACATGTTCTGACAGTTGAGGCCTGTGGTGAAAAATGATAACAGATTTGTATTCTCAAGATCATCTCCAGATGCCGACTAGAAGCACCTCTGGATTCATGATATATTTGTCTTTAGTATTTCTTGAAGATGAACGATTGAAAAAAAAGTTCTAGGAGCACTTCAGCATAAATCATAGAGAATTTCTTTCTTTGGCAATATGGAATGTGTTTCTCTATTTCTTCAAGAAGAATAATGTGTGTATTAATAACTTGGTTGGAATGGGGACTGGGCCAAGATGAGATGACCACGCAAATCATTATTGATGGTTTCTCGTAGCCAAACAATCTGCTCCCTCAAACCTGGAGTTTGTCATCTGTAGCTAAATGACTGCTGAAACGCCACATCTGAGTCATTTGCATGAGTCCTCTCCTCTCCATTCATCCCAACTGCTACTTTTCCTAACCAGCTTTAAGGTATTTTTTTTAGTCTAAATTGCAAAACTCTCATATCATATTTAACTTCCTCTCCTATTCAAATTGATCCTATTCTCCTATTCTCGCCTATTCAAATTGACCCTAGATTTGTCCTGCTGGTCTGTTTATGCTGTTGCCTTGATCAAATACTTCCAGAGACTGATTATTGCCTATATCAGTGCTGTACAATTGTTTTTGATTCTGCACCACTACCAGTGAAAATTACATCTATGAATTTACATAAAAATTATAATGTATATATGAGGCATTTACTTATGAATTTGTATTTTTATATAAAAATATGAAAATGTACAGTTTTTAAAGGAGAGGTAGCATATATCAAGGGTCAGCAAACTTTAAAAAAAAAAAAGTACAGATTTTAGGCTTCGGTGGATGATAAGGCTCTATCACAGCTCCTCAGCTCTGCCATTATAGTGCAAAAGCAGCCATAGATACTATGCAAACAAATGGATATGACCGTGCTCTAATAAAACTTTATTAAAATGGCCAAATTTGGTCTGCAGTCCATATTTTGTGGATACCTGATAATATATCTTTAGCTACTTCAGATGTGGCCAAGGTCAAACTGGACCCAAGAACTCAAATGCTCCTGACTTTCCTCTCCATCTCTGCTGTGCATGTCTACGCTGTTCTCTCCACAGCTGAAGCCTGGCTTCTTCTGCTCCACAGACTACCACACAGTAAAATCTGGCTGGCAGCAGGTCTCAACTTTAATGTTACAATCCAGGCACACACCAAGAGCCCTGTTCAGCTCTCTTAGTTCTAGATGCAATTTCCCAGAAAAAAGCTTATTCACCCAACTTAGTGTGCCCTCGCCATTTCAGTAACATTATATCCCATGGCGATTTTTACCACAGCCACTCAGATGGAGAGAAAGGGAGCAATTCCTCCAGAAGGCATGACAGGCAAACAACTTTGTCAGTATCTTCTACCATAAGGAGCAGCACAAAGAAAGAAGTAATTAATTATCACAATAGTTAGAATCATTTTCATAAAGAAAAGCAACTGTAGTTATAGAAAGCATATGAGAGATAAGTTGGCTCATATTGCTGAGCACTTATTGTGCATAGAACTATGCAAACAAATGAGTTATGACTGTGTTCTATGTGGTAGTTTCTTTAAGGCAATGAGTGGTTTTCAAATCACTTTTAGCATCTATGCCAGAAAGAATGTGTTGTGTCATGCTGTGGTAACAAACAACTCTAAAATCTCAGTGGCTTCAGAAAGCAAAGATGAATTTCTTGTTCATACTACATGTTTATTATGAGTTGGGCAAGGGTTCTTCTCCCCGTTCTCCATCAGGAATACATGTGAACTGAACATCCCCCAACTGTCTCCCATAGCAGGAAGAAAAGAAAGGGCTGAATCATGCAATAGTCTTTAAAGATTTCTTCTTGAAAGTGACACACATTGTGTTCACTTATACTTAATTTGCCTAATCACTTAACTTTAGAATGGTTAAATGAGCAATTAAGTGATGTCCTTGGATTGTATTACTGGTACCAATTACATGCTACTCTCTTGAAATAGGACTGTGTACCTTTACCATACATTGTTACGTGACTGTGGGACAAGTACATGTTCTCATTTCATCAATATTATGCTTGGCCATATGGCTTGCTTTGGCCAATTAAATGTAATCAGAAGTGATATGTGTTAACATTTGAGCAGAAAATGTAAAGCCATCATATTGTTCTTTCATTGTTCTTTTCCCTGATACAAAAATGATATGTCCTAAATAAGGGTTGTTCAGGCAGCCTCTGTTCTAGAATGAAGGTGATACATAAAGTGAAGTCATGTCTACCCGCAGTCAACATGTCAACTACATGAGAAATGAACTTTTGTTCTTATAAACCACTGAGGGTTTGGAGTCTTTTGTTGTAGCAGTATAACCCAGAAGAAGGTGACTACTGCAGAGAAGAACCAGAGATATCAATAAATAGCTCTAATGACTAACACAACCAGTCTTTATAATGACAACATTTTTACTCGCTTGCCTCTGTGCACACATTATACACACACCCGTCTTCAAGGAGTCACCCCAAAAGTCTGTCCAACCACTACATCCAACACAAAGTTCAAGTTATCTGGATGTGTTCATTTGCTAGGGCTGCCATAACAAATACCACAGACTTGGTGACCTAAACAACAGAAGTATATTTTTCACAGTTCTGGAAGTCCAAGATGAAGATATTGGCAGGATATTCTTCCAAGGGCCCTCTCCTTGGATTGTAAATAGCTGTGTTTTCTCCCTTGTCTTCACGTGGTCCTCCCTCTGTGCCTATCTGTGTCCTAATCTTCTCTTCTTATAAGGACAGCAGTCATGATGAATTAGGGACAACCTATATGATACTATTTTACCTTAATTTCCTCTTTATTTAAAGCCCCTATCTCCAAATGCAGTTGCATTCTGAGACACTGGGGGTTAGGACTTCAATATATGATTTTTGGAGGGGGCACAATTCAGCTCAAATACTGGGCTACATGCAGCAATCTTTTCATCAGAGCATTTGTGCAAAGTTATCTTTTTATCAGGTCCAGATGTGGCTTCTCTCGATCTGGAGACCTTTGTACTAAAAAGACAAATCATCTGTGCCCTACACACCCAATATACAAGAGAACAGAAAAGCCACAATAAATAATTTCATTCAGAAAGAGAAACTACAGCAGACACACAGCAGAAACTGTTCCACAGTAAATCAGAAATACTAACAGGCAGAAATCTTGACGGTCCCCTACTTAAGAGTAGAGAATGTGCCTAAGTAAAGCCTGACTCAACACTCAGGGAGTATCATCCTTCTACTTTTATCTCCATTGTCCTTGGCTCTGACTTCTGGAGATTGTATCTTTTTCATTACAGGAATACCATAGGGATGTTGCGGATTCAGTTCCAGACCACCACAACAAAGCAGATATCACAATAACGCAAGTCACGCAAAGGTTTTGGTTTACCAACGCGTATAAAGGTTACGTTTACACTACACAGGAGTCTATTTGGTGTGCAATAACACTATGTCAAAAAAAGTACATATGATAATTTTTAAAATTGTGCTGCGAAAAATTGTTAATGATCGTTTGAGCCTTCAGCAAATCCTAATCGTTTTGCTCATGGAAAGTTTTGCCCATGTTGATGGCTGTTGGCTGATCAGGGTGTGGTTGCTGAAGTTTGGGGTGACTGTGGCAATTTCTTAAAATAGGACAACAACGAAGTTTGCTGCATTGCTTTACTTCCTTTCATGAAAGATTTGTCTGTAGCATGCAATGCTGTTTGATAGCAAATTTTAAAATGTTTTTTTTTTTTTGATTGACACATAATATTTGTACATATTTATGGGGTACATAGTGATATTTTGATACATACAATATATAGTGGTCAGATCAGGGTAATTAGCATACCGATCATCTCAAACATTTATCATTTCTTTGTACTGGGAACATTCATTATCCTCTCTTCTTGCTATTTGAAGATTTAATGTGCCGTTAACTATAGTAATCCTACAATGCTATAAAACAATAGAATATATTCCTCTTATCTAGCTGTAATTGGTTTCTGTTAACAAACAGCTGCTTCCCCCCTTTTCCCTACCCTTCCCAGCCTCTAGTAATCTCTATTCTCTTTATTTCTATGGGACTTTTATCTTCCCCATGTGAAGGAGAACATGCAATGTTCAACTTTCTCCTTCTGGCTTATTTCACTTTATATAATGTCCTTCAGCCTCATCTATGTTGCCACGAATGACAGGATTTCATTCTTTTTTTATGGTTGAATAGTATTCCATGCTGTATATATGCCACATTTTCCTTATCCCTTCACCTGCTGTTGGACACTTGGGTTGATTCCATATCTTGGCTATTGTGAATAGTGCTGCAATAAACATGGGCGTGTAGAAATCTCTATGACATACTGGTTTCCTTTTTTTTAGATATCTACCTAGTGGGATTGCTAGATCATATGGTAGTTCTATTTGTAGTTTTTTGAGGAACCTTTATGCTCTTTTCCATAGTGGCTGTATTCTTCCACATTCCTACCAAAAGCATGTAAGAGTGCCCTTTTCCTTACAACCTCAATAGCATTTGTGATTTATTTGTCTTTTTGATAATAGCCACTTTAATTGAGGTGAGATTATACTTTATTGTGGCTTTGATTTTCATTTTATTTGTGATTAGTGATGTTGAGGATTTATTCATAATTTGTTGGCTATTTGTATATCTTCTAGTTACAAATGTTTATTCAGATCATTTGCTATTTTTTTAATTGAATTGTTTGATTGCTTTGCTGTTGAGATGTTTGAGTTTCTTGTATATTCTGGATGTTAAGCCTTGCCACAGGAATAGTTTATAAATATTTTCTGTCATTCTGTACATTGCCTTTTCACTGTGTCAATTGTTCTCTTTGTTGTGCAGAAGCTTTTTGGTTTGAAGTAATTCCATTTATTTTTGTTTTTGTTGCCTGCGTGTTTGAGCTCTTTGCATAAAACTGCTTCTCAGACTAACATCCTGGATTGTTTTCCCTGTTTATTCTAGTAATGTTACAGTTTCAAGTCTCATACTTAGAATTTTAATCTATTTTGAGTTTTCTTAATTAGAGTGAGAGATAAATGCCCTTCAAAATTGGAATCAATCCTCTCAAACCCTGCTGCTGCTTTATTAATTAAGTGTATGTAATATTCTATTTGTTGTCTTTTAAACAATGTTCATGGTGTCTTCACTAGGAGTAGATTCCATCTTAAGAAACTACATTATTTGCTCATCCATAAGAAGCAACTCCTCATCTGTTCAAATTTTATCATGAGATTACAGAAATTCAGTCTCATCTTTTGGCTCTACTTCTAATTCTTATTCTCTTGTGATTCCTAGCATATTTTCATTTACTTCCTCCACTGAAGTCTTGAACCCTTCAAAGTCAACCATTATGACTTGAATCAACTCCTTCCAAACTCCTGTTAATGGTGACATCTTAACCTCTTGCCATGTTCTTAATGGCAACTAGATGATGAACCCTTCCCAGAAGGTTTTCAATTGACATTTCCCAGATCTATGAGAGGAATCACTATCTATGGCAGCTATAGCCCTTCAAAATTTATTTCTCTAATAATAAGACTTGAAAGTCAAAATTACTCCTTAATCCATGGACTGCAAAATGGATGTTGTGTTAGCAGGCATGGAAACAACACTTATCTCCTTTTATATATTCATTGGAGTTCTTGGGTGACTATGTGTGTCAATGAACAGTAATATTTTTAAAGTAATTTTTTTCTGAGCAGTAGGTCTCAATAATGGAATTAAAATATTCAGTAAACCATACTGTAAATGGATGTGCTATTATCCACACTTTTTTTGTTACATTTCTAGAGCACAGAGAAACTAAAGTTAGCATAATTATGAAGGGCCATAGGATTTTCAAAATGGCAAATGAGCAATGATTTTAATTTAAAGTTGTCATGTGCAGTAGCCTTTAACAAGAGAGTCAGCCTGTCCTTTGAAGCTTTGAAGCCAGGCATTGACTTTTTCTCTCTAGCTGTGAAAGATGTTATCTTCATGTGATAAAGCTGTTTTACTCTACATTGAAAATCAATTCTTTAGTATAGCCACCTTCATCAACAATCTTAGCTAGATCTTCTGGATAACTTGCTGCAGCTTCTACATCAGCACCTGATGCTTCACCTTGCCCTTTTATATGTGAATATGACTTCATTCTTAAACCTCATGATCCAACCTCTTCTAGCTTCCAACTTTTCTTTGCAGCTTCCTTACCTCTCTCAGCATTTACAAAATTAAAGAAAGTTGGGGCCTTGCTCTGGATTAGACTTAGACTTAAAGGAATGTTGTGGATGGTTAGATCTTCTATCTGGATCACTCAAACTTTCTCCATATCAGCAATAAGGTCATTTCACTAAATCGTGTGTGTATTCACTGGAGGAGAACTTTTGATTTCCATCAAGAACTTTTTCTTCGCATTCACGACTTGGCTAAACATTTGGCAGAAGGTGCCTAGTATTTGGTTTACCTTGGCCTTTAAGATGGCTTCCTCACTAAACTTAATTATTTCTAGCTTTTGATTTAAAGTGAGAAGCATTAGTTTCTTTTTTTTCACTTGAACACTTAGAGGCCATTATGAGGATATTAAATGGCCCAATTTCAACATTGTTTCTTCTTAGAGAATAGGGAGACCTGAGGAGAGGAAAAGGGACGGGGGAATAAGTGGTTGGTGGAGCAGTCAGAACACACACATTTATTGATTAACATCGCCATCTTATATGGGCGTGGCTTGTGGTGACCCGCAACTGTCCCAGTAGTAACATCAAAGGTCACTGATCACAGAGAGGCTGAGTGACTTCTATCCTGGTGAGGTAACAACAGAAAGAATCCCCTCCACCAAGAAAGCTGCCCTTCCCAAGTCCTCCTCAAATTGGCCCGCATGGTAGTCTCCCAAGACATTTCTTTTCCTCCTTAGTGATGTATAACTTTTGTTCATTTTTGGTCATAGGAGAAATTCCAAGATATAAGAGAGGTAAGTTGAAGTGACTGAGAAAGAATGGAATGCCACGTCTGTTGAGGTTGAGAGGTACGCTCAGTGGTCCACCCTTGTGTGATCTTGAGCAAGATCAGTGACCTCAGAGCCTCTGTTTCTCACTGGTTAAATGAGTATAACACAGGTGGCTGGGGAAAATGGTGGACAGGTGACAGGATAAACGTGCAGCTCCCACTTGGGTGGACAGAACAGTGTGTAGAGACTCACACTGTGAAGTTTTGCTCCAAGAACCACCACAGGGACATACCAGGAAAACCAAAAGAATTCACAGACCCTTTGAAAGAAGCAGTTTGCCACTATGAACTCCCTGAGACAGCTGAAAAACTGCGAGTTCCCAAAGTGTGAGAGGGGGAAAAGTCCACTTTGAATTCTTATCCCCATTGAGGAAAATGGAAATCGAGATCATAGGAGAAGAATTTAACCTTACCTAGAGCTGAAATGGATTTAGGGAGCTGAGGGAAATATAAAAGCAGAAGCAGCAGCAGGGAGAGCCCTGTAGGCACTCCTGGTCACCAGCTCGAGCCCAGGAAAGCCATCCCTGGCTTTATTACCTCAAAGGGGTCCTTGAGGAAAGCAGCCAGTGAAATTGGGCAGGGGCCACAAGGTGAAGGAAGTTTCTAGTTTATTACAATTAAATTTTGTAAAAACTTTGAGCATAAAATTCCCTGAGTAGAATCTGGGTTTGAGGGGGGCAAACAGGAAGTGCAGATACAAGCACAGAAGCCACAGCTGATGGTGTGGGCAGGTGGGAAAAGGAGAGGACTGAGAGTTCTGCTTGCTTTCTCAGAAGAGAGGCTTGTAGGCTTGGGCAAAATATCAGCCCCACCTCACAGGCTGCCTGGATATAAACTTGTTGCTGTTATTGGGGCACAGTGAGAGTGAGACTGGCCTTGCTGGCTGCATGGGAACTAGGTGAGGCCTGTCACTCTCGGCTTTTCCCTACTTCCCTGGTGACCTGTATGACATAGCAAAGGCAGCCATAATCCCCCTGGGAACATAACTCCATTGGCCTGAGAGCCAACACCCATCCCCCACAGTGGCTACATCAAGCCCTGCTCAAGGAAAGTCTGAGCTCAGACCTGTTTAACCCTGTCCCCAATCGATGGTTTTTCTATACCTGCCCAGGTAGGCAAAGCAAAATACATGAACACTTGGGAACTCCATGGCCCTGCCCATTGCCTGAGAAATGCCAGTACTTATCCTGGCCAGTGTAGGACAAGCTTATATCCCCCTTCTATTACCACAGTTGGTGCTCTCTTGAAAGTACCACCTCCTGACTGGAGGCCAACTAACTCAAACCATCACAGCAACTCATAACAGAACAACACTGCTCCAAATAAGGAATAAACAACAGTTAATTCTACTTCCTGCAACACCATGGCTAATCAGAGGTCCTGAGTCTATCTGTGTGACAATTTCACTGCTAGCTTAACCAGCATTCAAGAAAACCAGTGCACTAAACAAAACAACAACAAGGACTCCCACAGAGTCCACTTCACTCCCCTGCCACCTGCACTAGAGCAGGCGGGGGTATTCATGGCTGGGAGACCTGAAGACAGATCACATAAGAGGACTCTTTGCAGACATTCTGCAGCATCAGCCAGGAGCCCAGGAGCCCCAGTGGGTAGCTAGACCCAGAAAGATACTAACAATTGCTATACTCTGGCTCTCAGGAAACCTGGTGATGAGGGGAAGGAGGAGAGCACCACATCAAGGGATCACCCCATAGTACAAAAGAATCTCAATGGTAGTCCCTGAGTTTTAGATCTTTCCACTAAAACCATCTACCCAAATGAGAAAAAAAAAAAAAAAAAAAAAAAAAAAAAACAGAAAAGTAATTCTGGTAATATGAGAAAACAAGGTTCTATAAAACCCTCAAAAGATAACACTAGTTCTTCATCAATGGGTCCCAACCAAGAAGACATCTCTGAATTGCCAGATAAATATTCATAGGGTTGATTATTAGGCTACTCAAAGAGGTACCAGAGAAAGGTGAAAACCACCTTAAAGAATTAAAAAAATACATGATATGGATGAAAATGTCTCCAAAGAAATAGATATCACAACAAAAAGACAATCACAACTTCTGGAAATGATAAATCACTACATAAATGCAAAATACACTGGAAAGTTTCAACAATAGAATTGAACAAGTAGAAGAAAGAATGTCAGAGCTCAAAGACAAGGCTTTTGAATTAACTAAATCTGCCAAAGACAAAGAAAAAAGAATTTTCAGAAAATAAACAAGGCTCCAATAAATTAGAGATTATGGTAAATGACCAAGCATAAGAATAATTGGTGTTCCTGAGGAAGAAGAGAAATCTAAAGTTTGGAAAGCTTATTTGAGGGAATAATTGAGGAAAATTCCTTGCTGTTGCTAGAGATCTAGACATCCAAATTACAAGAATCTCTAAGAACACCTGGGAAATTCCTCACAAAGAAATCATCGCTTAGGCACATACGCATCAGGTTATTTAAAGTCAAGATGAAGGAAATGATCTTAAGAGCTGGGAGGCAAAAGCATCAGGTAACCTATAAAGGAAAACCTATCAGAGTAAGAGCAAATGTCCCAACAGAAACCCTACAAGATTGAAGGGATTGGAGTCCTGTTTTTAGCCTCTTTAACAAAACAATTATCAGCCAAAAATTTTGTATCCAGTGAAACTAAGCTTCATAAATGAAGGAGAGATGAAGTCTTTTTCAGACAAGCAAATGCTGAGAGAAATCCCAGCACTTTGGGAGGCCGAGACGGGCGGATCATGAGGTCAGGAGATCGAGACCATCCTGGCTAACTAGCCGGCGGAGGTGGCGGGCGCCTGTAGTCCCAGCTACTCAGGAGGCTGAGGCAGGAGAATGGCGTAAACCCGCGAGGCGGAGCTTGCAGTGAGCTGAGATCCGGCCACTGCACTCCAGCCCGGGCGACAGAGCGAGACTCCGTCTCAAAAAAAAAAAAAAATGCTGAGAGAATTTGCCACTACCAAGCAAGCACTACAAGTAATGCTAAAAGAAATCTGCTTCTAAATTTTGAAACAAAACCTCAAAATATACCAAAATAGAGCCTCCTGAAAGCATACATCTCACAGGGCCTATAAAACTACAACACACACATACACACACATGCACACACACACACACGCATGCACCCACACACACACACACACACAAAGAACTAGCATAGTTCAGGCAACAACTAGCATAATGAATAGAACAGTACTGCACATCTCAATACTAGTATGGAATGTAAATAGCCTAAATGCTCCACTTAAAAGATACAGCCCAGAGCGATGGCTCACGCCTGTAATCTCAGCACTTTGGGAGGCTGAGGTGGGCAGATCACAAAGTCAGGTGATCGAGACCATCCTGGCAAACACGGTGAAACCCTGTCTCTGCTAAAAATACCAAAAATCTTAGCTGGGTATGGTGGTACGTGTCTGTAGTCCCTGCTACTTGGGAGGCTGAGGCAGGAGAACAACCTGCTCCAAATAAGGAATAAACAACAGTTAATCTCATATTCCAACTTTTCTCCAAAACCTTCTGCTTTTGCTCAGTCTCCAGAGTTTTCAGGTTAGTTAGTGTTTTGTATCTTTTTCCAAGTTCTGTTATTTGCAGTAGCTCACTACTCCATACTGGAGGTGAAATTTTAATTCCAATTTTTAAAATTTAACAAGAAGTTCAATTTTTATAATGTTAAGTTTTTATGAAGTCATTAACTGAGATGAATAAAGATGTTTTACTAAACCCATGAAGGTTGAAATTAAAATTTATGATTCCCAAGTTGCCATCTTATTTCATACTCAGCATCCAATTTCATTTCCTGTTTTGTTTTGGTTGCACAGTATTGAGAAAGCTTGATTTATGTGAGTACATAATTGTAAAAGAGTTTTTTAAAAAATAATTTATCTTAGCATATCAGTCAATAAA
This sequence comes from Piliocolobus tephrosceles, assembly GCF_002776525.5. Classification (NCBI taxonomy): domain Eukaryota; kingdom Metazoa; phylum Chordata; class Mammalia; order Primates; family Cercopithecidae; genus Piliocolobus; species Piliocolobus tephrosceles. Next base: position 166,088,108 of record NC_045434.1, on the reverse strand, counting down.
GCAGAAGCTTTATTCTGAGGTTTGCATAAAGAGGAGTCAGACTGGCAACATGATCCTCTAATCCAAGTTTTTAATAAACATTCTGGGAGAAGCTAACATCCATTGTCAAATGTATTTGGAAGAATATGCCTAGTATACTCCACTACAGAATCATGGCAAATTCTAGATCTTGAGGAGAAATCTTTTAAGTCCAATTCAACTCATGTTTCCCAAAATTATTTATCACATAATCCTTATTTCAAAAAATACCTGGTAACAAATTACAGGATCTGTGTTTTAAAATTTGGAAAATAAAAATTCATAATCCCAAAGAAAAGGAGAAAAAGAATAAGTATCCAAAATAGGGACTACCATATAGTAGGTAACTAATGGATGCTAACACACATTATTTTACTTAATCCTTACAATAACTGTTTGTGGAAGATTTTGTTTTCCTGTTCAGATGAGAAAACTTGGGCACAAGAAGCTTTTTTTTAAACATAAAAAATGCTATCTCATATCCCAAGGGGCAGACAGTGTCCTTGGACAGCCAAGGCCTATTGCTTCAGTCCCACCCAAGCATCAAAGTGGACTCAGTGGGAATAGAGCTGAAGAGAGGTCAAGAGTCCAAGAAATCTCAGGATAGTAGTCACAGAAGGCAACCAGTATTGTTTTGAAGAACAGACAAGGCAGTGGCCAGAAAAATGGTATTGAGAAACATCAACAAAAGAGCTGAGAAAATAAATAGAGGAATTTAGCAGAAATACGAATACTTGGGGAGGTTAGGAATAATAATTACTTAGGAAAGACAAAAATGAGAGGAGCAGCAATCCAAACCCAAGGTCACTTTACAAAGGGATTAGGATTTTGTATAGCAATAGGTTTAACTATTATAAAGGATTGTTTAAGGAAATGTACAGGTTAATAAAAGAGATAACAAGTTTTCAAACGAGCTTTAGAGACAAAATGCTAATAGATGTCAGAGGAGGGGACAAAGGCTACACATTAGTGCAGTCATGGAGGCTTCCTTGAAGAAATGGGTTATAAGTCAACATTGAAGTCAAGACAGGATTCATATGGCCTGGATCAGTAGGGAAAAAACATTTATATAATTACCAAGAATTCTACTTTTGCCTGTTATGTGGCAATGTGTATCCTTACCAATATAAAATGTCCAGGAAAATAATTTGTGAATTTTATTGAGGGCCTCAATTTTATTGAGGGCCTAGTATGTGAAAATTATTTTAAAAAGTACTTGGGGCTTCTGTATTTTAAAACATAATAATTAATTTTATTTTCTTAATCCAAGTAATTTGAACAAATAGTTTTTTCATTGCTCCGCTCCTTAGACTTTATGTTGTATGGTGGAAAAGAAATCAGTCAACTTCCTGGCTTTAGCACTACTTTCCACTCTAAAGTTATCCATGCAAGACAAGTGACAATTTATCTCGCTATAACTTTTCACTAAAAGTGAAAAACTTGATTTTTCCAAAGTATTTTGGCTTCTAGTAAAATGTTTTCCAGCCTGACTTCTATAATCCACTATACTTGCAATCATCGATTCTGTGCTAAGAATTTTTGCAAGTTCCTCAAAGGTAAGGGCCATATCCTATATATATATTTATTTCACTTTGAAGTAAAAATCATTTTCCATTATAAAAATGATTGCATTTTAAAAATAGAGAAAATATTACATAGTGTAATACCCAGGGATAACTTCTGTTAAGAATTTGCTATATTTCTCTACAGTCTGCTTCTGCCACATATAGTTCTTACATAATTGTGATCAGATCGTATATACAAAGTATGATATGAAGAGTTAAAATATTATGTCTACATTTTCTGATTATAATACAAGTACAGGATAATATTTAGAAATTTAGAATTTTAGAAGAGTATAAAGAGAAAATATAAATGATGTAAAATCCATCTATCCAAAGACAAAATACATATTTTGGCTTATTTCTTTAGAATCTTTTTCCTTTTTTCCAAATCTAATTAAATTTATACTATGTTGTAATGATTTTAAAGCATAATTAACACAAGCAACATTTTATAGAGAGAATCAGTGTGTGATTATTTAGAAAGAGGCTTGGTGACTAATGATATCTAGGACGAGATGGTTTCTCAGTACTTTCCTACTTATCTATTGAGAAACAGAGTCTCACTCTGTCACCCACACTGGAGTTCAGTGGTGCAATCTCGGCTTACTGCCTCCTGACCTCCTGGGTTCAAGAGATTCTCCTGCCTCAGCCTTATGAGTAGCTGGGATTACAGGCGCCCACCACCAGGCCCAGCTAATTTTTGTATTTTCAGTAGAGACCCAATTTTGCCATGTTGGCCAGGCTGGTCTCGAACTCCTGGTCTCAAGCAATCAGCTTGCCTCAGCCTTTCAAAGTGGTGGGATTACAGTCATGAGCCACCATGCCCAGCCAGTTTTTTCCTATTTTAAAATAAAGACATGAGAAAATTATAAAATGTTTCTGACAATGAATTAAGATGTGTACGCTATATGGAGCAACATTAAGCCATTTAGTTGGGTTTCTCCTTGTTTGTAGGGAGGAGGGAAACACATCCCTTCTTCAGAAATTTTGTTATCTCAAGCTACCTAACATGCAAACGTTGATCTGTGATTAGCAAACGCAGAGTTGTACATCACCAGTTGCTTTTGTGCTCAATGTTTGTAGAAAATTCTACTGATTTTTTTTTTTTTTTTCCCACGGAGTGAAAGTGAAGCATGTAACATGAAAAATACATCTGTAATATTAGGGAATTATAACAACAACAATAGGAACAATATGGTCATAATATCTACCACTTCAGAATGCTTACCACTTGCCAGGGACTATGTTAACCACTTCGAATGGATTTATCACTTGTATTCAGTCACATGAATAAATTTAATATATGTCAGCTGCCTGCTAATTGCTGGGAATTAAATAATGAGAAAAGAAACAGTTTCAGAAGGATCTAAATTTGTTGTCATGTAGTTTAGAGATTAGTGAGGAAGAGACTTGATCAGCAGTCATGCCAACAACCAAATAATTACAAGCTGTTTGAACACTCTGAAAGAAAGACCCACTGTTTTGAGAGCATCTGTAGCTGATAAACCTTCTCGAGACTAGGAATGTCTGGAAGGTTACCTGAGGAATAAGCTTTGACTAAAGTTTGCATATTGACAGGCAGCTAATTCAGCAAAGGAAGAGGAGAGTACTACTGGGGACAAACACAAGTAGTGTAAAATCAGGCTATGGACATAGGGAGATTCTAGATCAGGTAGGGTCCTTATAAGCTCTGCAAAGATTTCTGTCTTTGTCATAGAAACAATGGAAATTCACTGGGGAGCTTTCAAATATGGAATTAATATGTACATATCTACATGTTTGATGATAGCACTGGCTACATTGTGGGGATGAAACTGAAGAAGGCCAGAGTGGATACAGAAGAACTGGAACAAGAGTAATAGCAGCAGAGATGATGAGCAGATGCATGGATTCAGAGAAATTCTGGAAGTAAATCTGACAGTGTTTGGGCTCTGTTTTGGAATGGATACTAGGGGTGTGGCAGGCAGGTGAAGAAGCAGCGGGAAGGGGGTGGAATTCAAAACCGAAGTGAAAGAATTGGCCTTCAACAGAAGATAGAACAGATCCTCCAACTTGTCTTTGAGACATCTTTCCCTTTTGCATATTCAGCTCCTAGTTTAGGCCCTGATTAGTTTAGACCAACAGCATAGCCTAACCCCAGACCACAGCAATTGGTCAGGAATGAAGGTGTAAGCCAGTCAGAGCCAATGAGATGCAAGGAGACATTCACATGTGCTTTGGAGACAATGAAGCTTCCCTGAAAGGTCTCCCATTCCCTGCACAATATGGTGTGACAATATGGCACTGGGAACTGCAGTCAGCACTCATTACCGTGGGGTACTCAGAGATGTCAGGGGCACTGCATAAAGCTGAGGATGGTGGTGTCACCCAGGAAAGCAGAGGCAAGAGGGAATGAAAAAAAAAAAAAATCAAAAGCTGAAACAAACGAAGATAACACTATTACATTAGTGACATCATTTTGGCCTTTAGATTAAAGGAATCTTAGATTAAAGATTTCTTAATGCCAGCCCTGCTTCTGGACTTTTTGGTTACATTCATCAGTAATTCCTTTTTTTGTTTAACCCAAATCAAAAGTCACTTTGAGTTGAGTTTGAGTTTTCTACGATTTCCCTACAATGTCCTGAGAGATATACAGGTTTTCCCCATCAATTGACTTTCTCTAGCAGTAGTTAGCTGCTCTGATGCAGATGAAGAGAAAGCAGATAGAGGAATTAATCTAGGGTTCAAATTTTGCCAAGTGGCTGTGACACAAAAGAAAGGGAGAGGGGTATTGACAGGAGAGTTGCAGAGATAATGGACTTACAGAGTCTAAATCATAAGGGGTGAAGTTAAAAAAATTAAGAGGGCTGACAGATTGTAGAAATGAAGAATCAATTCACAGCAGGTTCCAAAGAGATTTAAAAATATTTGGACTAATAGCAAATTAACAAACAAACTAGAAAGGCACAAAGTGATGGATAGAAAGCAGGTTGCTTAAACTAGTTATTTCAAATTTGAGGATATTTTGAATGGTGGCAAAGTAAAGAATTGCAGTGACAGAGGGGGTATCTGAAATGAAGTAAAGGAGAAAGGAGCGTAGCAAGTGAGAGGGCAGGGTATTGACTCCATCCCCATGGAGATGGGAAGATCACCTGGGATGAGGGAAGGGACTGGGATGGCTAAGAGGACTCATTTAGTCTGTGATGTTCAACAAGTGTGTGGGAGAAACTGCAAGAGTCGAAGATATTAGTGACGAGGGGAGGATGGTATACTAACAGGCACAGGCTTAATGGGAACAGAATTTTTACAAGATGATGAAGACATAGAAATCTGGAAGCAGAAATGGGACCTAAGGGACTCAACAAACTCACTCTAGTCCTGGGGTTCATGGAAGAAAATGAGAGAGAATAAAAAGATCCTGCTTGTGATGGCTGCCTGGGAAGTAACATCCAGCAGGAAAAAGCCAGGTCTCAGCTAAGGGAAGGAGTGAGTAAAACATTCTGAGGATAGACTGGGAGTAGAGAGGACTTTGCTGATTCTGGAGTGACAAGTCTGCAGGATAGAAAGGTTGAATTTAAAAGGCTTCAGAGAATTAGAGAGATGGGTTGAAGATGAGAGCTTTGCCTAGCCTTATGGTGAGGGTGATAGAGTTAAAGGCGGGAGACAACCACCAAAGTAAGTTATATTTTGGGTGTTAAAAGTTAAAAACAGGGATGGGAATTTAGGAGACCGAGGTGGGAGGATCACTTGAGGCCAGGAGTTCAAGAACAGCCTGGACAACATGGCAAAACCCCATCTCTACTAAAAAGACAAAAATTAGCTGGATGTGGTGGCGGGCACCTGTAATCCTAGCTACTTGGGAGGCCAAGACAGGATAATCACTTGAGCCCCAATGACAGAGGTTGCAGTGGGCCAAGATCACGCCACTGCACTCCAGCCTGGGTGACACAGCGAGACTCTGTCTCAAATAAAATAAAATAAAATAATAAAATGAAATGAAATGAAATGAAATGAAATAATAAAATAAAATAAAATAAAATAAAATAAAATAAATAAAATAAAATAAAATAAAAACAGGGATGAGTGCCCTTGTGGGGAGTTCTATTTGACAGAGTGGGTGCTGGGCCTCATGCAGGAGGGCATGACTCCCATAAACCAAGATAGGGAAAATTCCAGCAGCTTCAGTGACCGAACACCTTGGCCTGGCTTAGTTGCCATAGGAGGACTGGGATTCAGTTGTACTCAATTCCTAAAGCTGGGGAAGAGTGAGTACAGGAACCTCATGCACGATGGGAGCTTCTAGGATCCATGCTAAGCACTACCAATACTAGCACAGAAGGAAAACTTAGGGAATCTTGGTAGTTGCTGTTGCTGTTTGTGTTGTTGACATTGTTGTCATTGAACCACAATCTCTTATCTGCAACTGGGTGCTTGCTTATCTGTGTAAAAAGGGATTGGACTTGCTAATTTCTAAGGTGCCTCTCAGCTGGAAATGTCTATGATCCTACAGCCATAATATGTAAACATTCAGTAATGTATCTTCTTTCCTAAGTAGCCACTTTCTCCGCCTTAAAAAACCTTTCAGCCTAAAGGTTCAGATGTGTTCAGTCATTTCTTCATTTTTGCTCCTGTTTCCACAGTGACAATACCCTATGTGTATTCAAAGATTAAATACTATGTCTACTCAACCAAATATGCTATTACATATTAATTATATGGCTCACATAAAACAGGATAGAGTTCCTTGGCAAATTAAAAATACGGCATTTGCAGCATATGGGGAGGCTTTTTTTTAGGCTCTGCATGAAATGAGGCATCTGTTATATTGCCAAGCTGATCATTCTATATTCCCTACTCTTCATATTAAGTTCCCTATTTTAAGAGGCTCCAGAGCCCTCCACACAACTCCAGATCCCCACTTCAAATCCTTAAACTTACAGAGCTTTGTCTTTCAAAATTAGAACAAAAAATATGTTTTAAGTATTTGTCTTTTTAAATTTGAGTACATTTCCCTTTATTTTCTTTGAGTTTTGATTAAAGATGATTATCTCTTTTTTCTAACTCTAAGATGGCTGTGGTTCCATGAAAGGAAGAATATACTTATTATAATTAATATTCTAATTTTAACACTTATGATTCCTTCTTTATTGGTAACAAAATGCCTTTATTCCCTTTTTATTTAATCTTCATACGCACACACACACACACGCACACACACACATACACACACAGTTATTAAGATGTTTGTATTACTTCCATAACATATGAGGACACAGAGGCTCTGAGAACTGAAGCAACACATCTGAGGTGACACAGGCTCTTGTGTTTCAGTGTGACGTCCCACAATCCCTGTGCTTCTCTGTCATGATCACTCGGTGAGTCAGGCACCCCACAAGGTTTTAAATATCATGAGGATATAGGAGGGTATCTTATTACCCCAGAACTTAGTACACACAGTTACTTCTCAGAAAATATCTGCCAAGGAATGAGAGAGAGCTCTGCTTTTCATCGAGAATTGTTACAAATAACATTTCTTTTTATAAACACATCAGTTCTTTAACATTGCTATATAATCCTCTTGGTAGAAATGAAGAAATGAATGTGCAAGAAACTAAGCAATGATTTCAACGTCCCACAGCATGTAAGAGGTAATGAAAGGACATGAATAGGGCTTCTATAGAATGATCAACTTGGCAATATAACAGGTCTTCTGGAACTTACTCCTGAGTTCTTCCAAATAAGCTACATTGAATTTTTTGAGTATAGTTGTACTTTAGATATGAACAAACACCCTGCCTACATCACAGTCATGAGTCCAGAAATTCTCCTTACACAGATGAGGTGATACCATGGTCCTGATAGGGCTAAGAGAGCTGCAGGAATCCAAGAGAAGGAAGGACAAAGAGACCACAGTGAGCTTGGACATAGCAACCAAATGGCAAAGATAGTGCATTCCTGCAGTGGTGTCTGAGTGACGCTCCAAAGAGCCAGAATGAACAAATTGAACCTCAACGATCAACATCCCAGAGGCAATACAAGACCGACCACAAAACCACACAGACCAGTGAGTGGTCCTTTCCTGGGTTATCCTGGGATCACATGGTCACATCTTTACATGGAGCCACAAAAGAGGAGAAGGGGAGAGTAAGTTATGGAAAACTAAACATTTTTGAAAAAAAAAAGGAAGACCAAATGCCTTAAAAGAACTAAAGCAAGGATAACTTTCACCATGTACATGTTCCTCCTCCCACTCCTGACTGTGAAGCAGAAGAGTGAGTTTTATGAGCTAGATTAGAGTCATTATGAAAAATAAAGAAGCTACACTTTCTTCTTTTTTCCCTTTTTACTTATTTAATGTTTATTTTAAGTTCAGGTGCAGGTTTGCGCAGGTTTGTTATATAAGTAAACTCATGTCATGGGGGTTTGTTGTACTGATTATCTCATCACCAAGGTATTAAGCCTAGTACCCATTAGTTATTTTCTCTGATCCCCTTCTTCCTCCCACTATTTACCCTCAGGTAGGCCCCCAGTGTGTGTTTTTCCCCCTTTGTGTGTCTATGCGTTCTCATCATTTAGCTCCCACTTATAAGTGAGAACATATGGTATTTGGTTTTCTGTTCTTACATTAGTTTGCTAAGGATAATGGCCTCCAACTCCATTCATGTCCCTATGAAGGACATGACCTCATTCTTTTTTTATGGCTGCATAATATGCCATGGTGTACGTGTACCACATTTTCTTTATCTATTCTACCAGTGATGAGCGTTTAGGCTGATTCCATGTCATTTCTGTTGTGAATAGTGCTGCAATGAACATACTTATGTATGTGTGCTTATGATAGAATGATTTATATTCTTTTGGGTATATACCCAGTAATGGGATTGCTGTTTGTTTTTAGGTCTTTGAGGAATCACCACACTGCTTTTTACCATTGTTGAACTAATTTACACTCCCACCAACAATATATACGTGCTCCTTTTTCTCCACAATCTTGCCAGCACCTGTTATTTTTGGCTTTTTAGTAATAGTCATTCTAACTGGTGTGAGATGGTATCTCATTGCAGTTTTGATTTGCATTTCTCTAATGATGAGTGATGTTGAGCTTTTTTTCATATGCTTGTTGGCCACATGTGTGTCTCCTTTTGAAAAGTGTCTGTTCATGTCCTTTGCCCACTTCTTAATACAGTCGTCCATTTTTCTCTTGTTAATTTAAGTTCCTTATATATGCCAGACACTAGACCTTTGTCAGACCCATAGTTTGCAAAAATTTTCTCCCTTTCTGCAGGTTGTCTTTTTATTCAATTGATAGGTTCTTTTGCTGTGTGAAAGCTCTTTAGTTTAATTAGATCCCATTTATCATTTTTGCTTTTGTTGTGATTGCTTTCAGTGTCTTTGTCATGAAATCTTTGTCCATTCCTATGTCCAGAATGATAATGCCTGGGTTGTCTTTCAGGATTTTTGTAGTTTTGGATTTTACATTTAAGTCTTTAATCCATCTTGTGTTAATTTTTGTATATGGTGTAAGGAAGGGGTCCAGTTTCAGTCATCTGCATATGGCTAGCGAGTTATCGCAGCACCGTTTTTTGAAAAGGGAGTATTTTTTACCATTGCTTGTGTTTTTTGACTTTGTTGAAGATCAGATAGTTGTAGACGTGCAGCCTTTTTCCTGGGGTCTGTATTCTGTTCCATTGGTTTATGTGTTTTTGTACCAATCCCATGCTGTTTTGATTACTGTTGCCCTGTGGTATATTTTGAAGTTGGGTAGCATGATGCCTCCAGCTTTCTTTTTGCTTAGGATTGCCTCGGCTGTTGGGCTTTTCTCTCTTTTTTTTTCTTTCTTTTTTTTTTTCTTTTTGGTTCCATGTAATTTTTAAAAGAGATTTTTCTAGTTCTGCAAGGAATGTCATTGGTAGTTTGATAGAAATAGTATTGAATCTGTAAATTACTTTGGGTATGGCCATTTTTAACAATATTGATTCTGGGATACTATTCCATTTGTTTGTGTAATCTCTGATGTCTTTGAGCAGTGTTTTGTAGCTCTCCTTATAAAGATTTTTCACCTCCCTGTTAGCTGTATTCCTAGGTATTTTATTTTTTGTGGCAATTGGAAATGGAATTCCATTCTTAATTTGGCTCTTGGTTTGACTGTTATTGGTGTATGGGAGTATTAGTGATTTTTGTGTGTTGATTTTGTATCCTGAGACTGCTGAAGTTTTTATCAGCTGAAGGAGATTTTGGGCATAGACTGTGGGGTTTTCTAGATATGGGATCATGTCATCTGCAAATAGGGACAGTTTGGCTTCCTCTTTTCCTATTTTGATGCCCTTTCTTTCTTTCTTTTGCCCAATTGTTCTGGCCAGGACTTCCAATACTATGTTGAATAGAAGTGGTGAGAGAGGGCACTCTTAGCTTGTGCCAGTTTTCAAGGGGAGTGCTTGCAGCTTTTCCTCATTCAGTATATGTTGGCTATGAGTTTGTCATAGATGGCTCTTATTATTTTGAGATATGTTCCTTCAATAGTGATTTATTGAGTTTTTAACTTGAAGGGGTATTGAATTTTATCAAAAGCCTTTTCTATGTCTATTGTAATAATCATGTGATTTTTGTCTTTAGTTCTGTTCATGTGATGAATCACATTTATTGATTTGCATATGTTGAACCAACCTTACATCCCAGGGATAAAGCCTACTTGATTGTGGCGAATAACCTTTTTAATATGCTGCTGGATTCAGTTTGCAAGTATTTTGCTGAAGATGTTCGCATCGAAGTTCATCAAGGATATTGGCCTAAAGTTTTCTGTTTTTCTTGTGTCTCTGCCGTATCAGGATGGTATCAGGTATCAGGATGATGCTGGCCTCATAGAATGATTTAGGAAGGAAGAAGCTACATTTTCTTACCACAGTTGAGTCATAATATAGAGTTCAGACTTCCTGCATATTTACAGATGACATTTTCTTTTTCATATATACTTTAAATTCTGGGGTACATGTGCAGAATGTGCAGGTTTGGTACCTAGGCATACACGTGCCATGGTAGTTTGCTGCACCCATCAACCTGTCATCTACATTAGGTATTTCTCCTAATGTTATCCCTTCCCTAGCATCCCACCCCACAACAGGCCCTGGGGTGTGATGTTCCCCTCCCTGTGTCCATGTGTTCTTATTGTTCAACTCCCACTTATGAGTGAGAACATCTGGTGTTTGGTTTTCTGTTCTTGAAAACTCCTTTAGAATTTATTCATTAATCCCTACACCCTGAGAGGACAAAAAGAGAAAATAATTTCTGCAGGTATGTAGGTTTGTCTATTATAGATTATTGCATATTCATTCAAATAATATTTCTGATTGCCTGCTATAAACTAGACACTGAGCATAGAACAATGAAAGAAAACAAAAAGGTTGTGAATTTACTGTTCAAATTAAAGGTGCAGAATTTGATAACTGGTCCAAGGTCAAATAGTTAAACTGTAGAGCCAGGATTAAACTCAGCTAAATCTGACTCCAAAGCCCATAGTTTTTCTGTCTCACCATACTAGTTAAATATGAACTATAAAATCATAGAATTTTATGCTTAGAGGTGTACTACTCTATTTTTTAAGGCCAGATGTGCAACTTGTTTTATTTAATAAATCTCTAACCTCCCTTAAAGAAGTTTGCATCCCTATGTCTATTTGTGTCAGCTAGCTGGTGATGAGGCTGACATTGTTTCAAGAAAACCAAACTGAGTCATAAGAAATTAAATACCACAGTGGTGTTTCTAAAGTATGGTCCCTGGACCAGCAGCATCAGCCTTACCTGGGGACTTGTTAAAAATACAAATTCTCAGACCACACCCCAGACCTACTGAATCAGAAACTCTGCGTGTGGGACCCAGCAATCTGTGTTTTAATAAGCTCTCCAGATAATAAGTTGCACACTACAGTTTGAGAGCAACTGTTCTACAGGCAATGGGGTCCCATTGTGCTAGCTCTCCTGAACCTCGACATACCTCAGGATCCTTCTCAACACAGAGACCCAAGAAGCCACTAACAGCATTTCTGAATTGGTGTTTTTAAAGAGTCCTATTTACCAGTTACGGTTAGTTCAACCAACAATTTCGCTGATGAGAAAATTAGCTGTAGAGATCAAGAGTCGCATATACAAGCTCACAGAGCAAAAGAGTGGCCAAAATAAAGTCAAATCTAGTTTGGTCCTTCCAAACACCACAGTGATTGGCTGAACCACTGTTTCCTGGTGAGCAGAAACAAAAAAGGGGTAGAAGGGAAGGAGTTAATAACTTTCATAGGCCAAGATGTGGGTTCTGGCTGAGGAACCAGTGAACAACTAGCGACTGAGAGGGAATCTGACACCTAGGTTGGGACTAGAATAGGCCCACATGGAGGCAAAAGAGAAATCTGAGCTGAAAATAGAAGGGCATCGCTCTCTCTTACCCTGTTTGGGAGGCCTCCAGCTTCCCCAGATAGTGCTCTGTTTTGCCATGTGGATGAATTACCTCGCTTTGTGCCTGCTTCCTGGACCCTCCTCTACCCACAGCTGCTGGATCTGATCTTCATCCATCTTCACCCAGGCCAAGGGCCCCAGGGAGCTCTGGGGAGGCTCTAGTCCACAGTAGTAATGAGAAGCAGGACTTCCAGGAGCCCTGCTGCTGATGAGAGTCAGGGAACATGATCACCTAATCGTTGTGAAATTACCAGGTGTGACTGAGCAGGTAAAGAATGTTTTGTTTGGCTGAGGATAGCGGGTGAGGGAACCTCATGATTTTGAATCCACTAACTTTTCCAAAGGAGCAGTTATTGCTTTACTGGTTTGTTTCTGTTTTTCCAAATCAATGCCATCCAGAATATTCATTCAGTTGTATGTATAACACTGCATTGTCTTAATTGGTGGAAATAAATGGAGTCTTTTCACCTTTGATCCAGATGCTAGTATTTCATCCCAGTTGAAATTTCCATTATGTAACCAGCCTGATAAGACACTTAATATCTTCAAGCTTCAATTGTTTCAAGTGTAAAATTAAGATAATAATTAAGATAATTCCTGCTCTATCCACATCATAGGATGAGGTCAACTGAGATCATGGATATGAAAGTGCTTTGCAATCTGTAAAATATCACACAGATGAAAACTATATGTTATTACTATCACTGAAAATATCCTTGACCATCTTCTATAGCCCCAATTTAATAACATGTGTTATGGCTACATCTCAGAGTTGATCATTAAAAGGAAACATTCTACCCCTGATATCCTAAACTCTAATATACAAATCTTTGCCTCTAACTTTCTATCAGTCCAATTTTCCCTTCCTTATGCCTACCACACATACACAGAGTTTTCCTCTTGTCACCCAAGCTGGAGTGCAATGGCGCTATCTCGGCTCACTGCAACCTCTGCCTCCTGAGTTCAAGTGATTCTCCTCCCTCAGCCCCCCGAGTAGCTGGGATTACAGGTACCTGCCACCATACCCAGCTAACCTTTGTGTTTTTAGTACAGACTGAGTTTCACCATGTTGACCAGGCTGGTCTCAAACTCCTGACCTCTGCCTGCCTCAGCCTCCCGAAGTGCTGGGATTACAGGCGTGAGCCACTGCTCCTGGCCCACACGTGATATTTTAATCTCATCAGGGCCCTCTAGTTCTTTGACCCTTAATTTATTTTTTCACTATCAGTTTCCTCCTGCCTATACTTTCTTCTCTATCTGTTGGAACTACATAGTCCATCACTTTAGGTATTTTATTGCTAATGCCCTTATTCTCCCAATCTTTTGTTCTCCTACCATATTGTCACTCAAATTCTCAGTTCTGTGTCAATGTGATCATCTACCATCTTCTCTTCTCCCCCCAGTTGCTGAGCATGGTTAGAAGGAATGACAAAATTAAATAAATAAATGTGTGCCACTCCAAAGTTATGGTCTTTACATTCAGTTGGGCCTTACCACCAGAGCAAATATTTCAAATCGTACTCTGGTCAAACCACCTTCCTAATTACTGCTCCCCCTTCTCTTAGATAAACTGGTAGACTCTTCAGAGAGAAAACTGAGGCTATCAGGTAAGCAATTGAAAAGTCTCCTTCCAGAATCAATATAGTTAAAATGTCCATACTGCCCAAAGCAAACTACAGACTCAATGCTATTCCTATCAAATTATCAACATCATTTTTCACACAATTAGAAAAAACTATTCTAAAATTTATATAGAACCAAAAAAGAGCCCAAATAGCCCAAACAATCCTAGGTGAAAAAAGAAAGCTGGAGCCATCGCATTAGCCAACTTCAAACTACACTTGAAAGCTACAGTAACACAGACAGTATGGTGCTGGTATAAAAATAGACACATAGACCAATGGAGTAAAATAGAGAGCCCAGAAATAAAGCCACACACCTACAATCAACTGATCTTTAACAAAGTCAGCAAAAATAAACAACAGAGAAAGGACTCCTTATTCGATGAATTGTTCTGGAAAAATTGACTAACCATATGCAGAAGAATGAAATTGGACACTTACCTCTTTCCATATACAAAAATTAACCCAAGATGAATTAAAGACTTAAATGTGTGACTTCAAACTATAAAAATCTTAGAAGAAAACCTAGGAAATACTCCTGTGGACATTGGCCTAGGCAAGGAATTTATGACTAACTTCTCAAAGCAAATGCAACAAAAACAAAAATCGACAAATGGGATCTAATTTAAGAGCCTCTGCACAGCAAAAGAAACTATCAACAGAATAAACAACCTACAGAAAGGAAGAAAATATTCACATGCTATGCATCTGACAAAGGACTAATATCCAGAATCTATAAAGAAGTTAAACAAATTAACAAGAGAAAAACATCCCCATTAAAAAGTGAGCAAAGAACATGAATAGACACTTCTCAAAAGAAAACCTACAAGTGGTCAAAAATTATGTAAAACCAAACTGCTCAACATCACTGATCATCAGAGATAATCATGCAAATCATAAGCACAATGAGATACCATCTCACACCAGTCAAAATGGCTGTTATTAAACAGTTAAAAAAAAAAACAAAAAAAAAAACAGATGTTGGCAAGGTTGTGGCACAAAAGGAATGTTTATACACCATTAGTGGAAATGCCAATTTGTCCAGCCCCTTTGGAAAACAGTTTGGAGATTTCTCAAAGAACTAAAAATAGAACTACCATTCAACCCAGCAATCCCATTATTTGGTATATACTCAAAAGAAAATAAATCATTCAATCAAAAAGACATCTGCACTTGTATGTTTGTTCATCACAGCACTATTCACAATAGCAAAGACATGGAATCAACCTTGGTGGCCATCATTGGTGGCCTGGATAAAGAAAATGTGGCACAAATACACCATGGAGTACTATGCAGCCATAAAAGAAAACGAAATCCTGGCTTTTGCAGCAACATGAATGCAGCTGGAGGCCATTATCCTAAGTGAATTAACACAGAAACAGAAAACCAAACACCATATGTTCTCACTTATAAATGGAAGCTAAACACTGGGTATTTAAACACACAGACACAAAGATGGGAACAAATAGATACTAGGAACAACAAAAGGGGGGCAAGAGCTGAAAAACTATCGAGTACTGTGTTGACTATTTGGGTGACAGGATCAATAGAAGTCCAACTTTCAGCATCAGGCAATATCTCCTTGGATTCTGTGCCAAACTAATAGACACCCTTCTATTCAAGGCAAGTCTTTCCATCTCTTCTCCCAGTCAGTTTTCACCTGATTCCTCTAGAGAGTCCTCCTTCCTGGACATTTAATTTCTAAAAGGTTGAAGGAAATAAAGGAAGTCCACCCTTATGTCTTTGCTAGCACCTATGCTCATTTCCCTTTCTCCTCATAATCAAATTCTCCCCAAGGAATAATCTGTAATCACTGCCTTCACTCCCCCAATTCCCACTCAGTCTCTAATCCATGAAAATCTCATACCTTCTACTGTTCTACCAAATCTATCTCAGTTAAATTTATGGATTATTTGCTAACTCAGCTGACCACTTTGTCACATCTCACCAATATTTAGGATTTGTTTTCTTCTTATAACTCTCTTTCATTGACTTTTGAGATGTGGGTGCTTTCTGAGCTCCTTGACCTATTCTGACATTTCCTTCTTGAACTTTTTAAAAAACACATACTAGATTCTTTATCTCTGCTCCCTGAAATGCTGAGCTTTTCAAGGCTAATTTGTCTGATTTTTTTTTTTTTTTTTGAGCTATTAATACTTCCTTGGTGATTTCATCTCTTCCAGGGGTTTTATGATGACAATTCTTTCACTGATGATAATTCCCAATTATGAAACTCCAATGTTAAGTATGCAATCAACTAACTACTGGATATTTCCACCCAATCAATGTGTCCAAAAAAGGAATTTAACACCTTTACCCCAAATCTGGCTTTCCCCCTGTGTTCCTTAACTTGGTGAATGGCATCACTAGATACCTAACACACTAGAGCTAATTTAGACCTATCTCTCACTCTGACATTGAATTAGCTCTCAAGCCCTGTCCATATCTCTCTCTCCATCTTTTCTGCCTCTCCTTAAATTCGTGCTTTCACTCTTTCTCCTATGGATTTCTGTCATCATTTCCTATTTTATTTTCCTGCCTTTAACATTAGTTCTTTTAACACATTTACCATGTCAGAGTAATCTTTCTAAAACAAAAATATATATATTTATTATTTATTAAGAACCATATGACATACTATATGTCAGGTGTCGTGCTAAATTCTTTGCATTCATTGTTTCATTTGAGCCACACAACAACCCTATGGGGGAAATATTAATATTCACATTTTCAGGAGAAAAAACAAGTCTTAGAAAAATCATGTTATTTTTCTAATGCCACAAAACTACTAAATGGGCAAATCAGCAATTAGTCTAAAGCCTGTGTGCTTTATGTCCACCCATTAATATGGTTCTCTATGGCTCAAAGGAAAAATCCAAACTCCAGAGTATGCCAACTCCCCAAACTGCTTCTACATGAAACTCTTACCCTTCTCACACCTGAAATATTGCCTGTTCCTTCTTCTTTACCCCGAGTGAACTCGGTAGAGACCTTCATGAGAGCACTGGTATAATTTCATCATATTTGTTCATTTATTTTCCACCTGTGTGTGAGCTTCTTGAGATCATCATTTTGTCTCCAGGACCTAACATTGTCTTTGTCATACAGTACATGAGTTGGCAAACTACAGCCTGTAACCCAAATCTGATTTGTCAGCTGTTTTTGTAAATAAAGTTTTATTGGAACAATACCATTTCTGGTCATTTATACATTATCTATGACTGCTTTTGTAGTATTCTTCCCTCATATACTTGTTATGAAGACTAAGTGAAATGACACATTTAAAGTGTTTAGCACAAGGTCAGGCACAGTGGCTCATGCCTATAATCCCAGTACTTTGAAAGGCTGAGGCAGGAGGATCACTTGAGCCCAGGAGTTCAAGACCAACGTGGGCAACTCTGGCTCTACAAAAAAATTTTTTTTTCATTAACCAGGTTTGGTGGCACACACCTGTGGTCCTAGCTACTCAGTAGGATAAGGTGGGAGGCTTGCTTGAACCCAGGAATTTAAGGCTGCAGTGATCCATGATGAGCCACTACTCTCTAGCCTGGGTGACAGCAAGACCCTGTCTCAAAAAATAATAATAATAATAATAACAAATGAAAATGAAGTGCTTAGCACAGACTCAGATACACAGATAATACTTGTTATGGACTGAATGTTAGCTGCTGCCCCACCGCATAAACTCCTATGTTGAAGCTAGTGTATCTGTATTTGGAAGTAGGGTCATAAAGGAACTAATTAAAGTTAAATGAGATTATAGGGATGAGACCTTGACCTGATAGGATCAGTGTCCTTATAAGCAGAAGCTCTTTCTGTGTGCTCTCTTTCTCTCTCGCTTCTGTAGCTTTCGTACCCTGAGAGGGCATGCTAATAAGAGGTCATGCGAGGACACAGTGAGAAGGCATCCATCCGCAATCCAAGGCGAGAGCCCTCATCAGAAACCAACCCTGCTGGCACCTTGACCTCGGACTTCCAGTCTCCATAACTCTGAAAAAATTAACTTCTGTCATTTAAGCCATCCAGTCTATAATATTTTGTTATGGAAGCCTAAGAAGACTAATACAAAACTCAACAAACATTATTTTCTAGTATTATTATTATTATACTTGCTACCATTATCATCATAGGGTTGTTATTATTATCATATTATTGACATAGTACAGTCCTTGATATTTTAGGCAGTTAATACCTTTTATTATTATAAGAATTGATATTAAATTTAAAAATTATCTGGACTACTTAAACCAATAACCATTTTCTAAGTTTTGGAAAGTCATCTGTATATTTGAAACAAATACGACCTTGTTTTAACCACAGTTCCCTGAGATGAACAGAATAAGTGATATTTTTCCTGTTTTTCAGAAAAAAAATTGAAAATAGAGGATAATGGAAGTAAAGGTACATGTCTATGGTCAACTAGCTAGGTCTGGCTGGAGCCAGGATTTGAACTGTACCATTTAAATCTTAGACCAAAACAGAGGCCTCGACTGTGTCATTATCACTGAGTCTTAAAACTAACATGGAAGCAGATGTCAGAAGACTTGGATTTCAAGACAAATTCTGCCAATTCCTAATCATGTGACATTGTCCTAGATATTTAACTTACTCATGCTTTGATTTCTCAGACCATTAGCTGGAGGTTGCAATAGTCAGTGTCCTAGGAAGAAACTGATGGTACACACAAATGGGATGAGTGAAGACAGGTTAATGAATGGATTACTGCAAAGGTGTGGACAGGGTTGGGGAACACCAACACAACATGGTGAACTATGTGGAGTAGGGGGCAGCTAGCAACAGCAGGGAGCCATTCTCACTCCTAGGCCCCAAGGTTTGAGAGTTGCACCTGGAAGGAGCTGTAGCTGGAACCTGAAGAATAAGGCCTCCTAGAAGAAGCTGTGACCTTTGGAAGAGGTGTGCAGCCAACCCAGAGTCTAACATTATGGATTTCAAAGAAACGAATACCCAGACCTCACTTTCTTTTTTTCTCTAATTATCTGCTTGTGTTCCCCATTAACATTAACCAAACAAATAAGGAACTTTGGAGCCCACTGTGTCCTAGAGATCAGTCCCCTGGGGCATGGAGCAGGGTAGAGAAGAGTAAGAGTAGATCCAGAGGGGAAAGGAAAACACCCAACATGAACGATAATTACTCTACCTGCTCCCCCAGAGTTATTGTGAATGTACATTGTCATTTCTCAAGTACTAAGAAAACAAAGCATTGAGAGTGTTTCAGAAATGACAGACTGCTCTTGTCTTAATAATTTTACCATTCTATCAACCTGCAAGATAGAAATTTCCATCCCTATTTTGCCAGTGAAGAAATACATAATTAATCTCAGAAAGGTGACCTTTTACCCAACTGGTTGCTGTTCAAGCGCTAATCTCTACAGCTCTAAAATCTTTGCTCATTTTCCTATTTCAGACCCATTTTCCTTTTACTCTTTACATATGAACCCATCAGTTGTAGCTCTAAGGAAACCTTTATCTCCAGAATCTTCGGACTTTCTGTATATCCCTTTATACCTGGCAGCACAATAGTATGTGCGGGCAAGTTTTTCCAGGCATTTTTGATGAGCCTTGATTCTTAAATTTACTCCTGAAGACCTCCCAGAGACAAGTACTGAATTTGTTTTCCAAGCCCTCCCTATGGCTGGAGCTAGCCGGTCTATTTGCATACAGGGTGTGGAGGCTTCCCTGGCTATATCACACCCACCTAGATAAGGGAGACAGGATGCCACAGGACCTTCTGATATTTGCCAAAGAACAGACCAGTAGGGGAATCAAGAGAGCATGGGTGTGCCTAGTTAATCAGGCAACACAGACTAAACAAGCCTCCACATTTCCTTCCTCTGGGTTTTAATGAAAGTTCTTTCTAACCAAGAATGAAAACAGTCATTTGTTCATTCAGCATTCACCAAGCACCTGACAGGCCTTGTGCTGGGCACAAGAGATGAAGAGACAAATGAAATACAATTCTTCTCCCCAAGGAGTTCGAAGTCAGGCAGGCAAGACAAGCACATAAATAGATAATAAAAATACAGATAGTATTCTAACAACTTTGAACAGAGCTCTAAGAAAATGCAAGGTCCTTTGTCTGGTACTTGGAGAAGCTTCACCAAAGAGCTAACACTGGAGCTGGGTCTTAAAGGAAAATAGGGAATTATCAAAAAAAGATAATAATTATAATAATAATTCTAGAAACTTATTGACTGCCTTTCATGAACTAAAACATAGGCCTTTATCATTAACTCTCACTTCAATCATATTCTAGAAACAATCAAGCTGGAGCTCAGAGAAGAAACAGCATATCCAGATTCACAAAGGTAGTAAATGGCAGAGCTAAATCTCATGCCAGGTTTTCCTGGCTCTAAAAACTCTTTTATTTCAATTCTGCTATTTCAAATGGAAATAAGAGAGGTAGAATGATACCTTCAGGGAAAAGTGAGGTTTTGAGACTAACTGAAACATACAGCCCTGGGGGAAAGAGCTGGGAACAGAGGCTGGGAACAGAGGCTGGAAGATGGCAGTCAGCTCAGATATTAAAAGACCTCACATGTGTCACCCCATTTAATTTTTTTGTAATTATTGGGAAGCCATAATCATATTTCTAATTTATAAATGTCATTCTAACAGAAGTGAAGAGAAAAATTGGAGGCATATGGAAGACAAGGAGACTAATCAAAAACCTGTTGTCTTCTTCCAGGTCAGAGACATTTGATACCTGAATGAAGAATGTATTTAGTGAGCATAGAGATTGCAAAATCAACATGAGTTGGAGCAATTCTGGAATGAGTCCCCCCATAATACATGACTATGCATTCCTAGAAAAGCTCTTTGAGATCATCTGCATTTTGTAGATGGAAAGTTGAGGCCCAGAGAGGAGATAAGGAAGGGCACAGAGAGGGTCAGCCCCAGAGCTCGCTCCATCTCCTGACCCAGATGGGATCTGATGCCCTTACCTGTCTTTTTGGCAGCCTCTCATGGATGCTATAACACAGGCCCATACCACCACATCACTGGACATTCCCTCCTGTGAGATGCAGCCGTTTCTCCTTCCCAGCAAGTCATTCTGGAATATCTCGCAGTACATGGACAAGATCCAGCCATCTAGGAAGGCTGATGGGAGGAAGACCTAACAACGAACAAATGTTCAGGGAAAACCCCCAGTGATTCCCCAAATGAGCTGAAGCAAAGCAAACCTTCCGGAGCTCATGCTTCACTGAGCAGGCAGATTGTCTGAGCAGGACCAGGTGATGAGGAAAAGCAGGATGGTATAACTTGCAATTTCTGAGACAAGCTTTGAAGAAGGAGCCCAAGTGCAGTCATTATATTACTAGGAATATTACTTACCTTCCTCTGTGTGCCAGCAGCCTGTGAGGGGAAAGAAGGAACACTATGCAGAGGTGCTCTCTAACTGGAGACCTATGGCTTGGTTTTTTTTTTTTTTTTTTTTTTTTGAGACGGAGTCTCGCTCTGTCACCCAGGCTGGAGTGCAATGATGCAGTCTCGTCTCACTGCAACCTCTGCCTCCCGGGTTCAAGTGATTCTCCTGCCTCAGCCTCCTGAGTAGCTGGGATTACAGGTGCCCACCACCATGACTGGTTAATTTTTGTATTTTTAGTAGAGACGTGGTTTCGCCATGTTGGCCAGACTGGTCTCAAACTACTGACCTCAGGTGATCCGCCCACCTCAGCCTCCCAAAGTGCTGGGATTACAGGCATGAGTCACCGCGCCCTGCCACCTGTGGCTTGTTAAAGATCTTACTCTGTGTTAACAATGACCGCACCAATTCCAGCATCCTGCACAGACTCATATTGACCTCCTGTGACCACCTGTCCAGCATCCCAGGAGGCTCTGTTGGCTAGCTTGCATTTCCTCCTAGCTAACCCATTAACTCTCTGATCCTCAGCTGACTGAGGCCTGATATCATCCTTACCTCCTAGTTAGGTCCTTTCCTCTGAAGGGGGAAGCCAGGAGCAGGGAGAGCACAGTCTACGGGCCAACGCCAGGGAACCCCTTCCCAACTAGCCAGAGCCTCGTCCCTGAAAACATCTTCAGCCTGCTGGCAAGTGCAGCCTGGTGGTGATGCTATCTATACCCATGTTCTTTAGCTTGTATGGTTACCTGACTGCCAAGAGCCAGCATCCTATTGGCCTTGTCCTTCTCACAGGAGGGAGAGTGAGTCTACACCAGGTGGCTGAGTGGCAAAGAACAGAGAAAAAATATGAAGCTACAATAAAAATGGTCCAGACAGCTTTGGAGACAGACAGGAAACAGGGCATCTGGAGGACTTTCAGACGCAGGATATAAGCACATGCGGCAGCATTGTACGTATCATCAGTGCCAGCTTATTCAGGTGAGGCAGTTTCTTCTCAAGAGGCTAAGAAAGGAAGACAATTACCTTTCTGGTATTCTTCTCACAGCTTACCACCAAGAACCTTCTGGGGAGCTGGCCTGTTGAAAATGCTCTAGTCGGTTCTACCTCCCTGCCTTTGGTCATTTTCTTTTCCTGCCTGGCATCCTCTCTGACCTTTCCCTTAACTCTTATCCATAGTTAACATTCCAGTTCCTTTCACACCTTCTTTCCCACAAAGCTCTCTGCCTTACTTTGAGTTACTTAGAAAACAAAAGCCTGAGTCATTTACTTGAGAGCAATCCCAAGAAGCAGAAGTGAGAGTGTGTGATGAGTGAAACGGGAAAGGAAAAACCAATGTAAGGTACATTGCCAAGGTCGCCATTGCCAGGACCTCCTGAGAAATGTAAGGCATGCCTTCCACAATTATCCGTCAGCTGGATAGGAAACTGGAGCATTTATCCATAGGCTTCTTCACTCCTTGTTCCCTTTCCCTTGTTCCTGGATGAGGGTTGCCCCCACAGTACTGTCTTAGTTTATTTAGGTTGTCCTAGAAGCACAGCCTGAGACAAGGATTCAAGTGGAAGTCATTTAAGAGGTGATGCAAGAAAGCACCTGTAGGAGAGTGGGAACTTGATAGTGTGAAGGAAGGAAGCCAATCAAGGGTGTGAGAGCAGGCAAGTTACTACTATAGGCAGCTGGAGCTGAATCCTGCTGGGGAACTGCCAGTGTAGAAGCATGCCCCAGATTTATCCCTGCAGAGAGATTGGCTGGAGGGACTTTATCCACCACTTTCATAAGTCATCACTTGAGGTTTATGCCATGGGTTGGGGGTGGGACTTTAATTTCCCGGCACTTCCTTCGTTCCCAGCATACAGACAGAGTGGGGGCTTGCTGTCAGAGAGAGCCTGCAGGCAAAGATTTACAGCGACTCACCCGTTGAAAGTGAAGTATATAGACTTTATTCTCTACAAGCTAGAGAACATAGGTGTGACATCTTCCCCAGGCTGTGCCCTCCAGTAGGCTGAAGATGCTCCCAGGGTCTAGAAGACCCTGAGAGAAGAAGCTGAAAGACAGGGACTCCAGCAGAAAGAAGTGATTCTGAACTGCCTACCACAACTGTAGTTGAAGTTAGAGGTGGATCAAGGGCAAATGGAGCACCAAGGGTGTGTCTAACACTGTTGCTGACTATGCCAAGCCATACTGATTGTTTCTGTCCTTCCTCTGAGCACCTCTTTTCTTAGTGATCCTTAGACATGCATAGCTTGCCTTAAATATGCATGTAAGTTGAGCACTTGTAGTAGAATGCAAACTTTTGGGGTCAAGACTCTGTGACTTAGCCTTTTTAGCACTTAGCACAAAGTTTTATACCTAACTATAACTGTCTACTTTTGCAAGAAAATTGAAGCATTCATGCATGATCTCCCTCCCTCCCCTATCTATAAAGTTATCTTCATATTTATATGATATAAATTATATATATGACGTTATCTTCATATATATGATGTAAGTTTTATATATATATGTATGTATGTATGTATATGACGTTATCTTCATGTCTTACATCTGTTACTCCTATCTTGGAAATAACAAGAAAGAGGTTTCTCCTTTCCTTGATTAAAGTAAACTCATCCATCTGCTCATGTTTTCCATGCCATTGATTTCAGTCCTCTTCTGGGAATCCTCACTCCTTTAGTTATCTCTTCTTGCAAATTGTCTGTGTAGCAGGTATATGGGCCAGGTGGTGGTCCTGAAATCTGGACCATCCTACTCCATTTCTTCTTTGCTCGAAGGCTCAGAGTAGCTGAAGAAACCAACCCTTGGGATCAAGTGCAGGATCTGTAGTGAGCAATCAGCTGTGGCTTAACCAGGGCAACCAAGAAACCTGCCTTCCGTCTAGCTTGGCAAGGGACTCCATTCTGCATGATCAATTGTGTAATATTAGACTGGGAAAGGGGGCACCTGCTTTCTCCTTCCCTTCAGTCCTGACAGGTTGAGGACAAACAGGCAGAGCTTGTGGGATTGGAATGAAGCGTGGAAATGTCCTAGTCATGCCCAACACACGTTCTGTCCTCAGCTTCTCTCTCTAATTCCAAGGCCTGCCATTCCCTAATACCCAGCTTAGCTTTCAGAAAATAAACTGCTTCTTGTCAAAGTCATTTGAATTCCTTTACAATATAGAATGTTCCTGTTGACCTCCATGAAATCTAGAATATTAAATGGCTCAAAGATGCGGAACATGGATCGGAGAAGTACAATAGTCTTTTTGCCATGTTTTCTGCCTCCTGAAATCCTTTTGGGAACATAGTTGGAATAAATAACCCTACATAACTTAAAAATAATTCATGCATGGTACTTCTCTTGCCCCATTCTGTCTTTCCCCCCCCATCTGATTCCTAGTTCCCTTCTTGCCACAGGCCTTCCTGCTAGTGAGTTTGAAATATGTCCTTAAATAATCATGCTTACTTGTAAAATATGTAGTGTTGGCTTGGGTGTGTATATGTCTTTAACTTATATAAATCATATGGTGTTATAAATTTCATTCTGTGTCTTTTGTTACTCAACACTACAGATTTGGGAGGTGAAATGAGGTGGCGTTTGTTTTGTTTAATCTTTTTTTTCATTTGAAACACATCACATATATGAAAGAGGGCATGAACTTTAAAAACTTCATGTATGGCCATCCCTGATACCATCTCCCCCTCCACACTAGAGGAATTTTTTAAGCGAAACTTAATGTTCATTACTTTCTTTTCTGTTGTTTTGTCCATTTATGTTTTGCTGGTCTTGGCCTTTATGTAGTGAATCATACAGAATGTATTCCTCAATGACTTGCTTTTTTGGCTTAACATTTTTTTAGATTTATCTGTGTTGCTATTATAGCTGCGGCTTATTCATTTTCATTGGTGTACAATGTGTTGTTATGCCATAATTTATTGATCTGTCTACGATAGGTAGACATTTGGATTTGTTGCTGTTGTTGTTTTGCTATTCTGAATAATGCTGTTATAAACATATTGACCCTGTTTTTGTGTGCAACTGGACAGAAATTTATCAGTGCAACATATCTAGAATTGGGTTTGCTGAATCATAAGGTAGTGCCACTCTTCTGTTCTAAGCAATGCAAAACTACTTTCTAAGGTTAGTATACTCACTCACATTCTCTCCCGTGGAGTTCGATAATTTCCTTCTTAATATCCTCCGAAATAGTGACATTGTCAAACTTTTCATTGTCAATCTAGTGGTCATGAAAAGGTGTTCAATGTGCATCTCCTCAATTGCCAGTCAGCTTGAACATCTCCATAACTTTATGAAACAGATACGTTTTTTCTTACGTAAAAGTCCTGTTTGTATTTTGTGCTTATTTGCCCTTCAAGTTGTTTATCTTTTTCTTAAGAAGTTTTAGAAGAATGTGTGTGTGTGTGTGTGTGTGTGTGTGTGTGTATTATGGATACTAATCCTTTGTCATGTATGTATTACAAATATCTTCCAGTTTTGGATTTTAATTTTAGCCCTGTTTGTGATATCTTTAGTAAATAGAAATCTCCAATTTTAATGGGGTAGAATTGATCAGTTGTGTGTGTGCTGTGTTATGCATAAAAAATTATTAACCCAGCATGGTGGTGCGTGCCTGTAATCCCAGCTACTCAGGAGGCTGAGACAGGAGAATCGCTTGAACACAGGAGGTGGAGGTTGGAGCGAACCAAGATCACGCCACTGCACTCCAGCCTGGGTGACAGAGCGAGACTCCATCTCAAAAAAAAAAAAAAAAAAAAAAAATTCTTTTTTTCCTTGTGGTCCTTAAGATTTTTCTGTGTAAATCAAATGCTAAAATGGTATATCATCAAGGCCTTATTCACGTTATTTGCCTTCTCTGAAACTTGATTTGTGAAATACTTTTGTCCCGAGGGTTTCATGGGGGTTACATGTAAAAAGTGTGTATGAAAGAGCCTAGCAAAGTATATCACACGTAATTGGCACTCAGTATATGTTAATTCATCCACTGGAGCATAGTTCTAGTTCTATATTTTGAGGCTGTTAGATCTTTGCAAGTAACTTCATTTTTAACAGGAAATGCTTAGTCCGTGTTATTTATATGCTGGACACTTTGCAAATGTTTTATTCTTCACAAACCATGTAAGGTAAATAATATTATCATTACCATTGTACAGATGAGGTAATTTAGACTCAGAAAGAATAATTGATTTACCTCGGGTAACACAGACACTAAATGGACTGTATCTGTAGATGTGTGGTGTGAATTTGAGGATGTGGTAAAGGGGAAAAGATAAAAGTCGTCTATTTATTGCTTTTCACTTTGCAGAGCATATAATATGATTTCCCATGGTACATATCCTCCATTCATTCCCTCAGACCTGACTCAGAGTCTCTTAAAACCACCCATTCCCCTAAGTGTCTACCTTGAGCCCACTGCCTTTCTGATTTGCATCCTAAAGACAGTTGCCCATAATTTAGCTAACCACATTGTTCCTCTCCAAGAAATTCCACATCCAGTGGAACATTGCTCCAGTCATAAGGTAACTGGACTCCAGAGACTATCTTCCTGTCAGAATCTTGAGTCACCCAGGACACACGTGTCAACAGGGTTTAAAGCTTTGTTTGTTTGCTTCCCCAGACAGATGTTGAAACAGAATCTCCCACCACTAAACTGCCCAGACAACCAAGCAACTCAGTAACCACTTACTAAAGCTAACAGTCTTTTGGCATTCAGTTTCCCACCAGATGAATTATAGCATAGTGTACAATGAATTCATTCAAATCACTGAATGTTACATGTGGAGGACCTTAGTAATGACCTAGACACCATTGTAGCAGGAAGGGAACAAAATGCAAAGAATGAATGCAAGTAAATCCCTTTTCCTTAAATGTACATCATGGGTTGAAGGATCTAGTATTACTGAGTTTCCCTCATCTATAAAATGAAGATTTAAAATATCTATCCTTCCTACATCATAGAATTGTTGTGAGAATCAAATTAAATAATAGCCATGCCTCTGTGATGATCTGCTTTAAACCAAGTATAAGGTTGTATATGTAAGAGTAGAGCAAATACAAATGTGTTGAATTAGTCAAGAATTCTAAAAAATTCAATTTTAAGTAAATTGTCCCATAAAATGCATAACTCAATATTGTTGGAATATGATTTGTCCTCACCAAAACTCATGTCGAAGCTTGGTCTCCAATGTTGCAGTGTTGAGAGGCAATATGTTTAGGAGATGATTAGTTCATTAAGAGGGATTAGTGCCTTTCTTGTGGGAGTGAGTTTTCATCTCTCACAGGTTAACATCAGAACCTGACCAGATGCCTGCCCCTGGATCTGGGACATCCCAGCCTCCAGAACTATGAGTGGCATAAGCTTCTTGCCTTTATAAATTACCAAATCTCAGGTGTCCTGTTAAAACAACAGACAACTGACTAAGACAGATATGTGTTTTTTGTGTCAGATAGACAGTGTGGAGCAAGTACACAGGGCATGCAGCTGATTCCACAAAAAAAAAAGGGCCAGTAATTCTGTTTTAAGTTGTGTCTACACAGAATATAAGTGCCTTTATTCTATGATATTCCAAGATGTCACCAACAATAATTTCTTGAAATAAAGCTTTTGATATTATTGAGAAACAATGAGTTCAAGGCTATGCTTTCTATAAATTTTTACAACAAAGTTTAATTGTCTTTTGCTGCTTAACTTACAACCCCATAACAATAGCAACTAATTGCATAGGTTAACTTGAAGGTTCCTCTAGCAAATGTGCCAAGGCTTGCTTGAATAGCTGCACTCTGCTGAAGATCTATCTGGGCTAGAAGCTGGCATCATTCACAAGTCTGGAAGCGGCTATTGGCTATGAGTTGGGGTGTCTGAGTTCTTCTCCATGTGACCTCTCATCTTCTAAGAGACTTGACTGACTTTCCTCAGATGCCTTCTCAGGGCAGTAATCCAAGAGGGCAAAGGAAGAAGCAGCAAGGCCTTGCGAGGCTTAGTTTCAGAAGTCGCATAAGTTTACTTCTGCCAATTCTATTTATAAAATAAGTCGCGAGGATGTCCAGATTTGATAACCGTTTTTTTTTTTTTTTTTTTTTTTTTTTGAGACAGAGTCCAGCCCTGTTGCCCAGGTTGGAGTATAGTGGCGTCATCTCGGCTCACTGCAACCTCTGCCTCCTGGGTTCAATTGATTCTCCTACCTCAGCCTCCTGAATAGCAGGGATTACAGGTGCCTGCCACCACACCTGACCAATTTTTATATTTTTAGTAGAGATGAGGTTTCACCATGTTGGCCAGGCTGGTCTTGAACTTCTGACCTCAAGTAATTCACTGCCTAGGCCTCCCAAAGTGCTGGGATTACAGGTGTGAGTCACCACACCCAGCCTCAACAATATACTTTTTTAAAACAAAGGTCCATCTCTGGATGGGAGGGCCAGCAATGTTACATTGAAAATGGGGCATCCATGCATACTGGGAGGAGAGGAATTTTTGGCCATTAAACTATCTATAGATTCTGCCCTCTCGCCACAAATTATTCATACTCCTCCCAGGTGTAAAATACTCTCACTTCCAAACTAAGACCTCCAAAAGTCTCATCCCAATTGTTTCAGTTACCTATTGCTGCATAACAAATAATTCCAAAATTTAGCTGCTGTTGTTAAAATTTAACAACAATAACCATGTATCATCTCTCACAATTCTGTTAGTCAAAAATTCAGGAGGGGGGTGCCTCTCTCTTAGGGTGCCCCACAAAGTTTTAGTCAAAATGTCAGCCAGAGTTGTAGTCATGTGAAGGCTTGAATAGGACTGAGGATCCACTATCTAGAAGGCTCACTCACGTGGTTGTGGACAAGACACTTCCGTTCCTCTCTACATTGACCTCACTGTAAGGCTGACTGAATATTCTCACAATATGGAAGTTGGCTTTGCCACAGTGAGTGATATGACAGAGACAGTGAGTGATACGACAGAGAGCAAAGAAAAATCTAAAATGTCATTTGTGGCCTTGCTTTGAAAGATAGATGTAGTTTTTTCTGTAACACCTTGTTAACTACCAAGGCCGGCCCTATTCAGTATGGGAGGAAACCATAAAACACCATAGGGGGCCATTTTGGAGGTTTGTTATCACACAGATTATGGCACCAACTTCAAAGTCCGGAATTTTATGATATCCTTCAGGTCTGCATGTAAATGAAGTTTCTTAAGTGTGGGTTTCAGGCACAGCAAACCTTGAACAGCAGCAACTCCAGAGTCCTGTAAATTAAAAAGACAAGGTATCTTTCCCGGGCACACCCAATATATAACACTGAGTTAGGGAAAAATGATCTACAGAAGACAATGCCATTCATAATGGGATAATGGGAGACACATAGAAGTCACTAACTCATAGCAATCTTGAAATCCAGATGTCACATTTGTCAGGCTTCCTGCACTGAGAGCAGAAAATGTTCCTTGATTGGGAACAGGTTCTTTGCCCCTGGAGTGGGCTCATTCTTCTCCGCAGATCTTCACCGTGCTCTCTGAGCTCTCTGTCTAGCTTTCTAAAAGGCCCTTCTTTTTCCAAAGAAAATAGCTCTTGCTTGTATCTGAGTAGATTTCTCAAGGAGCCTGTGTGCTCTGCTTCACACAAGCCTCTTTTCATGTGAACTGTCTTCATCCCTTTCAGTTCAAGGTACCAAAATTCAGGTTACCAATGCTATTGCAACACAATTCTCTTAAAATCTTTGTGGTTCTCCCCTTTCATCTTAACAGCACTCACTCCATGTGCCCAAAAAGCCAAATCCACAATTCTTTTTTTGAGACAGACTTCTGTCCACTTTAGAAATGTTAGGCTTCTTTGGGACAATGCCATTGAGATGATTAGAAGTTTCTTTTTCTAGCTAAAAGGATTAGGCATCTTAAATCTTATGAGGTCTTAACAAAAGGTATTATAGCTACACCTTTGGTTCTATCTGATCTTTGCCCTGAAGCCATTTTTTACTTTGATAATCTTTTGCCAGCTGGAGAGACATAAAATATAAAACAGTTTTATTTTCCAACCCAGCAAGTACTTGTTCTCTTATATTTTCTCTTAATTCTGCTTGCAAATGCTATAGTTCTCTAATTAGCTAATCTCTCTTTTCATACTGTATTACATGGAATTAAAGTTAAAAATGTAGTTTTTTTATCCTGCTTGAATCTTTCTTCAGACAGATCCAACAAGTTCAATCAGTACATTGTTTTTAATCTTCCAAATTACTATAATTCTGCCAGTCTATACCAAGGTTGTCCCCCACCTCTTTTTTATCTTCAATCACAGTTTCCTTTCTGCTCCTCTAACCTCTCTTCTCTCTTCTCTTGCCAGTCCCTATCCACCATCTAGTTCCAAAGCCAATGTCATAGCTGAGGTTCTTGTTATGGCAGCATTATACTTCTAGTTACCAATTCACTTTAGTTTTCTATTGCTGTATAACAAATCAACCAAGAGTTAGTGGCTTAAAATAGCAGTAATTCACAATTTCTCACAATTTTATGTTTTGGCTAGGTGGTTCTTCTGGTGGGTTTGGAGGGGCTCATTCATACGGGTGCATTCAGCAGGATTGCTGACTGAGCTAGAAGGTCTAGGGTGACCTCACTTACATGTACAGCATTTTGTGCTGGCTGTCAGCTAAGGATAAGCCAGTTTTTATCCTTAGAAATATTTTTTTTATGGCCACAACTGGGTCAGGTTGCTTGTGTCTAGTAGGCAGAGGCCAGAGATATTAACATACATGATACAATGCCCAGGACAGTCCCCCACAAAAATAAGTTATCTGGCCCAAAATGTCAATAGAGCTAAGGTTGAGAAACCTTGCAATAAATGTTTTTATATGCATTATCTTCTTTAATCTTCACAATTACCCATTAGACAAGTTAGATTCTTAAGTAACTTGAACAAGATCACACAATTAGTAAAGGGCAGAGTTGGGACTTATACATTCTGAGCTCTTCACCAGTATAGACTATATGGTGTGCATTCCACCCAGATTGTTAATCTAAGATTGATTTTCTAAATACCAAAACCACACCCAGGCAATAGTCTAAACTCTTCACCATTTATTTCTTCTTTGATCTTTTCCTTTCTAGCTTAATGGCTTTCCTAGAAACAGAGACTGGGGTAAGTGTTAAGTGCTAATGCTTTATTTAGGAGGTATGTTTCTATGGCTGCAAAACTGAGCAAAAAGGGAAGTGAGGCAGAGAAGTAAGAAGCAGAAATATAAATGCAAGGTGTTGCATTTCAGCAGGTGCATCAGTCCACCTATATGAGATATTTTTCCAAGTGGGCTGTTCCAGAAGGAACATGCTCCTTGGTTCAGTCTATTGCATGGAGGAATAGAAATGTGTCTGCCAGCTCCTTCACATCTCCTAAGTTTCATTGCTCAAAGTTTACCTTTCAGAGATTTAACTCCCCCACAATCCTAAGCTGCATCATCTAGCTCCTATAGCAGCTGCTCAGGAAGCCAGATCTCGTGCCTGCAGCTTGTTCTTTGTATGAGTCCAAAAGTGTTGTGAGCCACTATTCATTTCAGGAGTGGTGTTTGTTGCCCTTAGGAAGTTTAACACTGTGAGTTATCACAGAATCAGACAGCTGCAGCAGCTGGGGTAGAATAGGCAATCTGGGATTCAAAAGGCAGGTAAGGCCAAGAGACTCTGAGGTGGGACATAAGATGTGTCTGATCCATTCTTCAACATGCCTCACTACTCCCATGGACTGTCACCGAAAGGAAACCTTTCTGGCTTGGAAGAGCTGGTGCATCAGTTGAGATTCATTAAGCTTAAAGAAGCAGAAAGCCTAAATTAAACTGGCTAAAATAATGCGGAAAGAAGGGACGTTATTGGCTTACATGCCTATGAGTCCAGAAGGTCAGCAGGATTCAGACTTGATGACTCCACTGTCCTGAAGTTCTTTTGACTCAGTCTTTCTCCACAGGCCAACTTTCTACTTAGGCTGCCACTAAAATGGCTGCAGCAACTCTAGGCCGTTCATGCACACATGACCACATTCCAATATACAGAGGAAGACATAAACTGTCTCTTCATTTGCTTCTTTCTTATAAATGAAGAAACTTTTCCTAAAGGGCGCCTCAGCCAACATCCCCTTGCAGCTTTCATTGCCCAAGCTGGGTGATACATTCATTCCTTAACAATCCTCATTACGGGGATTTTAAACACTTTGATTGACTGGGGCCTGGGTTCCTGAACCAATCACTGTGAAGAAAGATGGATCACCATGACTGCTTAACCCAACGAGGGCCCACCTCCTGCACTGGGGTAATCCTCAAACTGCATGGCAACCACAAAATGCAAGGGGGTGGGGAGGTGGACTTGGTGTTAAAGAGAAAACCACACGGTCAACAAGAGCCAGACTTCAAAAGTGTCTAAAGAAACAAAGACAAAGCTGCCATCATCGTTTGTTAGTAGACAGTTGTCATGGAGTGGGGACTGACTCACTTTAGGCAAAGTAGGTTTCAGCCAGTCTGTGTAGTTCTCCATGACTCTTACTGTTTCTCCCACTGGGACTCTCTATTCCCCATCCCTGCCTTTGATAGTACATCTCATCCCTAAGCTTATTCCAAAAGCTTTCCTTGCTGTTTCACAGCCAGAAAACATGGGCTGAGTGAAATATAAAGGCTTTGGAATTAGTAGCAATTTTAGAAATCTAGATCAAATCTAGATCATATTCCATGGCTCTGGAGAGCTCTCTCAGTTGTGCAACTTGAAGGGCTGAAAAGAAGAGCTAAATAGTCGAGGCTCTAGGTCTCCTAAACCTCCCAATCATAGTCATATAGCTTTATTCGAGATTAATTTTTACTCAAGGGATTAAAAATCAAATCCCCTTATTATAAAAGTGAGAAAACTGAAGCTCAAAGAGAAGGGTAGGAGCGTGTGTTGAAGGTCATGGTGCTTATCTGTGTCTCCTCCTCAGGACACCTATGCTAACATTTGAAAAGTTTCACCCTGTGCCTCATGAGCCCTCTCTTCTCTAGAATCAGTGGCCCCAGCTTCTTCAAATCTCACTCCGGTGAAGATATTCCAAGCCATCTCACCAATTCATTGCTCAACTCCTTGTTAAAATCACTTCAAGTGTAGTGCTAAGAAATAATCATGATGAGTCAAATGCATCTGAGCATCAGAGAGAAGAGCAGGACCGCCCCATGTCCCATCGGAATGTTGCACTCCTAATAATATAGCCAGGGATCACATTAGCTAATTGGCAGACACAGAACACCATTGCCTCATACTGTCCCTTAAAACTCTTAAGATGTTTTTACAAGCTGCTGCAAAGACTTTTCTCCTCATCCTGTTCCTATCCTCTTATTTACTTGGACTCAATTGCAGAGTTTAACATGTATTTCATTTATTCTAAAATTCCACAATTCTAAATGCCCACCATGTGCATTTCTGGGCATTCCATGAGCACATGGAGAATTCTAGGACAGGAGTAGCAAATTCAGCTACCTTGAGGAACCAGGCAGGTAGGGACAGAAGTCACGTAAAAAAATGAACATGGCCAGGTATAGTTCAAAATTTGTGAGCTATGAAGTCTGCTTAAAGGAGAACTAGGCCCCTTCTAAAGAAACAGCTTTACTCAGCCTCAGCTAGCCATTGCCACGCAAGAATCAAGTCCAGAGTTGCTAAATCTTATTATTTAAAAAAAAAAAAAATCTGGAAATCTGGATGTTGATTGGAAATATCCAGTCTTTTAAATGTTGGCCACTAACTCTCAAAGTTCGAATACACTCTATTGGCCAAACAAAACACATCTGCAGGCTGAGTTCAGGCCATGAACTTCGAATTTACAAACTTTGCCGTAGGAGGATGAGGGAGTTGGGCAGCACTAGTTAATGAGACAAAAATATAAAAATGACTTGTGTTATCTTGGAATTAATAGCACAGCATTTATTTTTAATATTACCCTATTAATCATAGGCTTGAACTTTTTAAAGCTGGAAAGAATCTGGGATTATATTGTTTAATCCTCTTGTTTTATAAAAAAGGAATCTATGATTCACAGAGGAGAAATGAGTTGGATTTTAATTAAATGAATCCAAATGAATTCATGAAATGAATTAAAAAATCAAGTTCTTAGAAATTGAGGAGATAATTGGTACATCAGCTCCTCAAACCTTAGTCCATGGTTTCTCAATCTAAGCCTTATTGACATTTTGGATTGGATAATTCTTTGTTGTGTGTGTGGGTGGGGTGGAGGGGGAAGAGTTGTTTTGTGCATTGTAGGATGTTTGGCACCATCCATGGGCTCTACCCACTGGAAGGCAACAGCATACTCTGCAAGTTATCAGTGGCAAATGAAGGCAAGAATGTTTTTAGATATTACTAAGTGTCCCTGAGGGACAAAATTGTCACTGCCCTTGAAAACCACTATACCCTCTTCCAATCCCTTTGTCTTATGGTTGAGAGAACTCAGAAAACTCAAGAGCTTTCCCAAAGTCATATGGGGAGCTATTGGCATTGCTGGTACCAACACTTGAATCTCATCTTAATTCCTTCTAAAGTGCTCTCTTAACAAAAGCCTGCAAACATGAACCACAATTTTATCAGTAAGCTTTGTAAAACTGCATATTTTAAATTAAGAGGCAGCATGGCATAATGGTGAAAAGCATGGATTCCATGACTGACCAATCTGCGTTTGGTCTTCTCAGCTCTTCTACTTACTTGCTTTGTGACATTGACCAAATTAACTCCTCTGAGTGTTTGTTTACCACCTCACTTGAAAAGTGAGTGGTAAAATGTACACAGTGCTTCCTGCAAAATAGGGATTCATCAAATGGAAGTTGTTATTATTATTATTATTACTATTATTTAACTGGGCCTGGAGTCAGCAAACTATAGCCCACAAACTGAATTTGGCCTGCCTGTTTTTGAATAGCCTGTGAGCTAAGAAGAAGTTTTACATTTTTAAATGGTTTAAAAAAATTAAAATAACAATGCCTTTTTATGGTACATGAAAGTCATGTGATATTCAAAGGTCAGGGCTCATAACTGAAGTTTTATTGGAACACAGCCACATATTCATATGCATCTAGTCCATGGTTGCTTTCATGTAACAGCAGAAGAGTCACGTAGTTGAAACAGAGATCAGCTGGTGGGCAAAGACTAAAATATCTACTGTCCAGCCCTTTACAGAAAGATTACCAGTCTCTTAAATAAACCTTTAGTCTCCACGTAGAAAAACAGGCAACCATAATTTGTGCAGAGCCCTCTGGTGTGCAGGAGGTAACATAACAAAATATTCATTTTTCTTTTCTGATGCCCCTTGCAGTTCTAGCATCTATAAACATTGTATTTTATTCCGCTCACTTGAGACATTTCTTAGCATCTGTGTACATCCAGTGTTTTCAGAAAACATAGGTTCCCAAATTATCCGGGACACATGAAAAAACTTTTTATATATGTCCTGTCCTGAATAAATCTCATTGTAGAATTGCTACTTAGAGCAATTTTTTTCACAATCTGGCATATTTATCAAAAAGAAAGGAAACGGCTTGCTCAGTGTTAAGCCAGCCACATATTTTAAGTGTTGTATGATTTGAACAGGACAATAAAAAGGGATATCCGGTAAAAAGGAAGAATAGATAAGAACTATCTGCCAAGACCAAAATTTAAGAGATGTTGTCATGTCACCTCTTTTTTTAATACCTTGAACAACTTGGTTACAATTTAATCTTACTATAGCCTGAGAGTTTAAATGCCAGTGCATGTTTATAGCCCTAGCCCTGACACTAAGTAGATTTGTGGTCTTCAGAATTCCTTTATGGTTCAATACAATATGTATATTGATTGTCTAATACATGCCAGGTGCTGTGATGGGCATTGGAAGTACAAAGATAAATTAAACATGGTTTTGCCCTAAAGGATTTCACTGAGGATCTGGTTAAGTCATCAAACTTCTTTGAGTGTCACCTTCTCATCTGTAAGAGTAGGGCACTGAAATAAATATTTCATCTGCTCAAGAAACTTTTATTGAGCACCCCTATCTTGCCATACACTCTAGGAGATATCAAGGAATGAAAATAGCACTATATCACTATAACCGTTCAATTATATAGCATGCCTAGTTTCTGCCCTTTGAAGAGGTCACAATTATAATACAACATAATAAATGCGAAATGAATGTGAGAAGCAAGTGCAAGGAAGCCACTATTTTTTCTTAAATAAGGAAGAACTGACTCCACAAAAGAAGTAACATTAGAGGAAGTCTTAAATGATGTTTTCATTTATGACATGGCATGTTGGGGGCTCCCATCACTAAAAGGGATAAAGGCAAACCAAAACAAATTTAGAAACTGGGAAAGAAGACTGTGACCAACAAAATCAGCCCCTCGCCCAGTGGACCCGGCAATTCAAAATCAAGTCAAATGGAGATGGGCAAGATTCAGTGTAATCTTAAGTTTAAAACCAGGGAGAATCTGATTCAAAGGTAAGAGGCAAGTCATGTGATTCAGGCTTCAGGGCATTTGCTGTTCTTGGTTCTCAAGTAAGCTAAAATGAGTCATTCTAAAGGAGATGATGGAAGTCAGGCACCAGTTTCCCCAAGGGAAAGGACATATTAGTACTAGGAATGAGTCAGGCCAACAGCCGAGTGTTCAGTTTTTAGGATTTCACTCTGGACCAGTAGGATAGAAACAGGCATCTAGGATCAGAAGTAAGAAACAGCAGTACCACATGCTCACCTGTGTCTAGAAGAAGCTATACATATGTAAAATTACAGATTATTTTGAGTCCTCATGTACATGTAGCAAGAGAGCTTTGTACAGCTTGTCACTCCTAAGGGATCATGACCTTGCAAGCCTGGGTATCATGGCAGGAAGCTCAGGCACTGAAGGGGCTGATGGAGTTGGTCACAAAGAGAAAGAAGGATGAGAGGACTTTGTAAGTGGAAGCACAACATGCACAAAAGCACAATGGTGCACTTCTACTCTCAAACAGTCTCCATCTTCCCTTTCTTGCCCTCCAAGTTGCCATATGCAATTGTTCCTCCAATGCCAAGGAGAGAGCTCCATCATGACTCTCCATTTAGTGAGTCTTTAGTAGTTTGCCAAGAGAAGTAGGATTTGTACACACTGTTTTATGCTGTTCTGATTAAACTAAATTAAATCCCAAACTCTCAATCCCGTTGCACAAGGCACAAAATAGAGCCAGACCTGCTTTCCTCAGAAAAAAATCCCTTGACATTTGGACTTTTGAGGACTCTTCAAAAATTTTGGAAGCCTCTGCCTGACTCAGTGACCACATCTTCTCCCTGTTTCCCAATACAACATCATTCTACTTACTCCTTCATTTCCAAGGGTCCTCTATAAAGGTCTGTCTTACTGTGGCCAGTATGGAGCACACCTAGTCACAACTAGTTATTGACCTCTGATGTTCACCCCACCACTTCTCAGGGTACCCGGGTTTTACTAAGTTCCCTGGTGTGCTACACCAAAGCCTTCCTCTCTGCCCCCACACGCCAGCCTCCAATCCACTCCTAGGCCACAGTGCATTTGAGGGAAATTCAATCCATATGTTTCCTTTTCTTTCTAGAGAATGCATCCAGCATTGTTTAAAGAGGGAGGCAACAGCCAAGAAGAGCTATGTGAGGCCTCTCTTGGCCTTCCAGTTCTTCATTAGGGAGCGAGGAAAGGAGGACTTTGCCAAGAGCAAACCTGAAACATTCCTTTGAGTTCAGTTCAATTGTCTGCAAGTCACGTTTCCACACATGTCCCCAGGACTGAGGATGCAAGGCACTGTTCAAGGCGTCTCCTGGATGAAGACATGGCAAAAGCTATCACCTCCATGCAGCTCTGTGATGTATATGAACAGAATCAGTTTACAGGAGATTATTGTACATTATTACCCTCCAAAACTGACAAATGCCTCTCTGAGAATATAAACTCTATAATTATGAGCACTCACTTTCAGAGAACCAATGACTTTAGAGTTCAAAAGACAGAGATGTCTATAGGCTAAGAGAGAGCCAGGGATTTGTCTAAGGTCAAAGGGCTGATCAGAGTTTCATGTAGAACCAAGACTTGTGATTCCAAATTCAGCTGCTTTGACCTCTGCTCTTTATGCCCTGGACTTACACAATACTCAGTGCCTGACACTGATAACATTTTCACACTTCAGCCTTTGTGACTTACTCTGAACCAATCCTTTTAAAAGTTTTCTTTATTTATCGTATCTGCTTTTCTTGAATTTTAAAAATGAACATTGTGGCAGTTGGAGATCCAAGATTCTGTTACTAAAGTACAACTGGAAAATCTTAAGTATATCACATAGAATCTGAGAAATCACTAATAAGAATTATAGCAAAAATTTATGATATCAATATAATAATTTATTCATTATTTTTAAAAAGCAAGGTCCTTGTGTGTCTTTTTAAAATATGTTTACCTAACATGCATTTATTTGGCACCTTCTTAAAGTCTTCCAAGTGTTCATGTGGAGTGCTAAAGATTTTACAAAAACCAACAACATTCATTATCTTCTGCCTTTATGAAGGTTCTTTCTGGTGGCCCCTTTCAGCCTTAAACCTCCAAAGTTTTAAGAAAAAAAAAAAAAAAAAAAAAAAACAGAAACCTCAGATGTCAAGGGAAGCAGATAACAAGGATTCAAGGCCGGGCGCGGTGGCTCAAGCCTGTAATCCCAGCACTTTGGGAGGCCGAGATGGGTGGATCACGAGGTCAGGAGATCAAGACCATCCTGGCTAACATGGTGAAACCCCGTCTCTACTAAAAAATACTAAAAAACTAGCCGGGCGAAGTGGAGGGCGCCTGTAGTCCCAGCTACTCCGGAGGCTGAGGCAGGAGAATGGCGTAAACCCGGGAGGCGGAGCTTGCAGTGAGCTGAGATCCGGCCATTGCACTCCAGCCTGGGCGACAGAGCGAGACTCCGTCTCAAAAAACAAAAAAAAAAAAAAAAAACAAGGATTCAAGAATGAGGTAGTTGAGAGCAGGAGAATAGAGGAGGATGCTGGAGATTTTGAAAGTATGTAGGCGACAGAAGTGAAGGGAAAAAGGTAGAAGCCAGAATTCAAGGAGCCCTGCAGATAATACTGGTTATGGAACATAATGTCATAAAAGACCATGTCTGACCATGGACTTCAGAGTCAAGCCATGGAAGACCAGATCCCAAATTCCCCAGAACTAGTTAGAGAAGTTAACTTTCAACCACTCACTATTCTAAGCTCCTATTTCTTAATCTGTAAAATGAGGATAAGCACACATACTTCCAAGGATATAATGTGATCACAGCAAATTTAAAGAGACTGGCACAAATTGACCAGGTATTGTAAAATTCCCTCCTTTCTATGTAAGACAAGCCTAGAAAGACAGACTGTTGCTCTGACCTTCTCTAGTCTATTTTGAGATCAGATGACCTTTTCTTTTTGAAAAGGGAGTTTTGGAAATTGGAGATTCCACAAAAGAATCAAATCCCGTGGGCACCAGCTCCATTTGACTTTTACGAAAGGATACATCCCTTCCCTTTTCATCCAGTGAACCTAGTTTTATTCTTGCTATCCATACCTTACCTTGAGCAAAAGTGAAACAAACCCAGTTATCAAAATGTTCATGGGGTGAGGGCTGGGAAGAGGTGGGGGAACATCAGTCTCCTAGGATTCTGGTCTATTTGCACAGCTGCAGTCAATTAGGTAAAATAGTAATTGTTTTATACTTTTGCTCAATGCTTAATCCTGAAGAAGAATGGATGGTTGGTTTTCCTTTTTCATCTTATTTTGTTTTTATTTCTTGTCATAATATTTAGATAGTATTTGTGTAAGGGAAGGCAATCATAATGAAATGGATAATCAAACAGAGGGCTCTAAGGAACATTTACAAAAGCCGTCACCTCAGAAATGCTTCATTTACCCAGACAGTGGGCAGCAGAGGGCATGGGAAAGTCTGTTTCTATGGACAGGGAAATGATTCATGTCAATCAGCTCGAGAGTCCCTCTTCCCAAACACTTTATATGTAAGACATGGCATAATAAATTGCCCCAATAAGCAGTCAGGATGCATCACATACCTTGCGAGGGATGAACCTCTGCTAAGGACTGAAGGTGCTAACATGAGTGAGACACCAGCCTTACAGCCAAGATGAGGGTGAGGCGAGCAAGGCACTTGCCTCCAGAGCAAAATTTTAAGAGTTGTCAGCAAATAAATAAGACTGTAATGCAATATTTTTAAAGAATCCAAATTAATGCAGAAACAATCCATGGTACACAAAATATCAAAACTTTTGTTTGCTTATACATTTGATTATTAGTTAAATATGGATTTAGACTATGAAAACTTTAAGAAAGTCACCAAGAGAGCAAAAAATAATGTTAACCTAATTGTAAAAGGAAGCTTACACTGATTGTAGAAAAAAAATAAGTAGCAAAAGCCATATGAAAAAAAAATTATGAAAATAACTATTAATGTTTTAAATCTCTCCTTTTTAATAGAAAACATTTTTGTTAACTATTTTTAATTTTTAAAAATAGAGATTTAGGGATAATAGGTTTGCTTTAAAAAATTAG
The DNA here is from genome assembly GCF_002776525.5 of Piliocolobus tephrosceles. Classification (NCBI taxonomy): domain Eukaryota; kingdom Metazoa; phylum Chordata; class Mammalia; order Primates; family Cercopithecidae; genus Piliocolobus; species Piliocolobus tephrosceles. The sequence continues at coordinate 166,047,587 of NC_045434.1, read as the reverse complement.
ACTGATATTACCTTCTAAAATAGAATCCTTTGATTTGAAATTTGAGAATATGATTGAGAGTCAAAAAGTATTCATTTCTTTTGATATAAAAATCATACTTTAGGAAATCTGTCATAGATATAACGAAAACATAGAAACAGCATCATTTGTAGCTTGAAAAATAAATTAAAGCACCCCCAAATAGTCCATTATACAATCATTAAAAATGATGTTGATAGAGACCAGGCAATGTTAAAAATAACTACTTAATAAGCATAAATATATATATACCACAGTAACAACTACATAAAAATTGCATTTAAAAAGCTAAAAGTAAATACACTATAATTATAACAATAATTTCATTTTGGTGGTAGAAATCTGGTTTTCCTTCTTTGTTTCTTTTTTTATTCTTTATTTCCTTTCTTGCTTTTTGTTTTTAGGAATTGTATTATATAATTCAATTAGATAATAATGGATGATCAAATGGTAAAATATGGTATTTTACATTGCATATTGTGTTGAACATTATCTATTATACTGTATTATACTGTATCAGGTTCCAGACATGAAACAAACAGGTGGCATACTCAAAGAAACAATTCAAAAGTATTTAATTACTGGACTACTTTCAGAGCTGTGGCAGGGTTAAGGGAAGTAACAAGAGATGACAAAAAATACCTGGGGTCTAACAACAGCTGGGAGCTGTGACTACTGCTAGGTCAGGAGAAGAAGTGGAGAAAGCAGTTCCTGGAACCAGGAGAGAACTGTCGTTATAGATGGAAGCTGTCCAGTAGGAAGAACAACCACTACAAAAACTGTAGTATGAGATGGGAATAAATATTCCAATCTTTCTCTCCTGTATCCTTCCAGTCTTCTGTTAGCATCTTCCACTGGCTGAACTCAGCTGAACACTACAGAGTAAAGGAGCCCAGATGATGCTCTCTGTTGAAGTCAGTTTCTTGAAGCACAAAGCAGGTAAGCAGAAAGGTGAAAAGTGGATCTGGAGGAACAAACAGGATACAACCTGTAAAATCACTGATATTACCATTTCTAAAACAGAAAAAATATACAAATTAAAAGTGATGGCGGCGGGGGCGGAGCAAGATGGCAGAATAGGAACAGCTCCAGTCTCCATCTCCCAGCGTGAGCGACACAGAAGACCGGTGATTTCTGCATTTTCAACTGAGGTACTGGGGTCATCTCACTCGGGAGTGCCAGACAATCCGTGCGGGTCAGCTGCTGCAGCCTGATCAGCGAGAGCTGAAGCAGGGCGAGGCATCGCCTCACCTGGGAAGCACGAGGGGGAAGGGAGTCCCTTTTCCTAGCCAGGGGAACTGAGACACACAACACCTGGAAAATCGGGTAACTCCCACCCCAATACTTCGCTGTAACACCGGCACACCGGAGAATATATCCCACACCTGGCCGGGAGGGTCCCACGCCCACGGAGCCTCCCTCCTTGCTAACACAGCAGTCTGTGGCAGTCTAACCGCAAGGCAGCAGCGAGGCTGGGGGAGGGGCGCCCGCCATCGCTGAGGCTTAAGTAGGTAAATAAAGGCGCTGGGAAGCTCGAACTGGGTGGAGCTCACAGCAGCTCAAGGAAGCCTGCCTGTCTCTGTAGACTGTGCCTCTGGGGACAGGGCTCAGCTAAAGGAGCAGAAGCCTGTGCAGACGCGAACGACTGTCTGACAGCTTTGAAGAGAGCAGTGGATCTCCCAGCACGGAGGTTGAGATCTGAGAAGGGGCAGTCTGCCTGCTCAAGTGGGTCCCTGACCCCTGAGTAGCCTAACTGGGAGACATCCCCCACTAGGGGCAGTCTGACACCCCACACCTCACAGGGTGGAGTACACCCCTGAGAGGAAGCTTCCAAAGCAAGAATCAGACAGGTGCACGCGCTGTTCAGCAATATTCTATCTTCTGCAACCTCTGCTGCTGATACCCAGGCAAACAGGGTCTGGAGTGGACCTCAAGCAATCTCCAACAGACCTATAGCTGAGGGTCCTGACTCTCAGAAGGAAAACTATCAAACAGGAAGGACACCTATACCAAAACCCCATCAGTACGTCACCATCATCAAAGACCAGAGACAGATAAAGCCACAAAGATGGAGAAAAAGCAGGGCAGAAAAGCTGGAAATTCAAACAATAAGAGCGCATCTCCTCCTGCAAAGGAGCACAGCCCATCACCAGCAACGGATCAAAGCTGGTCAGAGAATGATTTTGATGAGATGAGAGAAGAAGGCTTCAGTCCATCAAACCTCTCAGAGCTAAAGGAGGAATTACGTACCCAGCGCAAAGAAACTAAAAATCTTGAAAAAAGAGTGGAAGAATTGACAGCTAGACTAATTAATGCAGAGAAGGTCATAAACGAAATAACAGAGATGAAAACCATGACACGAGAAATACGTGACAAATGCACAAGCTTCAGTAACCGACTTGATCAACTGGAAGAAAGAGTATCAGCGATGGAGGATCAAATGAATGAAATGAAGTGAGAAGAGAAACCAAAAGAAAAAAGAAGAAAAAAAATGAACAAAGCCTGCAAAAAGTATGGGATTATGTAAAAAGACCAAATCTACGTCTGATTGGGGTGCCTGAAAGTGAGGGGGAAAATGGAACCAAATTGGAAAACACTCTACAGGATATCATCCAGGAGAACTTCCCCAACCTAGCAGGGCAGGCCAACATTCAAATTCAGGAAATACAGAGAACGCCACAAAGATACTCCTCCAGAAGAGCAACTCCAAGACACATAATTGCCAGATTCACCAAAGTTGAAATGAAGGAAAAAATCTTAAGGGCAGCCAGAGAGAAAGGTCGGGTTACCCACAAACGGAAGCCCATCAGACTGACAGCAGATCTCTCGGCAGAAACTCTATAAGCCAGAAGAGAGTGGGGGCCAATATTCAACGTTCTTAAAGAAAAGAATTTTCAACCCAGAATTTCATATCCAGCCAAACTAAGTTTCATCAGTGAAGGAGAAATAAAATTCTTTACAGATAAGCAAATGCTTAGAGATTTTGTCACCACCAGGCCTGCCCTACAAGAGACCCTGAAGGAAGCCCTAAACATGGAAAGGAACAACCGATACCAGCCATTGCAAAAACATGCCAAAATGTAAAGACCATCGAGGCTAGGAAGAAACTGCATCAACTAATGAGCAAAATAACCAGTTAATATCATAATGGCAGGATCAAGTTCACACATAATAATATTAACCTTAAATGTAAATGGACTAAATGCTCCAATTAAAAGACACAGAGTGGCAAACTGGATAAAGAGTCAAGACCCATCAGTCTGCTGTCTTCAGGAGACCCATCTCACATGCAGAGACATACATAGGCTCAAAATAAAGGGATGGAGGAAGATCTACCAAGCAAATGGAGAACAAAAAAAAGCAGGGGTTGCAATCCTAGTCTCTGATAAAACAGACTTTAAACCATCAAAGATCAAAAGAGACAAAGAAGGCCATTACATAATGGTAAAGGGATCAATCCAACAGGAAGAGCTAACTATCCTAAATATATATGCACCCAATACAGGAGCACCCAGATTCATAAAGCAAGTCCTTAGAGACTTACAAAGAGACTTAGACTCCCATACAATAATAATGGGAGACTTCAACACTCCACTGTCAACATTAGACAGATCAACGAGACAGAAAGTTAACAAGGATATCCAGGAATTGAACTCATCTCTGCAGCAAACAGACCTAATAGACATCTATAGAACTCTCCACCCCAAGTCAACAGAATATACATTCTTCTCAGCACCACATCACACTTATTCCAAAATTGACCACATAATTGGAAGTAAAGCCCTCCTTAGCAAATGTAAAAGAACAGAAATTATAACAAACTGTCTCTCAGACCACAGTGCAATCAAACTAGAACTCAGGACTAAGAAACTCAATCAAAACTGCTCAACTACATGGAAACTGAACAACCTGCTCCTGAATGACTACTGGGTACATAACGAAATGAAATCAGAAATAAAGATGTTCTTTGAAACCAATGAGAACAAAGATACAACATACCAGAATCTCTGGGACACATTTAAAGCAGTGTGTAGAGGGAAATTTATAGCACTAAGTGCCCACAAGAGAAAGCAGGAAAGATCTAAAATTGACACTCTAACATCACAATTAAAAGAACTAGAGAGGCAAGAGCAAACACATTCAAAAGCTAGCAGAAGGCAAGAAATAACTAAGATCAGAGCAGAACTGAAGGAGATAGAGACACAAAAAGCCCTCCAAAAAAATCAATGAATCCAGGAGTTGGTTTTTTGAAAAGATCAACAAAATTCACAGACCGATAGTAAGGCTAATAAAGAAGAAAACAGAGAGGAATCAAATAGACGCAATAAAAAATGATAAAGGGGATATCACCACCGACCCCACAGAAATACAAACTATCATCAGAGAATACTATAAACACCTCTACGCAAATCAACTAGAAAATCTAGAAGAAATGGATAATTTCCTGGACACGTACACTCTCCCAAGACTAAACCAGAAAGAAGTTGAATCCCTGAATAGACCAATAGCAGGCTCTGAAATTGAGGCAACAATTAATAGCCTACCCACCAAAAAAAGCCCAGGACCAGATGGATTCACAGCTGAATTCTACCAGAGGTACAAGGAGGAGCTGGTACCATTCCTTCTGAAATTATTCCAATCAATAGAAAAAGAGGGAATCCTCCCTAACTCATTTTATGAGGCCAACATCATCCTGATACCAAAGCCTGGCAGAGACACAACAAAAAAAGAGAATTTTAGACCAATCTCCCTGATGAACATCGATGCAAAAATCCTCAATAAAATACTGGCAAACCGGATTCAGCAGCACATCAAAAAGCTTATCCACCATGATCAAGTGGGCTTCATCCCTGGGATGCAAGGCTGGTTCAACATTCGCAAATCAATCAACGTAATCCAGCATATAAACAGAACCAAAGACAAGAACCACATGATTATCTCAATAGATGCAGAAAAGGCTTTTGACAAAATTCAACAGCCCTTCATGCTAAAAATGCTCAACAAATTCGGTATTGATGGAACGTACCTCAAAATAATAAGAGCTATTTATGACAAACCCACAGCCAATATCATACTGAATGGGCAAAAACTGGAAAAATTCCCTTTGAAAACTGGCACAAGACAGGGATGCCATCTCTCACCACTCCTATTCAACATAGTGTTGGAAGTTCTGGCCAGGGCAATCAGGCAAGAGAAAGAAATCAAGGGTATTCAGTTAGGAAAAGAAGAAGTCAAATTGTCCCTGTTTGCAGATGACATGATTGTATATTTAGAAAACCCCATCGTCTCAGCCCAAAATCTTCTTAAGCTGATAAGCAACTTCAGCAAAGTGTCAGGATACAAAATTAATGTGCAAAAATCACAAGCATTCTTATACACCAGTAACAGACAAGCAGAGAGCCAAATCAACAATGAACTTCCATTCACAATTGCTTCAAAGAGAATAAAATACCTAGGAATCCAACTTACAAGGGATGTAAAGGACCTCTTCAAGGAGAACTACAAACCACTGCTCAGTGAAATCAAAGAGGATACAAACAAATGGAAGAACATACCATGCTCATGGATAGGAAGAATCAATATGGTGAAAATGGCCATACTGCCCAAGGTTATTTATAGATTCAATGCCATCCCCATCAAGCTACCAATGAGTTTCTTCACCGAATTGGAAAAAACTGCTTTAAAGTTCATATGGAACCAAAAAAGAGCCCGTATTGCCAAGACAACCCTAAGTCAAAAGGACAAAGCCGGAGGCGTCACACTACCTGACTTCAAACTATACTACAAGGCTACAGTAACCAAAACAGCATGGTACTGGTACCAAAACAGAGATATAGACCAATGGAACAGAACGGAGCCCTCAGAAATAATGCCACACATCTACAACCATCTCATTTGTGACAAACCTGACAAAAACAAGAAATGGGGAAAGGATTCCCTATTTAATAAATGGTGCTGGGAAAATTGGCTAGCCATAAGTAGAAAGCTGAAACTGGATCCTTTCCTTACTCCTTATACGAAGATTAATTCAAGATGGATTAGAGACTTAAATGTTAGACCTAATACCATAAAAACCCTAGAAGAAAATCTAGGTAGTACCATTCAGGACATAGGCATGGGCAAGGACTTCATGTCTAAAACACCAAAAGCAACGGCAGCAAAAGCCAAAATTGACAAATGGGATCTCATTAAACTAAAGAGCTTCTGCACAGCAAAAGAAACTACCATCAGAGTGAACAGGCAACCTACAGAATGGGAGAAAATTTTTGCAACCTACTCATCTGACAAAGGGCTAATTTCCAGAATCTACAAAGAACTCAAACAAATATACAAGAAACAAACAAACAACCCCATCCAAAAGTGGGGAAAGGATATGAACAGACATTTCTCAAAAGAAGACATTCATACAGCCAACAGACACATGAAAAAATGCTCATCATCACTCGCCATCAGAGAAATGCAAATCAAAACCACAATGAGATACCATCTCACACCAGTTAGAATGGCAATCATTAAAAAATCAGGAAACAACAAGTGTTGGAGAGGATGTGGAGAAATAGGAACACTTTTACACTGTTGGTGGGATTGTAAACTAGTTCAACCATTATGGAAAACAGTATGGCAATTCCTCAAGGATCTAGAACTAGATGTACCATATGACCCAGCCATCCCACTACTGGGTATATACCCAAAGGATTATAAATTATGCTACTACAAAGACACATGCACACGTATGTTTATTGCGGCACTATTCACAATAGCAAAGACTTGGAATCAACCCAAATGTCCATCAGTGACAGACTGGATTAAGAAAATGTGGCACATATACACCATGGAATACTATGCAGCCATAAAAAAGGATGAGTTTGCGTCCTTTGTAGGGACATGGATGCAGCTGGAAACCATCATTCTTAGCAAACTATCACAAGAAGAGAAAACCAAACACCGCATGTTCTCACTCATAGGTGGGAACTGAACAATGAGCTCACTTGGACTCGGGAAGGGGAACATCACACACTGGGGCCTATCATGGGGAGGGGGGAGGGGGGAGGGATTGCATTGGGGAGTTATACCTGATATAAATGATGAATTGATGGGTGCTGACGAGTTGATGGGTGCAGCACACCAACATGGCACATGTATACATATGTAACAAACCTGCACGTTATGCACATGTACCCTAGAACTTAAAGTATAATAAAAAAATAAAATAAATAAATAAAAAAAAGTGATGGCATTTGAAACTTACTTCCCTCATCAAATGTGAATAAAAGAAATTCCTATCTAATCAGGCTATTGGGTAACCTTGAAAATTAATGATGTCTATTAACTTTTTGTCATTATTATATACATGTTTATGGTGATGATGGTGGTGGAGGTGATGGTGTTGGGGTGGTCATGGTGGTAGCGATAATGATGGTGGTGATGGTGATGGTGGTGGTGTAATGATGGTGATAATGTATATCTTGGTGATGGTGATAATGATGGTGGTGATGGTGATGCAATAGTGATGGTGATAGTGGTGTTAGTAGTTGTGTTATTGATGTGCTAGTCTTTTACATAAACTTTGAGTTTCATATGATATCAAATGCTATCTTTAAGGGATGTATGTCTCTATTCGAAGTAAGTAATGCCATTAAACACATACACATCTCCTGTGAGATCAGAGATGATCAGATAGTAAAATATGGCTCCTTCAGGGCCCATCTCTATGAAACATCTTTAATCCATAGAAAAATTTAACTCAACCCAGGGTACATTCACTGAATAACTACTATGTGAGGACTTCAGAATGAATGGAAGTGCTTACCTTCATAGACAGGCTTTGCAGCCTGAGAACAAGGACAGGAGTCAAACATACAATACTATAAACACAGCATCTTACACTGTGATTATCTTCCTCACAGAGTTGCCTAGCACATGTAACCTTGAAAAGTATTTATTTAAGAAATGCATGAAGGCTGTAAGAATTATCATGGAAGTTCAAATCAGCTTGATTTTATAGAGAAGATGATATTGAGCACTTAACTAATCTAACTACTTCACATCGTTTAACTCAGTAAGTATTCTCCAAAGTTCTATGAAATAGACATAAATATTATTCCCACTTTACAGATACGGCAACTGAGACAATGATTAAGCAAATACCTCTAAGTTGTACAGCTAGCAAGTGAATAACTTGGAATTCACCTCTACCAACATCATCACCATGAACATGTATATAATAATTATAATAATAATGACAATCTCCAGGTAATCCCAGTTCTAGAACATGGGCTTTTACACTTAATTTCCTCCAAGAAGGCTTTATGGTGGACGAGGTGGAGTTAGAATTGAGCCTAGAGGAATGGGTAGTAACACAAAAACCCCAGGGAAGGCCATTCCAAGGACAAGGAAACAGCAATAAGCAAAGGCCCACAGAAAAACCATGGAAGTAATTTGAATGACATTCTCAGAAGCCCTTCAGGGAGGATGACGGGGAAGATTATCTGGAATTCAAGTTGCAGATGGAATGGAAGGAATCACGCTTGGAACAATGAAATAAACAGAAAACAATCTAGAATAAATTACTTTATGTTCTTTTTTTTTCTTTCCTGTTTTTTGTTTTTGTTTTGTTTTGTTTTTTTGAGATGGAGCCTCTCCCTGTCACCCAGACTGGAGTGCAATGGTGCAGTCTTGGCTCACTGCAACCTCCACTTCCTGGGTTCCAGCGATTCTCTTGCCTCAGCCTCCCAAGTAACTGGGATTACAGGTGCGCGCCTCCATGTCCAGTTAATTTTTGTATTTTTAGTAGAGACAGGTTTTCACCATGTTAGCCAGGCTGGCCTCAAACTCCTGAGCTCTTGATCCACCTGCCTCGGCCTCCCAAAGTGCTGGGATTACAGGCGTGACCCACCGCACCTGGCCTATTACCTTATGTTCTTTAGGGTCTTTGATGGATGTTCTGTTTGCTTCAGAGGGACTCCTATCCTGGATTACCTCCAAAGGTGAGCAAATAATGGTGGGGGCAGGATGGGGGGTGCGGGGAGGACACAATTCTTCAGATTTGATGCTGTTTTGTCTAAATTGATCTCAGCAAGAAATGAGTCACAGCGATAGCACTGTCCTATACATGGGAGGCAGTGTCAGTGTGGGCAAACAAAGTCTTGCACTAGGGAGCAAGAAGGACCAACATGGGAGGGTCCTCTCAAGCCCAGGAGGGAATTCAGCCTAGAGGCCTGCCTGTTGAAGCTTCACAGGAGAGCACAGCCAGGCTCCAGCGCAGGGCAAGTCTGGGAAATCTCTCTGCAGTTTCCTGTTCCCCAACTGTGTTTTATTGGCCAAGCCCACCTGCCCCAGCCCTCCCCTTGTCTAATACACCAAAAGTCACAGCAGCACCTCTGCTTGTTTCTGCTACATTAAAACTGGCTGGAAAATGTGAAAATTCCCTCTATCTCAGGACAGCAAGATGAATGAATACAGGGAAGTTATTTTTAAATCTCCTCAAAATAAAAACAATGTCAGAGGTGGTCAGGAGAATGAAAGAAAAGTAAATAAATAAATATCCCAGGCAAGGAAAGGCATGAGAAGAAAATACTGTGTTTTTATTCGGCTTGGTTTCTTTCAAATAAAAATGTTGTTTGGCAAATATTCTGAGTGAGAATTTCTTTTTTGGCAGTGAGTTGGCTGTGTTGAGGCTCCCTTTGCACATCACCAGAGCACTTCAAACCCGGCACAGGATGTGAAGTGTGGTTACCTTCATTAAGCCTCACTGTCAACCTAGGCCAGGCATGTGGTTTGAATTCCTCCCCAACTTTCCTTGACTAGTCCATCTATCTTCTTTGACAGGTAGCCCTGAGACTTTGTTCTAGCTCACCCAAGTCGTTTCACTGTATGCTTGCCTCAGTTTCCCTGTATGTAGAATGGAGCTACAATGGCTTGCTCAGCAGCCCTCACCGAAGTGAAGGAAGCAGACCTCCCCTGGAGGGTGGGAGGCCAGAGAATGCAGGGATGGACGACTTACAGGTGCATGGACAGGAAGTGGGGTATTTTCAGATGGAGCATTTTAGGTGCTCATAGATGGGCCAATTAGCACCTTCCAGTTACTGTTAGGTGAGGGAAGGGTGAGAATCAAAGGACATTCACAACCTATAAAAATATAGGCCGGGGATGGTGGCTTACACCTGTAATCCTAGCACTTTGGAAGGTCAAGGCAGTCAATATGGTGAAACTTCATTTCTACTAAAAATACAAAAATTAGATGGGCGTGGTGGGGGGGGCCTGTAGTCACAGATACTCAGGAAGCTGAGGCAGGAGAATTGCTTGAACCCGGAAAGTGGAAGTTCCAGTGACCTGAGATCACACCACTGCATTCTAGTCTGGACCACAGAGTAAAACTGTGTCCAAAAATATATATATATATGAGATATGTCATCATATATATGATATATCATATACATATGATATATCATGATATATAATTATATATCATATATGTGATATATACATATGATATATATGATATATGACCTATCTATAGGAGAAAAAAACTAAATATGTAGTTTAATTACCTTTACTAGAGAGAAACACACTAAATACAAATAAGGGGTCCATTCAATAGTATAGACATTTTCTAAGTATTTATAAAAAAATTAAATAAAGGAATGGATAAAAATAAAATTATTCAAACATGACTACTATTTCTATACTTAGAAAATGTCTCCTGTACTCTTAGGCACTAACTTATTACTGGATATATATATATATATATTTAAAACAGTGAAAAAAAAACAATGACTGATGCATCTCTCTCCCAATGGGTCTTACATTCCAGGGGAGAAGACAGACTTTAAGCAAAAACAAATAAATAAATAAAAATTCTGATAGATCCTATAAAGAAAAGATAAACTCCTCTGAAGAAAATCTCAGGGGTCCAGTAAAGCCCACTTGTGACTGTGGCATTTGAGCTAAGATCTGCAGATAGCAGGAGCTAGCTATGTGAAGAGTGGGACAGAGAGCATTCCAGGCAGAGGAAAGGTGATGTACAAATGCACTTGACAAAGAAGACACCAACATGTTTGGAAATCAGGGAGCCAAGGTCCAAGACAGAGCTGGATAGGCAGGAAGGAGCCAGACCATGCAGGGATCTGTAGGGGATGTTAAGATCTATGGATTTTATTTTAGCTGTAATGGGGATTTGCAGAAAAGTTTTAAGCAGGGGAAAAAGTGAGAGTTTTAGGAGAGTGAAAATAGTGGGGCCAGCCAGGAGCTCTCTGAAGAGACGAAAGATTGACGTGAATTAAATGGCCACAGTGGAAAGAGTTGGAGGCTCCAAGTTGTATTTAGGGGTAAAATGCAAAGAACCTGATGACTCATTCATTGCATGAGGAGTAGCAAGGTGGAGAAGGCTGCAGGACAAGCTCCCAGAGCCCCAGTTTGAGTACTTGCGCGGAAGAATGTTATTTACTGTGAATGAGTAAGCTGCTTTGAGGAGCTCACGGTCCAACCTTCAGAAAAGACTATTTGCCGTACAGATGCATATGTGCCATGTTTGCAGAATACGCAAAGCATTACATGAGTAGAAAGGAAGGAGACTATGAACCAGCATGCAGTTAGAAGAAGAGGCATCATACAAGGGGCACCTCGGAGCTGTCAGCTGAAAGACAGTGTTTAACAGATGGAAGGTAGAAGGTAAGTCTTTCAGGAAGAGGAACAGCATTTAAAATATATATAAGTAAAATTCCCAGCTGAGTGCAGTGGTTCACACCTGTAATCCCAGGACTTTGGGAGGGCAAGGGGAGTAGATCACGAGGTCAGGAGTTCAAGACCAGCCTGGCCAAGATGGTAAAACCTGGTCTCTACTAAAAATACAAAACTTAGTGAGGCGTGGTGGCAGGTGCCTGTCATCCCAGCTACTCGGGGGGTTGAAGCAGAGAATTGCTTGAATCCAGGAGGTAGAGGTTGCATTGAGCCGAGATTGTGCCACTGCACTCCAGCCTGGCCAACAGAGAAAGATCCCATCTAAAAATAAATAAATAAATAAATAAATAAAATTCCCAATCTTACAGAACTTTTGAGATAATTTATGTGGAAGTACCTAAAATCATGTCTTGGATTTCATTGATAACGCTTACACCATTGTCACCAACCTGTCCAACAACAAAGGTTGTACGTGTAAATCTCACTCCTCTTCAGCCAAAGGGAGAATAAAATTCAAATAGACATCCCTGCCTCTTCCTTACAAACCTAAGATATGTGTATGAAATGATCAACATTTGCTCACCTGCAGGGCTGTTGACTGAAGCCTACAAAAAAGGAACTGATTTGTAAGGCTGGCTGGTTTATGCTTTGCATTCTAAAATTGTATTCCTTTAAGTTTTAAAGTTAAGGTCATTTTTAAATTGCTGCTCTCTCCATTTGTCTCTGTACATCCCTCAGCAATTTGCACAGGGCCTAACACAAGGAGCTGTTCAACAAATATAACTAAACAAATATGAGTCAGTAGAGCACGTATAGGGGTCACTTATTTTCCAGGCATTATATTAGGTCAGGGTGTGCAGAGATAATTAAAGCAAGGCTCTTCTTCTCAAAGTCACAGACATAAATCTAAAGAAAAGTATATGCATATACTCATATGCAGTGTGATAAATGTGTGGAAATAAATATATATCATCTCTCTCTTCCACTCCTTGACAAAATTCAAAAGTTAAAAGTATACAGCCAAACCAAAATATTTTTAAATTTATAAGCATTTGCAGGCTTGAAATCTCCAAAGCAGAGACTTGAGGGTACAAAAATCAGACTAAAGTGCAGTGAGTGGAATTCCTTGAAGTTACCCATAAATATTCGTCAAGCCTTTCTCCAGTCCTATACCTAGTCATAAATCCCCGTTTCATTTCAAGAACTTTTACATTTGATCAACGATACAGAGTGATGTTTAAACCAGGCCATTTGGAATATTCAATTTTCATACATAGTTTTAAGATTTTAATTTCCACTCTGCACGCCAGCTCAGATTTTCCCTGTCCTGAAATAAATCAGGATTTTCAAGACATGAAAGCAGGCTCCAAGTACAGAAGGGCTTTCTGAACGTTCAGCCTGGTTGCACTGCTCAGTCAAGTCATACTTACAAACAACTTACCTCTCACCTCATCTCAGCCCCAGGGGAGGGATGGAAAACTGGCAGCAAATGTGGTAAGAGAAAAATGCCCAGCACTCAAGATCAACCTGTCAAAAAGAAGCGAGAGCCATTCATCAAAGGAGAGAGGGACAAACCCAAAGATGTTGAGAAACGTTTACCCAACCAATCTGAAACTAATTGGTCCCTCCACTTAATCTCCTCTTTTCCATGTCTTGCCAGTGGCCACAGAGATATGAAGGCATAGCTGGCTCCTAGCAATACAATGGCTGATATATACAGGATATTGCTAACATATCATGTAATCAGAGCATGCTAGAACTGAACGGGTCTTTAAGGCTCATTTAGCGAACTGCCTGGTATAGAGAGGAAGCACTGGGGGAGCAGAAAGAGCCCTGGACTTGGGGTCAGATCAGAACAGCTTTCTAGACTCCACTCTGTTATTTTCAAGCTGCGTGATCTTAGGGATGTCACTTTAACCTTTCTGAAAATTATATTCATCGTCTGTCAAAAGGGAAAAAAAGTTTTATTCATAGGGATTCTATTAAAGTATGATAATATAAGAAAATGCACCTTGGAAATTGCACTGAACATATACATGGGTGAGAAAATATTATTATTGTAAAGAACCCAATAAATGCTACTTGAATCCAATCTGAAGTAGTATAAATACTCTCTTACCTCAACCTTTGCCTAACCGATCTGATAGAATATCCAATAGCTTCCATTCATTTTGTAAAACATTTAAAGTTATGCCTATGGAATAGAGGGTGTCCAGTGCTGCTGGGCTAGTCTCTAGCATGCCAGAATCTTATCTCCCAGCAGTCCAGTGACATGCTGAGCAAAAGTCAGTTGTATTTGTCCTCATAGTCCTTTGTAGTATTTTTTAATGTAATAAGATTGAATGAAATATCATGTAAGCTAATAAAAAGTGAGTTTTTACACTTGATCTTAGCCAAAAGTCTGAGAAACGATAAAATGTGAGTTTTTATAAAGAGATTTGTATTTATATGATAAAGTTCATACAACTATCTCAATACAAATGTTTAATACAACTGTATCAAGACCATTAATTAAAGTCAACTTGGTAAAAGACACTTGTCAAATTAGTCATGAAACAGACCATGGTAAAAGATTGGAGGAAAATAATAAAAATCTAAGAGGCCTAAACATTCAAATTTCCTCCAAGTGCCTTTATAGCTTGCTTCATTTTAAAGAAACTTAAAATTGTAGAGGTTATGGGAACAATCACTCAAGAGAGTCAGCTGATAGCCTTCAGAAAAGGAAACCCTGCAATATGCAACAGCGTGGATGAAACTTGAGGATATTAAGCTAAGTGAAATAAGCCCATCACAGCAGGACAAAGGCTGCGTAACTCCACTTATATGAAGTGTCTCAAATAGACTCATAGAATCAGAGAGTGGAATGGTGGTTGCCAGGGATTGAGGGAAGCAAGAAATTGGGAGAGCATAACATCTCAATTATGCAAGATGAAGAAGTTTAGAGACCCGTTGTAAAACATTATCTCTATACAGCAACTTACAGCTATACTGTATTGTACATTTAGAATTTTGTCAAACCGGTAAATCTCATGTTAAGGGTTCTTACCACGATAAAATAAAATTTAAAAAAGAAAAAAAAGAAATAAAAAGAGAGAAAGGGTCAACTGGCCATTCCAGTCAGTAGATCTACAGGCAAAGTAAAAGCCTCAGCCCTATGTTGAAAGATTGTTTTATCAATTGCACATTAATATGATTCCCCTCCTAACTAAGCTAATAAACTAAAGCTAATAATGTTATATCAATTGTGTATTAATATGATTCCCCTCCTAACTAAAACTAACCAGTGGTCAGTCCTAAATGACTTGTAGGTAATTACTTGTTGATGTTTATACACCCAATTATCTGATGATCTATAGGAGCCCTGAATATAATTCATATTTAATGCCTGTTCCTTGCCATTGAGGAACCCACAATCTAGTTAGACATTAATGAAATGTAAAATGCTTTATAATTCAATTAACATAAAAGTTAGCTTACAACTCTCCTCTGAGTGCAATAGTATCAAAGACAATACTAGATTTTTCAAAATAATTGAGGAACTATTGTTTCTATTTTCTACCAGGTTTTGTCCATTACTTCACCAGTTTATCTCCTTATATTTCCTTATTATCAATTCACCTTCTCACCATAGAGGAAATTCTCAATTGGTATAAAAGGTATGAAAGAAGGGCTTTGAAGATGAGATTGAATAAGAGAAAAATCCAGGAGGCAGAAAGAAACTGAATAAAGGCCTGGGAAGTAAATAGGAGGGTAAAAAGACCTGGATACATCTGTTCTCATAAACATTTTCTTTTCTCAAATCTTGATTTTTTTTTTTTTTTTACTTTTATTTTAGACTCAAGGGAACATGTGCAGGTTTATTATATAAGTAAATTGCATGTCATGGGGGTTTGTTATACAGATTATTTCGTCACCCAGGTTTTAAACATAGTACCCAATAGGTAGTTTTTCAGTTCTCACCCAGCTCCCACCCTCTACCTTCAAGCAGGTCCCAAAGTCTGTTGTTTCCTTCTCTGTGTTCATGTATACTCAATGTTTAGCTCTCACTTGTAAGTAACAACACGTGGTATTTAGTTTTCTGTTCCTGCATTAGTTTGCTTAGGATAATGACCTCCAGCTCCATCCATGTCCCTACAAAGGACATGATCTTGTTCTTTTTATAACTGTGTAGTATTCCGTGGTGTATGTGTACCACATTTCCTTTATCCAGTCTACTGTTGAAGAGCATTTGATTCCATGTTTTTGCTATTGTGAATAGTGCTGTGATGAACATATGCATGCATGTGACTTTATGGTAGAAGATTTACATTGCTTTGGGTATATACCCAATAATGGGACTGCTGGGTCAAATGGTAGTTCTATTTTAAGTTATTTGAGAAATTGCCAAACTGTTTCCTAAAATGGCTGCACTAACTTACATTCCCACCAAGAGTGTATAAGTGTTTTATTTTCTCCACAGCCTCATCAGCATCTGTTATTTTTTAACCTTTTAATATTAGCCATTCTGGTTGGTGTGTGATGGTATTTCATTTTGGTTTTGATTTGGATTTCTTTAATAATTAGTGATGTTGAGCATTTTTTCATGCTTATTGGCTGTGTGTATGTCTTGTTTTGAAGTGTCTATTCATGTCCTTTGCCCAATTTTTAATGGGGTTGTTTGTTTTTTGCTTGTTATTTGTTTAAATTCCTTATAGATTCTAGATATTAGAACTTTGTCAGATGCATAGTTTGAAAATATTTTCTCCCATTCAGTAGGTTGTCTCTTTACTCTGTTGATTGTTTCTTTTGCTGTACAGAAGCTCATTAATTTAATTAGATCCCATTTGTCAATTTTTCTTTTTGTTGCAATTGCTTTTGGCATCTTTGTCATGAAATTTTTGCCAGGACCTATGTCCATAATAGTTTTTCTTAGGATTTCTTCTAGGTTTTTTATAGTTTTAGGTTTTACATTTAAGTCTGTAATCCATCTTGAGTTGGTTTTTGTACATGGTAAAAAGAAGGGGTCCAGTTTAAATCTTCTGCATATGGCTAGGCAGTTATCTCAGCACCATTTGTTGAACAGGACGTCTTTTCCCATTGCTTGTTTTCGTAAATGTTGTCAAAGATCAGATGATTGTAGGCATGTGGCTTTATTTCTAGGCTCTCTGTTCTGTTGCAGTGGTCCATGTGTCTGTTTTTGTACCAGTACTATGATGTTTTGGTTATTGTAACTTTGTAATATGGTTTAAAATCGGGTAATGTGATGCCTTCAGTTTTGTTCTTTTTGCTTAATGTATTTTTCACCATTCAGGCTCTTTTTTTTTTTTTTTTTTTTTTTTTGGTTCCATACAATTTTTGAATAGTTTTTTTTTTTTTTCTAATTCTGTGAAAAATGTCACTGGTAGTTTGCTAGGAATAGCATTGAATCTATAAATTGCTTTGGGCAATATGGACATTTTAACAATATTGATTCTTACTATCTATGAGCGTGGAATATTTTTCCATTTGTTTGTGTCATCTCTGATTTCTTTGGGCAGTGTTTTACAAGCTTGTTGTAGAGATCTTTCACCTTCTTGGCTAGCTGTATTCCTAGGTATTTTTTGTGTGTGACTATTGTGAATGGGACCCCATTCTTGATTTGGGTCTCATCTTGGATGTTATTGGTGTATAGAAATGCTACTGATTTTTGTAAACTGATTTTGTATCCTAAAACTTTGCTGAAGTTGTTCTCATAAACAACTTCACAAAAGTTTTTCAGGCACTTAACTTAGGAACTTTAACATCCTTTCAATGTGCCAAATCTAATCAACAGGCTTGTTCAGCTCCCACAGTGGGTTTTGTTGTTGTTGTGGTTGTTATTTGTTTGTTTTTTTTTTTTTTTTCTGGAACCAGTTGACATTATTTATTTACCAATAGATACATAAATATAGTATCAGCATTTATATATCAGACTTCATGTACAGATCAGCAGTTTCTCCTAAAATATCAGAAAGTCCAGCAATACCAGCATTTCCACATGGCAGCAACGTGCAGATACTTTCCCATATAGCAGCTCTTCTCTGCAGATGAGACAGGATCTCTCCCTTATGTTAAGCTCAGCTCACTTCCTGGTTGCTGGTGGGCCTCATTCAGTTATATTCCTGTGAGCATATGTAGGCAGTTAAGATTTGATCCTTTATTGACTATTTACCTTGCAGCTTCGTGATACTGGGTCCCTGCCCTGAAGTGGATGCAGAAAAATAGGAAATGATCCAGGTGGCAGGTGAAACTCTGCAAAGAAAGGGCCAAGAGACTGACACAGAAATATATGCAACACAGATATCTTTCAAAAATGTCATGGGAATCAGTGAACTATTGTGTTGAGGGGAAGGAGAGGCAAGAGATTAACGTAATTTTAGAACACCGAGAGAAAGGTGATGGGATAATTAGGGAGAAAAACAGAAAGGGATGAAGAAGGAGGAAGAAGAGAGGGAAGGGGACAGGATGAGAGGAAGAAAATATTTATGTAGCTGCTCTGCCAAGCATTTTTACATGAGCAGGTTTTAGGAGAATATTGTGAGACAAATTTTGGATGTACTGAGTTTTGAAGTTAGTGGAACTTCCAGAGATGGTATCTAAAGGGCAACACACAAGAAAACAGGAAGATCATGTCTTCAATAATTCTTAATAGTAAAAGTAATAACGATTAAAACATTTAATCTATATTGAACATATACTCCAAGCCAGTTGCCATGCTAAACATTTCCCATGTATGAGCAATCTTATGTAATCTTCCCAATAATTATAAGAGGTAACAATAATAATAATAATAATAATAATAATAATAATAATAATAAACAAAAGCCAATACAAAGTACAGAGTTACTATGCCAGACATTGATTTGAAAGTTCTACACATACTAACTTATTTTTGCAACATCTTTATAAGATAGGTATTTTGTTATTGTTTGCATTTTACAGATGAAAAAGTTAAAAAGTTAAAAGAGGAATCAGGTGACTTTCCCAATATCACTTAGCTAGTAAGTACTAACATTGGACTTCCACTCACGTCTTTTTGAATCTGTAGTTTAACTGTTGAGCCATTACAGTCTACTAGCACCCTGTGCCAGGCACTATATTTGTCACTAATGACTCAAAAAATAAAATAGGATAGGCGGTCTCTACCCTCAAGGAGCTCACAGCCCACTGAGAGAGACAGCCATGTGCACAAATGCTCCAGGCTAATATCTAAGTGTACTCTTAGAGATGTGTAAGTACCAGATGCTATGAAAGTGTAGAGGCAGGGGAACTGAACCTACAGGTGGGAAAGGGAGGTTGTCAGGGACTGGCAAATAAGTCTTCACAAAAGATGCAGCACAAGGTGACTGATTCTAAAAAGATGAATACAAATTTTCTAGTCAGGGAAGAGAGAGAAAAAAATTGAAAAAAGGCATGGAAATACGAACGTTTAACTCATCCTTGGGGAACGTAAAGATGTCCTGGATGGCTGGGAATTTGTAAAGTGGAAAAGGGCAGAAGAAAATGAAAATATAAGAGCAGATGGAAAACAGACTGAGGAGGCTTTAAACACCAGGTTAGGCAATGAAGGGATGTAGGAAGCTAGTATTTCTTGTGATTACTGTTATGCAAAATGTGTGCACTTTGGGGTTGTTGGTAATAGGAAGATATTGAAAGAGAATAACAGGCTCAGATGTGTATCTAAAAAAGGTCCCTCTGGCAACAAGGCAACAAGGTGGACATTGGAAAGTGAAGGTGCTAGAAGACTAGAGAAAGCGTATTTAGAAGAATGGCAGTAGCCTAGAAAAGCAAGGATGGGAAATGAACACAAGGGGTTGAGAAAAAAGGAGAGATTAAAGAGAAATTGTAGAATTCTGAGATTAAGAGGTTATGCCTTTGGAAGTGAAATACATCTTCTGGCTTTATACTAATCATTTAAAAGATAATCTAATGGGATAACTTCCACAAATTTAATTCATTTTGACTATGCTGAATAAACAGTTGTACTCAGTTAAAAGGCAAGTTGCTATTTTTATCTTTTTATATTTATATCCATGATCTACCTCTTTCCATAGAGGATTTGAGAGGTCTGGAAAATCACCAAGTGAAATGCAGTGTCTGATGACAAGGGACTTCTTACTAGAAGAACCGCTCTAGCAGCATAAATCTGTCAAGTGAGACAGGTTCAACTTGAAGATATCAAGAAACATCCTCTGCGTCAGCTCCAGACTCCAAGTTGCTGTCCCTTCCTTTCTCTGGTGAAACAAATGGTGAGAAACTGTCCGGTTTGCTCTGCTGCTAAATTGAGCCTCTCTCTGGGAAGAGGAAGAAATAGTGAAACCGGCAATGGGTTTCAAACAGAGCATGCACACCCTTTCCTGAAGACATTTAAAATTACATATGAAAACATGTAAATAA
Organism: Piliocolobus tephrosceles; assembly: GCF_002776525.5. Taxonomy (NCBI): domain Eukaryota; kingdom Metazoa; phylum Chordata; class Mammalia; order Primates; family Cercopithecidae; genus Piliocolobus; species Piliocolobus tephrosceles. Next base: position 166,027,496 of record NC_045434.1, on the reverse strand, counting down.
ATCAAAACTTTAAATGAGGCAACACGTTATTCTTAAAACGGATGAACTCTAAGCCAAGGTGAAGCTCTCAAAAACAACTCTATATTTAGTATAATGTGTATTTATGTATTTATAAACTCATGATGGTGCACAAATGATTTTATTTTTTGGCCTCTTTAATCTCATTTCATTCTTGTATAATAGCCTCCAAAAGAGGCTGGAAAATAATTATTAATTATCTCCATTTTACAGATTAAAAAACTGAAGTTTAGAGGTTGAAGTGATTTTTTGAAACTCATACAACTTTAGTTGTCGGTGATAGACTTAGGTCTAAACATCAATTTTACTGACTCTCATTTTAAGGAAAACGGGAGCATTATAAAAATAATAAGAGCTAACATTTAGAGTAGTTACAATGTGTCAGTCAATATGCTTTGTGCATAATATGCATTGTCACATTGAATTCTGTGTGTTTTTTGTTGTTGTTGTTGTTGTTGTTGTTGTTGTTGTTGTTGTTGTTGTTGTTTGAGACAGAGTCTCGCTCTGTCGCCCAGGCTGGAATGCAGTGGCGCGACCTCCACTCACTGCAAGCCCCGTCTCCTAGGTTCACGCCATTCTCCTGCCTCAGCCTCCCGAGTAGCTGGGACTACAGGCGCCCGCCACCTCGCCCGGCTAGTTTTTTTTTTGTATTTTTTAGTAGAGACAGGGTTTCACCATCTTAGCCAGGGTGGTCTCAATCTGCTGACCTCGTGATCCTCCCGCCTCGGCCTCCCAAAGTGCTGGGATTACAGGCATGAGCCAAGGCGCTTGGCCATCACATTGACTTCCGAAACCACCCTATGATAGAGGCAGTGTAACTGTTCCCATTTTACAGATAAGGAAGCTGAAGCTAGAGGTAATGACTAGACCAAGGTCATATAGATAATTATTGGAGGAATTGGGGTCACACCCAGGCATTTGGTGTCAAATCTAGCTCTTAACCAAACAAACATCTATGTAAATTCTGCCTTGGCTAGCTATTAACTATATGTTCCTGGCCAAATTATTGCAATGTTGGAGCTTTCGTTAAGTTTCATATTTATAACCTGGTTTGACATCCTGCTAGTAGGCCACCAGTAAATGTTAGGTTCCCTTCTTTCAACCACAATGCATTGTCACTAGTAATTTTTATGACAGAAGTAATGATGTTAGTTAATCTAACATCCTAAAATGGCAGCACTTGTGTTGACAGTTGGAAGAAAACCAGGGACTATAACTTAAGCTCACCTTAAAGTTGTATTTTACTGCTATTCTCAAAGTTTGCTCCCTGGATTCTTAAGATATAATTAAAATTTTCTGTTAAGGAGGAAACAAAAACTACGCATGTCCATAAATTAATTATCTTGCCAATAAAAGCCCATTTGTGATGGAATTCCTAAATGACCTAAGCATATTAAATCTGATTTACTTAGGAATATCATAGTTTAAAAAAGTAAACTCTTGTTAATCAAAGATTGGTTCCAGAAAATTATCCTTCAAACACTGCAGGCTTTAGAACTTTTAAATTCAGTCATTTGAATTTGAAACTATGCCATATTTGAAAGTCAGAGCTGTAGTATAATGGTTTACAACCTATCAGGTAAAAGTACTTCTTTTTAAAAATAAAATAATTTTTGTATCTACCCCCATCACAAGAAGTAAAAATAATATTATTAGACTATGTTGATTTTTTAAATTACAGTTACCAAAAACAGCTGTGTATTCATTTATATAAATTTGTATTTCATAAATTTATATCTTTCTAATCCTGAAACTATCTTCCTACACTTGTTTTAAAAAAGATAATATTTCAAGAAACTGTACTTTTCCAGTATACAAATTCTCGTGCCCACATGGATTTATGAATCCCTTCCAAAAAAAATCTCTAACATCCCACAATCATCCACAGGATGGAAACCACTATTCAAAAATATTACAACCAAAAGGTACATTTAAGGTTAATATAAACCACCTTAATACCTACTGAACATATCCCAGCTTCAGTTTGAATCCTAGGCACGTGTTGTCTGTTTGAACGTACTCAAAGACCTGAGAGTTGGGGGTAGCTGGACTTGGCATGCCCAAAGAGACAGGGGTGTGGTAAGTACCTCACGAGTTGGCCTATCCTGCAATGGAGATGTTAGGAAACGCTTTAGAAGGAGCTTATCATTGCTTAAATCTCTCCTGTCCCCTAAATCAGTAAGAGTCTGATCAGGAAAATGAAAACTACACTAGTTACTTCTAACAAGGGTTGGGACGGAGGATTTGATGCAGGCACTTGGTTCCAAAAGCGTTTAAAGGCAAAGGAAGCCAAAAGGGGGTTGTAAATAATCCCAGAGATTAGTAACTTCAGGAAGCTGCTACCACCCGTAAGGTTGGAGGCACAGAAGGATGGAGGTGGTGTTAGCAGATCCTAGGAACACTAACTGCCAACTCTGCTGCTGCGGGTTCAGACAGCAGCTACTGCTTAGGCTGCTGTAATCACAACTGCCCAACTTACTGATATCACTGAAGCCCATGACCTCTGGCCATCACTAGCAATCACCCACCAGATCTAACACGGCTAGATCTACTGAAGGTGGCTAGAGTACATAGCCACTCAGATCTGCCAGTGGCAACAGCAAAACATAAAGAGAAGAGCAATGACCTTCCTCTCTATCTGTCTCTCTGCCCCAGTTCTAGCTCTGCTTTGCAATCTGCTGCTATCACCTCCCATCGGTTAAATAGAAAGGGAAACCCACCATCAAGGGTGTTTGGAAAGTGTAGTTTGCAGAAGTCTAGCCCCTATGATACAGAACAGAGCATGGAAAACTTGGAAAGGAGCTGACAGCAGTCAGCACTTGGCACAGTCTAGCCCTTTAGTTACTCAGATTCTTTCTCACCCTTTTAGCCATATTTATTTCCATTGATAACAGAATCATGGCCCTGCACAATGTGATGTACCTCTTCCTCGTACAAAAATTTTGTCATCATTTTCAAAAACCGAGAAGCATAAAGCCCTGTCAGCCACCATATCCATGATTCACAATTCTACTTGCATATTCTATGACCTAAAAAACTAAATTAAAAAGGCAACTACCACCAACACTGCTCATATAAAATATTAAGAGTAAGGGAAAAATAAAAAAATTGTCTATATATTATATATATACACTATATATATACACAAACACACACACAGACACATATATACATAAAATGCAAGAAAGAACGTGGATATAGCTGCTTTGGATTTTGTTTCTATAAAGGATCATTTATTCCATAGTTAATATTTATCTACATTCCTTTGCCCTTGGCCACTACTCCAGTAAAGAGACCCAAAGCTCACCTATTGTTATGTCCGATCACTGTTAGTCTTCCTAAATCTTGGTGCTGCTTGGAGGCAGCAGTACCATCCAGAACTAACCCTGGAAAATGAGAAGACTATGATGGACAGCATCCTCAATTTAAATCTATTTAGACTTGGATAAGAGCTCTCCATTTTTGATGTTCAGTGAATATATGGTTTTGTAAAATGTTGACAATTTCAGTTAGGTTATTTTCTTTTAGAATATGGATATATTTTTACCATTTTACCAATATGTTTGGTTTCCATCTACTATCTTGTTAGTTTTCTGTTGATCCTACCTGGTTTTTTATTTCTGTTTTCTACTTTTTCTGATTTTGTTTGGATGAATTATACAGGATCTGTGTTACATTTTATCTTTTCTAGCGGTTTATTAATGATAACATTTAGTTTTATTTATGTTGTGGTTTCGTTAAGATTTACAGTATCCTCTTTAACTTAACACAGACTACCATCAAATAATACTCATCAAATATCAAATAATATATCATATAAGAAACTTAAAAGAGCAAATTATCATTTCTGCCCCCCTTACTTTGTGATACTCATCATACATTTCACCTCTGCATATGTTGTTAACTGTGCAATTAAGTTATTATTTTATTTAAATAATTAATTTGCCCTTAAAGATACTCTTTTTAGATGAGAAAAAAAGTTTTATACTTACCCATATATTTACTATTTCCAATGATGTTTCATTTTGTAAATCTCAGTTTCCATGTGGATCATTTACTTTCATATGGAAGAACATCCGTTACTGTTTTTTATAGTGCGGGTCTGTGGATGACACATTCTATCACCTTTTGCTTATTTGAAAATGTCTTTGTTTTGCCTTCCATTTGTGCATATTGTTTACTTTTTCCATTCTGTTAGGATTTTAATCATAGTTATTTTAAATATCTGGTTTGATCATTCAAAATTTCTGCCAGTCTAAGTCTAATGCATGCTTTCTCTCTTTAGACAGAGTTTTTGCATTTTCACGTATTCTAGTTTTTTGTTGACAGCCTAAGAGGATGTATCGATTAGAAGGAAATGAAGTAAATAGACCCTATGTGTGAGGTTTAATGCTGATCTGGCTAGGAGTTACATTGTATTTGCCAGTTGCTATAGCTGTACATATCAGAGGCTAACATTTTCTCTGGGTGTCCTTGTTTTAATCTTCCCTGTTATTTTTAGATTTCCCTGGAGACTCTTCCTTAAATAGGGTCTGAAGCTTACAGTTCTTTTGGCCATAATGCCCTGTTATTATACAGTAGCACAGTTGATGTTGTGGAAAGTGGTACAGGCTCCAGCACCAGGCTTCTCCTCCTAGGCTTCTTCTTTCTTTAAGCTGAATTCTTTGTATCCTCCTCCTCCTGTCTCTCTAATATTCAGAGTAATGGCTTGCCCTGTTACCTCAATTTAAAGAAGAGTTGTGGATTTCCAGCTTTTCAGCTTTTTTCTTATTATGAGAATGGGAGTGATAACCACAAATCAGAAATCTCATTGTCTTCTATTTTCAAAGAATATTTTTCCTGAATGTAAAACTTAGTTTGACATATATATATATATATATTTTACTTTTCACATGTTAAAGATGTTCTGTTGTCTTCTGTGCATTGGTATGATGAGAATTCAGCAATCATTGTTTTATTTTTAAATTTTACACATAATGTATCTTTTTATCTTGCTGCTTTTAAGGTTTTCTCCTTATCACTGATTTTCAATAATTTGTCTATGATGCACCTTGATATTTTCTTTGTGTTTATCCTGTTGAGATCCTTTGGAAAAAAAAAACGGCAATTATGTCTTAAATAATTTTTCTTCCCTCCTTTTTCTGGGTCTCTAATTATGTAGATACTATACTATTTCATATTTTCTCAAGGTATTTGAGGCACTGTTTATTTTTTGTATTATGCCTCTTTTATCTACGTGTCTTCAGTTGGTTAGTTGCAAGTTTGCTAATCTTTCATTCTGTTATTAAGTCCATTAGATGAATATTGTATTTCAAATACTACATTTTTCATCTCTAGAATTTCCATTTGGTTATTTCTTGACTCATTGTGTTTATATTATTCTTTAGATACTTGGAAATATTTATAATAGCAATTTTAGAGTTCTTGTGTTCTAATTACATCATCTCTATAACTTTTGGATTCATTTCTACTGACTGATTATTATTCCAGATATGGGTGACATTTTTCTGTTTCTTTGCATATCTAGTATTTTTTATTGGATGCTGGACATTGTAAGTTTTACATTATTAAATACCTAGATTTTGCTGTCTTCCTTTAAAGAATGTGACAGCTTGTTTTGTTCAACATTTAAGTTGCTTGTGAATCAGCTTTTGCTTTCACATATTGTTTTAAACCTTGTTAGGATAACTCTAGATTTAGACTATCCTTTACTCTGCTACCATGTCATGAATCTTCCTGAATCTCTACAGAATGCGCTAGAGGTTCAACAAGATTTCTGTATTCTGGTTGGTCAGAACTCCCAGCCATTTGTTGGCTCTGGGAATTATTTGGCTTACACTCCCTTATTAGGAATTCTTTGCCAGATACTTGTTCTTTACTTGACCTGGGAGAGTCCCATTCTATACATGCACAGGATAATATTCAGCCAAATGCTCACAGGGACTCCTATGCATATTTCTGGATCTCTTTCTGGGCTTATCTCCCTTTTCTCTGATACTCTACCTTGCAGTTCAAGTCACTTAGGCCTTCCCAAACTCCTCTCTCTGTTTTCTCAACTCAGTGAAACTTTCAAGCTTTGCTTGGATTCCCCCTCCCTGCGCCACATTCCAGAAAGTGCCCCCAAACTGAAAATTGAGTTGATTATAGGGCTCACCTCATGTGTTTACCTTCTCTCACGGAGCATGATCCTGTATCATCCAATGTGTGAAAACAGATGTATCATATATATTACTCATTTTTTTTTAGCTGTTTATGGCTAGTGAGCAAGACCATTACCAGCTACCAATTACAGATACTTTTAGAATTTCACTATAGAAAAAAAAGTATGTAGGAGGTTCCACATATGTAGTTATGCATTAATTTGACAAACACCTATTAAATACCTAACAAGTTCCTGGCACTATGCCTCAAGACAGAGCAAAATGGTAGACTGGGAAAAATCTAACATTTAGAGTCAAGAGATCTGGATTCCAGTCTTGGTTCTCTGTTTACTCACTTTGTAACCAGTTACCCAACCTCTCTGAGTCTCAGCTTTTTCACCATTGGACATGGGTAATAATATGCCTACTGTGCAGGATCATGGTTAGGATTAAATATATTGTCCGTAAAATCAACTGTCCAATTCCTGGCACATAGCCTGACCTGATTGATTGCAATTATTAATTTTATCAAAAGTGCTATGGAAAAAATTGAAGGGACAGTAAATCAGCAGATTGGGGTGAGAAATGCCTCCATTGGAAGCTAGTAATAACCCTATGTCTGGCAGTAAAGGAAGAAACTGGGAGAAATCTAAGAGAAAGAAAGAACAATGAAAACTGAGAGCTTAAAGAAATAAAGTTTTCTCTCCTGGTTAAGTAAGGGAAAGTCTCACAGTATGAAATCTGAGAATTTCAGTCACACTCAAGCACTGAAAGGCAGACCAGCAGCTACTGATAGAGAAACTAGACTCCTTAAAAACAGAAGATAAGTCACCAGAAACGATGGGCTTGATCTCTGTCAGGAGAATCTGTGCATTGATAAAAATGGGTGGAAATATGCCCCTCAGTGTCATCTCCAAATATCAGGTGGAGGACTCCAGCTAAATCTGAGATTTCATGACATGCATAAAGAAGACTTGGGACAAACATAAAAACAAAAGTGTTTCAAGTTAATTAAACTCAGTAGCAAAATCTTTTGGTTAAGTACATTTTCTGTTTTTCAAAAATACCCAAGAGAGCTACAAGAAAAGAAGATGGAGGTTGAAGGAGAAGGGTAAAAGCTAATGCGTAATACATGCTGCTAATTAACTGGGGGGTTGAAATGAAAGCATGAATGATATAGGTATGAATCTTTAAATTAGACCATTTCCCAACTCTCACCAAAATTCAGATTTTGTTCTTTCTGCTTTAACATCATTTTTCAAAGTAACCTTAACAGTAGTGTATTAAAGTAAATTATATTGTGTTGATTTGCTGTGTTCAAATTTATTCTTCTTATAGAATGCAAGCGTCTTGAATTCAGTCAATGATGACTTATTTTTCTTTATACCATATCAGAAAATACAATATCATCAAATACAATATCATATACAATATGGTGTAAAATGCATACCATGTATTATCGAGGCCCATAGTAGGTGCTCAATAAATATTTTAAGCATAAAAGTTGGAATAAATTAATGAATGGAAAGAAAATCAACTTTTCTGACAAAATTAACAAAAAAATTACAAAAGAGTTACTTTTTCAAGTGAAGCTGATCACTTCCCAATGAGAACTCCAATGCTTGTGAAAGCTGGAGCACATTTTTATAGAAAGCTTTTAGACAAACCATCTCCCTCTTCCTCCTGTTGCCCAATTTAGCCATAGAAAATACAAATAGTCATGGTTACTTTGAGAAGAATTCTCAGTGGCACTAACAACAGGAAATAAAATGGGGTGATTTGTGGGATGAGAATTTAGTGAAATTTGGGAATTTTATATAATATCATTTTGGTTTGTTTTTACTTTATTAAATTAAAATTCTTTAAAACTCAAGGCAATACAAACAAATGAATTCAGGCAGAAAAAAGTCTTATTAAATAACATTCTGTAAGAGAAGCTTTTTGTGTGATTTTGTCTGCTACCTTTTCTAGAATAATCAAAGATAGTTTACTCATCAGTGACATTCCTGGTAATATTTCTTAAAATAGACTTTTTCAGAGTGACAAAACCACACTGTGGAATAGAGGTACTTATTGTTTTCTATGTGCCTAATTTAAAAACAATTATATATAACCATCCTACAAATGATATAGACAGTTGAATTGGTTTAAGAAATTAGCAAGCCTAAGCAACATGGCAAAATTCCATCTCTACAAAAGATACACACACATCCACACAAAAATAGCTGGATGTGGTAGCATACACCTGTAGTCCGAGATACTTGGGAGGCTGAGGTAGGAGAACTGATTGAGCCCAGGAGGTGGGGCTGCAGTGAGCTGTGATCGTTCCATTGCACTCTCCAGCCTGGGCAACAGAGTGAGACCCTGTCTCAGAAAAGAAAAGAAGAGAAAAGAAAAAAGAAAAGGAAAGGAAAGAAAAGAAAGGAAAAGAAAAGAAAAGAAAAGAAAAGAAAGAAAAGAAAACTTAGAGCAAAAGAAAAAAAATCTATCATCTAGCCTGTTCTGACTCCCTTTATATGCATTGTCCATGTTCTATGGCACTTCATCACACCAAGAAGTCCTTTTTTGATATCAAAGGTGTAATTACTCTTTGAGCAGACTTTGAATTTCTATGACCATCTATAATTGCTCAAAGTTTAGTTTCCAAATTTGTAACGATTGTACTTTAGGAGATCAGGTGCCATACAGAGACAGTCTTGAATACTTACTAACCTGAGAACAGGTTAATGAATGGAAAGAAAGTAACTTTCTCTATTTCCCTGGTCAGGCAATATCATTAATACATTCTAATATGTGTGAGAAATACTGTAAAATCCTTTAAATCTGAATAGTCACCTCTTAGCCAAATCTAAGCTTTAAAAATTTGCATCTTCCCAATTAGGCAAAAATGTTTTTTTTTTTTAAATTAGATTTACATTTAGTAAAATGTATAATATTAAGAATATGATGACTTGGCAAATGTGTACGTCTGTGTAATCAACACTTCTAATGAAATATAGAGCATTGCTATGCCCAGAAAGCTTTCTCATGCCCTTGACCAGACAATCTTCCATGTCAGAGATAGTCATTCCAAAATTTGTTTTCAGTCATAAATGAGTTTTGCTTATTTAGGACCTCATATTGAATCATACCGAATGTACTATTTTTTACCCAGTTTTTTGGGGCTTAGCATAGTGTTTGAGAGCTCTACCTGTGAAACTCGTGTATTATTGAGCAGCATTAAAATGTTTGAATATATTAGTTTCTCAATTTACCTTTTGCTGGGCAAAAGGGTTGTTTCCAGTTTGGGGCTGCTCTGGATATTCCTGTGTAGGTATTTTTATGAACAATTTGGTTCCATTTCTCTTGGAAATATACCTAAGAACAGACTTATAGGATCATAAGTTAAGTATATTTTAGCTCTGTTAGAGACTGCCAAACTTTTCCACAGAGGGTTAGTGGATGCTGTACCATGCTGCCCAGATTCCTTCTTCCAGGACTAACGCACCCATTCCCTCAACTGCTAGAAATGGCAACTGACAGTTCTTAACTGAATCCCTTTCTGAGATTCACCTTCAGGTAAAGAGAGTCACCTTACCAAGATAACACTCAGGGTTGGGACAAGAGCGAGGAAAGAGAGTTGCGTAGAATGCAAAATTTAAAGAGACACAAGCTGAGCACGGTGGCTCATGCCTGTCGTCTCAGCACTTTGGGAGGCCAAGGCAGGTGGATCACTTGAGGCCAGGAGTTCAAGACCAGCCTGGCCAACATGGTGAAACCCCCTCTCTACTGAAAATACAAAAACTAGCCAAGCATGGTGGCAGGTGCTTGTAATCCCAACTACTAGAGAGGCTGAGGCAGTAGAATCGCTTGAACCCAGGAGGCAGAGGCTGCAGTGAGCTGAGATCGCGCTACTGCACTCCAGCCTAGGTGACAGAGCAAGACTCTGTCAAATAAATAAATAAATAACGAGACACTTGCTCTGAGGTTCAGGCAAGTGCAGTCTCTTTTTTTTCTGCTGCCAACATACATTTACACACAACTTCAAAAATCTCTATTCTCTACCACCCTTAAGAGTTAGGCCTATTAACAGATAAAAGGTTACAACTTTTAACTTTTGCCATCAATAATGACTTTTTCAATCTGTAGAACATTATGCAACTTATAAAGCAATTTTATCTATATATTCCTTTTTGTCCTTGTATGAAGCTTAGCCGATAAAAAGAGACTACAGATAATGAGACTGGTTCAAGACATTAAGTGACATTGCCAATAACAAAGCCAGAATTTAGGCCCAAGTCCTAATATATCTCAGGTACCAACCTTATTCATGACTGCCTGCCCAATATGCTATGAGGTCTTTCCTGGCAATATGTTTTTTTTTTTTTTTTTTTTTTTTTAAAGAGGTGAGTAAATGGAAAATGCATGGGCTGTGATGGTATAAACTTTCCCTCTGCCAAAATACAAGCCAATGATGGCGCACACTGGCTCTGCAATAGCAAAGTATCTCTGGAAGCTGGAAATTTTCTAACGTGTGAAAACTACTTTTCTCATTATATGTGGTTCTGTTTCCTTACTTGGCACTAAACTATTAATCAGTAGATCTAAGATTTACTCCTGTACTTTAAATAATGGACTATGTCATTTTGGCGAATTCATATCACCTCTCTGAGTTTCATTTTCCCCATCTGTAAAATGAGTTCCTAGAATCTGTGATCTCAGAGATTGCGTGTGTGCAAGAAAAGACAACCATGCTATTTTTCAATGTTGATTTGTCATTTTATGAAAGAACAGAATAAAGGACAATTCTTTAAAATATATTCAGCTGATGAAATCAATGAAAATGCCATCATGATGAAACCTGAGCTGAGTACTGGCCTTTGGGAACCATAGTCCTGGGTGATTGTTCAGGTTTTTGATTCATGAAGTTGTCAGCCTCTTTGAAGGCAACACAAGAGTGGTTGTGTAAAAGCATGGTCCCTTTTGGTAGCAGTTCATAATGGCTCTGATTTTCTGGGGAAATTTTATCAAGTGACTTGCCACTGGGAGCTAGACACCAAAGAAGAGGTCTGGCCTAAAGAAAGGCAGTGATTAAAGACAATGTTGGATTGCCAGCTTGTTTTGTATGAGAACCATTCACATCCAGCAGAGTGCTTGAGGTTGTGAGAGTCCCACAACCAGCACGCTATCCCATAGCATCACAAGCCCAGGAAGGTCACCTTGATCTGTAGCAGGTTATCACCCTTGCACTTGAATATTGAAGCAGGAAGCAGGCTTTTCATTCATAGCAGTCAGCTTTAAACCCGAAAAGGCCTCTCTGAAAATAAAGAAGTAACAACTAGCAACAGCAAAACAATTCAGCTTTACCTTTTACATTTGTTCTGTTTCCAATTTACTATTAAAAACTGTATAGTACAAACTGTTGAAATAAGTAAAACTTATGCTAGGTTTTATAGTGGGCAAATAATATTCTTATATGATTTTCTCATTTAATCCTCATAGCAATCCATTAAAATATACCCTATCTTCCCATCTCATACATGGAGATGCTGAAGTACAGAGCAGGGAAATGATCTGTACAAAACCACATAGTCAGAAACTGGTGGCATAGGATTGTTTGCATGGGTTAAAATCACGCTAGCTTAAAACTTGTATGAGTAGTACCAAATCTGCATCCACAAATCTGCTAAATCCCAGGGCCTAGCATATAAAAATAACTATTTTTTGAGTGAGTGAATGAATTTACTAAAGAGCTAAAGCTTCAGATTTATTCTTTATAGGCATCTTTGGTTAGTCATTATGAACTTCCTGAGAGCTTCTGGAATTGCAAAAAAAGGGATGACAACTTTCTATTTTTATTTATTCAATACATTATTTGCTAACAACTGCCACATAAAAGGCAAGGTGTTAAATACTAAGGAGGGCATACAAGGATATATACAGACCTTATGCATCTATATCTGGAAAACACAGTCATCTTGAATGGAGAAATCACAATTTTCCTACACCCTTCCCACCTCTTCCTCTCACCTCATCTATTGCCTGCTTCCTACATCAATAAGCCTGGAAAATGCAAGCATTTGACTATAGAAACAATGTTAAGATTTCCTGTTGCTAGTCCCAGATTTCCATAACAGTAAGATAAACAAGGAGCTAATACAAAGGGACACCAGTTTTTCCATCATGACTGTGTTCCTGGTAAATTACCTATGTCTTATAAATCAAATGGTTATAATACTGGCTTCCAGTAAAATTGGAGAATTTCATTTCATTTATAGTCATCTTCAGTTAGTAATAGTTCCTAACACAAAATCTTAAATTAATAGTTTTCAATCCTGAGCACACTCACCAAGGGAGTCTTAAAAACATATAATGCAATATCCTGACCTCACTCAAGATCCACTAAAACTGAATATCTTGGTTTCACTTTCAAATTGCTTTTCCAAAAAGAGAAAGTAAAGAACAAGTATATAGTTTTGCTATGTAGGGAGCAGAGAAATGGAGGAGTAGCTACAGGGGGATGTGGGGTAAAATGATTCTTTTTGAACATGAAATATGTAACATCGTGCTTATATCCTGATGGAGGAAATACAGTAGAGAGAAACGGGGAATATATTAATAATTCAGGAGATAATGCTATTGCTACAGGCAAGTCCTTGAAAAGGTGTAAGGAAATGGATCTGTGCACAAAGAGAGAGGTGGGCCTTTGATAAAATTGTAGATGTCCATCTATATTAAAGGAACAGAAGCAGAGCATGATAAGTTAGTAGATACTATGGTGAAAATGTGTAAAGTTTTACTTTCTCCATGAAACGGGAAGCAAGTTCATGAAGGGAGGGAGAAGAGAGAAGAATTTGAGAAGTGGAGATATGAAATTGTTGCCTAGAAAAGTAGCATAGTGATTAAACCAGGAAAACCGGGAGCATGTAAACACATCAACAAAACAAAGACCTGCCCTTAAGACATTTACATTCCAATGACAGAGAAAACAAACGAACAGGATAAAAGCAAGGTCAAGGACACTCTCTATAGAGTGGCTAAGGAAGGCCTCCTGATTAGATGACACTTGGAGAAGACCTGAGTGAACTCCTGGAGTAAGACTGGAGAAGTGATTATTCCAAGCAAAGAGAACCCCAAATGCCAAGTCTATAAGGGAATACGCTTGATATATTCAAGTAGCAGCAAGTAACTGAGTGTGTCTGGAATGGAATGAGCAAGGCAAAGAAAGGGAGGACACAAAGGCAGAGAAGAGACCAACGTACAGACTAAGATGGGCACAGGAAGGACTTTGAGTTTATTCTACATGTTTATGGAAGCCACTGGAGGAGCTTGAGCAGAGAATTAATCATCTGACTTCTGTTTTACAGAATCCCTCTGCTGGTCTACTAAGAATTTAAGGTGGCAAGTATGGAAACAGAAAGAGCAGTTACAAATGGCTTCAATAGTTGAGAGAAATGATGGTGGCTTGACAGTGTTAGCAGTGGAGTGGTGGGAAGTGGTCAGATTCAGAATGTATTTTGAAGATAGAGCATAACGGGATTTGTTCATGGATGAATACAAAGTGTGAAATAGTGTGAAAGATCACTTTAAGTATTTTGCCTAAGCAATGGAGCAACTGGCAATGCCATTTACCAAGATGGAGAGCATTAGGAGAAGAGGGAATCAAGAGTTCAGTTTCAATATTTTTTGCATTACATTAGCATCCCTAATCCCTAATATATGTGACTATCATCCCTTCAGACAATCAGCTGTCAGAATAAGAATTACAACTTTCTAAAAGTCCCAGCACCTAACCCAGTTGTTAACATATGGTAGGTGGTCATCAAAATTTAGTGGACAAATCTTTATAATACAGTTTTATTAAATTATAATACATTTAAATCAAATCTTCTGTATGACAAAAGATATCATTAAATAAAAATGTAAGCTGTAGACTTAAAAAAATATAATCACAACCCACATATTTTACCAAGCATTACTAGTCAGAACATATAAAGATCTCTTATGAGTTTATAGAATAAAGACAAACAGAAAAATAGGCAAGGGGTGTGAACTGTTGGTTAATGGGGAGTGAAGAGGCTAAATGAAAAGTTTATGAGAAGATACTCAAATATTATTTACCAGATTCATATTGGCAAAAATTAATTAATTAATTAAAAATTAGAAAAATACAAATTAAAACAATGAGATAGCCCCCAAATTCATGATGTAGCATTAAGATTGGCCAACATGGCTGAGCACGATGGCCCATGCCTGTAATCCCAGCACTTTGGGAGGCCAAGATAGGCAGATTGCTTGAGCTCAGGAGTTAGTCTGGGCAACATAGTGAAACCCCATCTCTACAAAAAATTTAAAAATTAGCCCAGCATGTAGGCTCCTGCATTTAGGTCCAGCTACTTGGAGGGCTGAGGCCGGAAGATCGCTTGAGCCCAGGAGGCAAAGGTTGCAGTGAGCCAAGATTGCATCACTGCACTTCAGACATCCTGCCTCAAAAAAAAAAAAAGGGGGGGGGGCAGTAGCGGGGCGGATTGGCCAACATTAATAAATCTGGTAACACCTAATGTTGACAAGGATGTGGGGGAAAAACATATCATACCTTATTGGTAGGATCATGAATTGGTACCATCACTTTGGAGAGCAATTTGACAATACATGGTAAAGTTGAAATTTGTAGAGATTCACATATTCTACAACTCAGCAATTCCACTTCTAGATTACTATCCTAAAAAAAAAGAAAAAGAAAACTATCTTGCATATGTCCAAAGATACTTATACAAAAATGAACTTTTTAGAATTGTTAAAGAGTAGGCAACTAACTATTTCTCAGTGGTGATGGTTGGGAGGCTGGATGCATACATAAACTAAGGAGCATACAAATAACATAAACCAAGAATAATACCTATGTGTTATGGGTTGAACTGTGTCTCCCCAAAATTCATATGTTGAAGCCCTAACCCTCCAGTTCCAAATATGATTGTGTTTGGAGATGGAGACTTTAAAGAAGCGATTAAGTTAACATGAGACCATTAGGGTAGACTCTAATTCAATCTGACTGCTGTCCTTATAAGGAAAGGAAATTTAGGCAAATAAAGAGACACCAGGGGATGCACACACACAGAGAAAAGAGCGTGTAAGGCCCCAGCAGGAAGGCGGGCATTGTCAAGCTAAGGAAAATGGCCTCAGAAGAAACCAGACCTGCTAAAACCTCGATCTTGGACTTCTGGCCTCTGTAACAGTGAGAAAATAAACTTCTGTTTAAGCCATCCAGCCTGGGATGGAGTTGTGGAGGTAGTTATGGCAGCCCTAAAATGAATACACTGTTCTGTGCACTCTAGATGTACTCCTCCTTTAATCTTCATAGCTACTCAATAATGTTGATATTATTGTTGACATTTTATGTATAAGGAAATCAAGACCCAAAGATACTATGCAAATTGATGTTGAGCACATCACACTTACTTAACAGTAGACTCAGATTTTGAACCCAGAATCTGATGAGAGTTCATTCAGTCCCTAACCTATTGCATTCTTTAAAATTTGGGGGTTTTCATCATTCTCAGCAAACTTTCACAAGAACAGAAAACCAAACACCACATGTTCATAAGTGGGAGTTGAACAATGAGAACACATGGACATAGGGAGGGAAATATTACACACCAGGGCCTGTCGGGAGGTGGGGGGCTAGGGGAAGAATCACATTAAGAGAAATACCTAATATAGGTGACAAGTTGATGGGTGCAGCAAACCACCATGGCACCCATGTAACAAAATTGCACGTTCTGCACATGTACCCCAGAACTTAAAGTATTAAAAAAAAGGGGGGTTTTTTGGTTTTGGTTTTGTTGTTGTTGTTGTTGTTGTTGTTTTTGTCAGAGTCTCACTCTGTTGCCCAGGCTGGAGTGCAGTGGCATGATCTCAGCTCACTGCAACTTCAGTGGGAGGCAGAGGCTCGAGAATTGCTTGAATACGGGAGGCAGAAATTATAGGCATCAGTCATCACACTCAGCTAATTTTTGTATTTTTAGTAGAGATCAGGTTTAACCATGTTGACCAGGCTGGTCTCGAACTCTTGACCTCAAGCACTCTGCCTGCCTTGGCCTCCCAAAGTGCTAGGATTACAGGTGTGAACCACCGCACCCGGCCTAAGTTCTTTAAAATTAATAAGAGAGATCAAAATATATCAACAGAGATAAATTACCAAAATATAATGATGAATGCAAAAGGTATCTAGCAAAAGAATATTTCCAATGTTATATTATTTATAATAATTTTTAAAGCATACATAACAGGAGTTACACCTTTGAAAAAGGAGGAGAGTATTGTGCTTAACTGTTTCTTTCCTTTTTCCTCTTTTATAAAAGAGAGCTGAAACAAATATGTCAAGATGTTAATGTCTGTTTAATTTTGTCACATATAATAGATGTCTGCTAGATTATTTTCTATGCTCTTTTCTATGTATGAAATGTTCATAGTTTAAAAATATTTTCTTCTTAAAAAGCAAAATATATTGCTTTAAACATCTTTCTTGTGATTTAGACAGTAAATTCCATGTCCATAAAAAGGCAGTTAATTCTTTCTGTGTTGAATGCAAACACTGAAGAAAACTTTTATGGTGTGTTTGTGTGTTTGTTTTTCAAATGACATATTAAATGGGCATTTTTTAAAACATATGTTGGGTGTCTTACAAGATAGTCTAGACCCCTTTACAAGTCAGGTTGTTGAGTTGATCATACAGAAAACGACTGAAGGAAGTGATTAGAAACAGATGTGACACTTTAAAAACCTCCACTGTAAAAAGCAGAAAAGAGTCAGAGCGGGAGCTGGGCAGAGTTGAAGCTATGTTGTATGTCCATAGGCATACCCTACCCTTACTAAAACCCATCCAAAATATGTAGAGAAGATAGTTTTCTCCATTTGGACGAGATAGAACATTGATTCAGGAGCTGGTTGCTCTGAGACACAATTAAGAATCAGACCAGAATCAGTGGTTGGAATCTTATATTGCCTTATTAGAAGGAAAAAAAAAGCATTAATGTAGTATTTATATACTGGAAAGCTCTACAGAAACTGAAATACCGTAGCAAATGAAATGAAGAGGCTCAAGAAACCTGAAGTCATTATAGAATTAACTAAATAGACTAATTTCTGTCCTTTTCTAGAAAGCCGGTAAAATTCATACAGATCAATTTGCTGTTTCACAAAGAAAGCATCAAACATTGCTCAGTGCTATTAGGAGACAGTTCTCCGTGGTTCTCTCCCATTTCCACATATCTTCTGAGCAAAGGCACTGACATCTTTTGTTCCAGGCTATGTTTTCAAGGACACTTATATAGTAGACAACCTCAGAAGACAGAGATAGTGTCTTTCTCTGGAGTAGACAGCAGGATTTTTGCTTTCCAATATAAAAGAGAAAGATTTCCCAAGCTCAGGATTCCTCATTAGTGAAGAAACCCCTCTATGTGGGCCACTCTATATTGCCCTCAAGGCATTTGGAAGACAAGGGTTGCCAATGAGAATGAGAAGCTCATGCTATTTGCTGTATGATGGGTAATAAAGTCCTTTGTCTCTGGTCCGAGAATCTTGTGACTTCTGTCAGCATCCATGAAACTGGCAGAGTAACCTGTATTACTTTGCAAGCAGGGAAAAATTTCAGACCCTTTACATTTCTTAAGTGTTACATCTAAGGTTAGTGGTTGAATACATTAAATTCAAATTTATCGAATATATGTCTATCACTTACTATATGCCAGACACTGTGCTTAAGTTCAAATTTAACAAATATATATCAATCACTTACTATATGCCAGGCACTGTGCATAAGTTCAAATTTAACAAATATATATCAATCATTTACTATATGCCAGGCACTGTGCTAAGTAAGTATTTGACGTCTATTATCTTATTTAAGCTTCACATTGGTTCCATAAGAAACTGAAGCATAACTAGTTACATAACCTACTAAAAGACCCATAGTTAGTGAGTGACATTTTCACACTTCCCAGCCCAGGTAGTCTGACTAGAGCATCTACTCTTAATGACTTTCTATTTCTGCAGCAATATTTTCAATTACTATTGTTGTCCCTATTAAAAATAAGAAAATAGGTTCTGAACTATAAGTGTTTGCTCATAGTCTCAAAATTTATTCATGTGAAATGATGATGTTAACTCCATTATGAAATCAAAGGCAATATTTATTATTAAGTAAAGAAGTAGCTTTCAAATATTTTGCTTTAAAATCTTGATTCTTACTATAATCTTCTAATAGATTCTATTCATTTTGTAATTCTTTTTCTAAAAGCAATAAAAGCACAATGTTGCAGATAAAGTCAACGAAAAGATGCTAAAATTAGTAGGCAAAAGAAGATATGCATATTTCCAATTATCTTTTCCAAGAAATGTATCAACTGCAAAGAAAAAATAGTAACTTTATAGTAGAGAAACCCAGCAGACACCAACTTAACTCAGTGATTAAAATATGTTACCAGCAAAAAAAAAAAATTTTTTAATGCAGGGATTATTCTGTATTTCAAGAAAAAATACATTACCAGCAATAACACAAATCAATGGCATAAATTCTTAGATGTAAGAGGGACACAACATTTTTTTTAGTATTGCTAAAATACTAGACATACCCAAATTGAGAGACATTCTATAGAATACCTAATCAGTATCTATTAAAACTGAAGCTCATGAAAGCCAAGGAAAGCAGAACTGCTGCCAACTAAAGGAGACAAAGGAGAAATAACAGCTAGATACAATCTGAGATCTTAGATAAGATCCTGGAACACACAGAGGAAAACATTCATGCTAAAATGGGTGAAATTAGAAAAAGACCTGTAGTTGACTTAATAATATTGTACCAAATGTTAATTTTCATCACTTGATAATTGTACTATGGTTATTTAAGATATTAACATTAGATGGAGCAGGTATGTAACAGAGTTCTCTGTATTATTTTTTCCACTTGCCTGTAAGTCTAAAATTAGTTCAAAATAAAATGTTTCAAAAAATAAAATGATGTTGCTTATATAAAACAATACTTTATGCAATGTTATATGAAATGTAATATGTTAAGAGTATATTTTCTATATTCAAACCTTAGCTTTGTTACTTATAAACTATATAATTTGGGGCAGGTTATACTTATCACTCTGGGCTTCAATTTATCTCAAAAAGTAGTATCATAATACCCACACTGTGTTTGCTACAAAGATTAAATAAGGGAATCCTTGCTAAAAACACAGGTCGACACAAAATACACTCTTAATGTATTTTCTCTTTTATTGTAATAGCCAGTGGTTCATCTATGTCAGGAAGCCATTGGGTTTCATCTGCCAAAAGATGCCCTCATCAAAGACACCAATCACCTCTTGAGAATGAAAAGCAAGAGAAAACAAGGAGAAAAAATATAGGCCTTGTTAGGATGTGCTTTGAACCAGGGATTGTCAGCTCAAATGCCGACAAGGACCAAGCCTATGACACCAGCTAGTGCAGTCAACCTGGGCAAGAACGTGGGGAGCTGGAGAGCCAGTGTGCTGTCCAAGGGGAACAGCTGTGTTCCTGCTGTCACCATGATAAACTGTGGCCCAGTATTGCCAGATCTCCCAATTTTGCAAGAATCTTGGCTTTTTTATAAGAAGACTCCCAACTTCTAAATGTTGGTAAATAGTTCAAAAATGTAAAACATCCTGGTTCTAAGACTACAAATGCCAAACCCCACAAGTGAGTGAACCAGATGCAGCTGGTGGGTTCCACTTCGATGGCCAACCTTTTAGCAGGTACAGTTGGTGAAGTAGGGAGTGGGTGGGGTTTTTGTATCCAAAATGCCTGGGTACAAATTCACTCTGTGGTTAATTGGCATTGCCTACACACACATGCTTACACATGCGCATGCACATGCACACAAGTCACCTCATCATATATATTTGGGAGACTCAGAATTAAGCAAAATTAAAGATAATTTTTTAAACTGCAAATTTCCGAACCTTTTATATACTCAGGTGCATTGTGAGTCCTGATTAGAGGCTATGTATACCTTTTTATTTTCTTCCAACGTCATCAGCCACCTGGGCATTTTCTGAGGCGCTACTCATGGGACAAGCATTCTGTGAAAACACATACGGGACCCTGGACTAGATGGTTTCTAGTGCTCCTCCCAGCCCTGACCCTCCTTGTTCCTGAGCTCAACAACAAAAGGATCTTTCTTTTTCCCCACAGCGCTTGGTGCATTGTGCACCACTGGTAAATGCTTACGGAACTAATTGCCTCTTGCAAAGGAATCTGGGGCTCACAATAGTGTCTATACTTCAGATTAGGAGGGGAAAAAAAAAAGAGAGAAATCAAGCCAGATGCCACATTGGACTAAACAAGCTCCCTGACTTTGCCAGTTGGTTTTGATTGTTTACAAAGGAAAAGCCAAACAAAGAAGGAGGTGGAATTTATTTCAGTAAACAGCATCTTTCAAAGAGAAAGAACTCAGTCTTCTCTAAGAGAGGTGGCCTCACTGCTGTTACAATCAGAAAACGTTTGCAAACAAGCACTTGGTTAAAGAAAACAACATGTTCAAACAGCAGAACTGTGGGTTTTCTCAGAGCATTTGGGGCGTGTATATGTTTGTGTGTGTGTTTGGGAAGGAGGGTGAGAGGGATGCACTTGCATACATAGTCATCTATGTCTAAGAGCATTTTGGTGTCTCAAGATAGGAAAGTAATAGGTTTTTAAATGCAGCGCATTGAAGCTCTAAGGGATTTTACACCCTATCTTGCCAAATATTCCTCAATCTGCAGATAACACAAACAAGTCCCAGAGAGGTTGAGTGGATTTCTTAAGGAACAGATTCCACCCCTGTTCCCTGTCTCCCCTACTCTCTTCTGCCTAGTGTTCTTTCCCTAATATGCTGCCTCTGAAAGCATAGGAATATTTTAAGAAACAGTTTACGAAGACACAACTCTAAATACATAATACCAGCAATAGTGATACAAACATGGGAAATGGCAGAAGTGAAACAGAAGAGTACAGTGTTGGTCAAGGTAAGGAGTTAAACTCTAAAGCAACACAATTGCATGCACACCTAAATCCAAAGGAAATCCGATCCCATTGCTGGGAGATATTATAAACTACGACAATAATAATAGCTCTGACTAACAATGAACGTTCACTAAGTGCTCTCTTTGTGCCAAGCACTGTCCTGAATGCTTGTTCTCTATCTTATTCAATCTCACAGTTACTGCCTCTGCAGGAAAGGTGGCGCTGTCACGATTTTAACAGAGGACAGAACTGAGGATCAGGAGGCCCGAATAAGTAATTGCCCAAGGTTATGTAGTGCAGAAGTAGGTATGCTGGAATTTGAACTCAGATCTATCTGATTTCAAAGCCCTGAATAGTTTCATCACACCAAGGGCAGGAATGATGGGCAGCCACTTACGTATTATGGTACTTGTCAGTGTTTGCGTATCTAAAGACAATGCTCATTTTATGTCTACTGTGTGCCCAGTGTGTGTCAGTCACCATGGTCAGTCTGAGGATGAAGCAATGAGATCCTGCCTGGTCATTCAAGGCGGGATCAGAGGAGGATGACGGAGACAAGATAAGCATTACAACCTGGGCCATAAGAGAGCATACAGGGGTCCAGCACACCTAATACGAAGGTCCTGAAAGGGTATTTGGAACTGATGGCACTGAAAGTGATCCTTGAAACAGGAACACTGTTCTCAAAGAGGAAGCAGGAAGAAAATGCTGTTTTAGACACAAATAACTAGGAAATCAAAGATCAATGGCAGCAGGGGCTCAGGGGGTCAGAGAAAAAACATCCACTGGCACATAGCTGGAGTATAGGGTATGTCCTGAAAGGTAAAGGAAGACAATTTTGAAAAACTGGAGGATTTTGAACTTTAGGCTGAGCAGTTTGAACTTTATGTTGTAGGTTATGAGGGTAGGATGGGGGTAGGTTAAATTTAAGACACGGAACCACAGAATGACCTAACTGAAACAGGAATTAGCCTGTGGGAAACATGAATTAAACAGGGGCCCTCTGTAAGAGTCAGACAGGGCTGTGTTAGAACTCCAGCTCTGCCACTCACTAACTGTGTGGCCTTAGATAAGTTACTCCCCTTGCTGAGCCTCCCCTTCCTCATTTGTGAAGTGGAATAATAATACTATCTAGCTCATAAGTTTGTTGTGAGGGTTAAAGAAGCATCGACTGCAAAGCGCCTTTGCAAGTGCCTTACACATGTGAGTTATTATTCAGTGGTGGGTCCTGATTTCCATAATGTTTGATTTGTCAGTGGTTTGGGGTAATCAATGCCGAGGTCTTTTTCCCTTCAAAGCTTGCACCATGGCTGTGATTCACAGAGAGTTCGTGGAAGGCAGTACTAGTTTAGTGGTAAGCAGGCTCAGTTTCCGATTCTGGCCCCCCAGTCATTGGCAAGTCCTGCATGGAATGACTTCAGGCCAAATATAACCTCTCTCTGGGATTTAGAGTCCTCTTTCAACACCGCAGGTGGCATAGAGTTGACAATCAGCAAATAGTGGTGTCCTTCTCTTCCTTTCTAAGTCTGGTATTGCCTGTGTTTCTAGAAACCCATTTAACTTCCCTGGGCCTCAGTTTCCTTGTTAAGAAAATGGGAATAATAATTTTCACTGGATACTTTGTAGGATTATTTTGAAGCTGAAACAGCAGTTGGGATAAGATGGAGCAATGCTTTGTAAGCTGAATGCTTTACAAACATACGGGATCATTATTATAAACTGAGCCAAGTTCAAATGGCTCCACTGAAATTCTGAGTCCCTTAGGCTAAAAGGAGTTAATATTTGGAGTGGCCTCCTGAGCTCCAAGGAAGAATAACAATGAAACTTTCATCTCCTGGACTAATAATAGTGAAAAACAGTTCACCGTTATGGGACTATTCATTGCTACCCCGTGAAAACAGAGCTAACTGCTATAAAATGAGGCCAATTAAATCTACACAATTCTGCTTCCTGCCTCCCATCCGTTTCACCTATTCTCCTCCTCTTCCAAATAATAGCCTTTCTCCCCTCCCTTCTCTTCATGGTGAAGCTTACATCTGTGAAGATCATAAAACACATGACAGCCATTGGAAAAAAAAAATCACCCTAGTATACACACGCACACACACACACACACACACACACAAAATCAGCACATCCCTCCCCAGCAGTATCCTTAAGAAAAGAAATAACCAGTTGGAGACAGCTGCATTGATGGAGCCTGAGCAGCCCTGGAGACATGGCCAAGGGCATTTCTTGACTCCTTTGCACATGCTCTGCACACCAAGACACACAGGCATAGGCTGAAATCAGTCCTGAGTGGACATTCAGAACTTCAATGCCCTTTAATTAAAGCAAATATCGTGGCATGTGTTCCAAGAGTCTGCAAGAGTTACTGACCAGCGGACTTCCTTGGGTTTCTTTCCCTGTCATAAGAAGTTGAAAATATCACCTCACAGATCACCCATAGATGTTAATGCCCTAATTTGGAAATATACTGCATTTCTGTTTTTATTTTTAGTTTTGCAACTTTGAGAACAGTGAAAAAGAGGTTATGGTGGAATGAACACTGGACATAAAAGTGAAACCACCAGAATTCAAATGCTTGCGATGTTCCTTATAAGTTGTGTCACCTTGTGTGAGTCACTTCTCATCTGTAACACTGGGAAACAATGTCCACTTCTCAAGAGTGTTGGGGAGCTCAATAGAAGTATCCCAGAAATAAAAAGCCTCGTATACTGTACGTTTCTACCATTGAGTAAATATGAGTTGTGCTCACTCAAAAAGGTGATGAATTAGGGTCAGGAGCCCTAACCTGAACCTGGCCTCTGTTGCTAACTAGTTGGGTGACCTTCACAAATCACTGCACCTCTTGGAGGTTCATTTTTCTCACATTATTCAAGAAATAGTTGCAAAACTTCTATCAAGTGGCAGGTTCTGTGTATAATTCCATGAACTCTTAGTCAAATATAAGGATAAATATGACATTTTTGACTATTGGTTAATGATATGAATTGTGTAATTTTGTTATTTCCATGTTGTGTCTTCCCTTATCATCTCCATTATGAGGTTGTATTGTTCTCTGTGATCTTAACCTTCTATTCTAATTTATATTTTTCTAGATTCTGAATATTAACTATTTTAATTTTCTGCTTTAGTATTTTAGTAGAGATTTACTGAGTAAGCTGCTATGAATACTTTGTAGGGTGGAATTCAATACTGATGTATAAACAAATTAACAAATAAGAGCTGAGGAAGTGTTCCCAGATTAAAATTTATAAATTTTGCCTAAGTAAATCTGATTGTCATTCTCCGATTATCCAACCCCAAACCTATCTTCACGTGAGGTTTAAAATAAAGATGCTCGACCTGGTGCGGTGGTTTATGTCTCTAATCCCAACACTTTGGGGGGCGGAGGCAAGTGAATCACGAGGTCAGGAGATCGAAACCATCCTGGCCAACATGGTGAAAACCTGTCTCTACTAAAACACAAAAAAATTAGCTGGGCATGGTGGTATGCGCCTGTAGTCCCAGCTACTCGGAAGGCTGAGGCAGGGGAATCACTTTAACCCGGGAGTTGGAGATTACGGGGAGCCGAGATCGTGCCACTGCATTCCAGCCTGGCAACAAAGCGAGATCTCATCTAAAATAAATAAATAATCTCACTTTTCCAGGATTAAGGAATAGTTAAAAACTAAAAAAAAAAAAAAAAAAAAAGAGAAAGACACATCTGAGACGGTTACTATAATTCATACATATTTTAAAGGATAATAGCAGCAGTTTTCCTGACAGCTAGTTTTGAAAATGGGAGGGAAGGGTTGAAATCAAAGAGTGTTTTCTTTGACACTATAAGGGCTGATGGCAATGAAAGGGGTGGTGAGAGCAGGGCACAACTGGCCAAAGTGGAAGGACCTAGCTTTGTGCTGAGGGTCTGATAGCTGCGATAACACCTAAATCCTCACATACCTGTAAAGGAGATGGCACCATCCCCTTTTCACAACTTGCCCCAGGCCACATGGCTATGAATTCAGACCCAAATCTTTTTGACTAAATGTGCGCCATCTTTCCACTCCACCATGCTGATTCCTTCTGCCCTCCTTCCTAATTTTTCTGAGTGTTAATATTGCCCCAGGTGAAAGCCTCTGCCTGAGTCCCAGGATACCCCTGAAATGTAGGTGAGCCCAGTGGGGGATCAGTATAGCCAACCCATTCCCTCTCCTCCCTTTCCGTGTGAGTCCTGGTTCATAGCTGTTCCACAGTGGCCTCATAAAGGACAAAGCAGACTTCATAAAGAATCAGCCTGAGTCTCCAGGTATACTCTAACCAGGGTGAGGAGAAAGCTTCTAGTTGTATTCAGGAGAAATTGTCTTCCTTTTTAGAGGCTTGCATTATGTGGGACAACTCAGGTTGGTATAATGGAAGGAGCACAGAATTTGTCATAAAGATAATAGTTGAAACCCAGACTCTATAGCAGCACTGCATAGTAGAACTTTCTACGATAATGGACATGCTGCACTTTTCAACAGAATAGCGATAGCCATGTGTGACAGTAGAACTCTTGAAATGTAACTAGTACAACTAAGCAACTGAGTTTTTAATTTCGTTTAGAGTTAACTAATCTAAATTTGTTTAGTTCCAATGTGACTAGTGGCTACCGTGTTGGATAGCATAGCTAGCTCTATTGCTTTCTAATTGTGTGACCTTGAACAAGTCCCTTTATTTCTTGGAGCCTGGGATCATTCATCTGTGAAATATTCATAATCCTGTCACCTTGCAACTTCATTGGATTGACAAAGAGAGGGAAGAGCCATGCAAGTGCTTAGCACAAAACTTTGCATTTAATAAGGACTCAAGAGACCTTAGTTGAATCTGAAAATTTGAATCTCATTATAGTCCAAGAGAAATGCATGTTAAAAGTTTATTCCTGGATTTTTCTACAAAATCGATTCCTTATGATGGTTTTATTCATCCAAACTTCATTTGCCTGCCAAAAATGACCTCAGAGAAAACAGGAATAAAAAAACTCACACTAGTTATAGGATGGTGGGTACCATCTCTACTCTCACCACCCTACTTCCCCTGGAGCTCTGATATGTCATTTTCTCCCATGATGGAAGTAGCTGAAAGCAGGGCAAAGTGTTTCACATAAGATGTAGCCACAGATCTTTGAGAGTTTTGCCAACAATTCTCTTCATTCTCCTCCACTTTTAAACACATTGTTTTCAAAAAAAATTTGTCCATCTGGTTCTGATTCATTTGCACTTAACTCATCAGAGTTAAGTTGCAATAGAATTAAGTTATGTTGCAATAGCAGACTGACTTGTAAAAAGTTCAAATTCATACATCTGCCCGACTCTTTCCTTAGAAATAGGGAAATGTTTGGCCAACAAGTGGACAAAGTCCACTCAAGATGGGAGAGAGGGTACAAGATGGCAGTCTCACCTCTGCTACAAACGCTTGGTAAATCCTGAGCATGTCCTTAATTTCTGTGGTCTGGGCCTCCCCGATCCTAGGAAATGAAGGTTTTGACTGACAACTCACTTCCATGCAATATTGATAGTCAACATTAATATATTTACTGTATTAGTCCATTCTCACACTGCTAATAAAGACATACCTGAGACTGGGTAATTTATAAAGGAAAGAGATTTAATTGACTCTCAGTTCAGCATGGCTGGGAAGGCCTCAGAAAACTTACAATCTGGCAGAAGGGGAAGAAAACACATCCTTCTTCACATGGTGGCAGCAAGGAGAAGTACCGAGCAAAAGAGGGGACGTCCCTTATAAAACCATCAGATATCATGAGAACTCGTTCACTATCATGAGGACAGCAGCATGGAGGTAACCGCCCCCATGATTCAATTACCTCCCACCAGGTCCCTCCCACGACATGTGAGGATTATGGGAACTACAATTCAAGATGAGATTTGGGTGGGGACACAGTCAAACTATATCACTATTAATGGTCCTTAAATGTGAAAAAGCCTAGCATTTTTACAAAGGATACTGTTATTACTAAGAACTCACACAAAAATGAACAGCTTGATAGAAGAAGTCTAGGTGTTTTGTAATCATCGAAGGAAAAAAGGAAATGTGATCACAAGAGGAGTTAACGTGAGTTCAGGAAAATCAAACAATCCCAGATTAGTTTTGTTCTTTTGTTGACAGATCACTGGATTACTACATCAGACCTGATATTTAAACAGCTCTACGTTGAACTAGTGAGCTCTCTAATAGGTAAAAGAGAGCAATGAGGACTAGACAGTAGTATGGTTTAAAAGGCAAGTCCAGGGCTTAAATTTAGGGTGCTTCCTCTGCACTACACTATGTTGTCCAGCAATGGTTACAAGACCTCCAATGGCTGGTGTTCAATCTGAGATTGAGATGCTCTGTGGTAGATTATTGCATTGAGTAGGAATTGAGTTGGATGACAAAATGGTCCCGCTTGAGTAGAGAATTGACGCATATAGTTGCACCAAATAAATTGCTGGATTCTTTAAATAACCACTTCAGTCAGAGTTCTTGTAATTCTACTCTCCTCAAGTTCTAAAGAGTTATCTACAAACCTCATTGACAACCCACATGACCGCTGTTGAGATTAT
Organism: Piliocolobus tephrosceles; assembly: GCF_002776525.5. Taxonomy (NCBI): domain Eukaryota; kingdom Metazoa; phylum Chordata; class Mammalia; order Primates; family Cercopithecidae; genus Piliocolobus; species Piliocolobus tephrosceles. Next base: position 165,999,751 of record NC_045434.1, on the reverse strand, counting down.
TTCATCAGAGTTCTTGTTTTCAATGATCTCCCAAAGTTGGGAATAAAAACTCCCAAATTTACATTTCCAAACTACATTTTCTTCTGACTTACTGCCTCATATATACAACTGTCATCTGCACATCTTCACTTGAATGTGCTATATCCATCTCAAGCCAGGTGTGTCCAAAATGGAGATTGACATTTTTTTCCCACAGATTTTTCCCTCCAATGTTCTCCATATCTATAAAGAGCAATACCATCTACCCAGTGGATCAAGAGACATTGAATCAAGGGACATCAAGTTCAACCACTGTAAGTTCCTCAGCTTCTTATCGAACTCTCCTTAAACCCTGAGGGCTAGAAAATTTTGTCTTCTTATATCTCTCACTCACTGAGCCTGCCAGTAGTTAATATTTTATTTTCCATGGGTTTAGGGTTGTTGATTCAAATTCCTTCTAGATTCAGGTGTGGTGACTCACACCTATAATCCCAGCACTCTAGGAGGCCGAGGTGGGAGGACTGCTTGAGCCCATGGCCCATGCCTGTGGTCCCAGTTACTCAGGAGGCCACGGTGGGAGGATCACTTGAGCCTGGGAAGTCAAGGCTGCAGTAGGATGAGATCATACCACTACTCTCCAGCCTGGGTGACAGAGTGAGACCCTGCCTCAAAAAAAATAAAAATAAAAAATTCCTTACAGAACGGCCATTTTTCCATTAGACTGTGAGGTCTGGAAAGGGCAGGGAACATTCTGTTTGTTCTATATTCCTAGCACAAAATAGGTATGACAAAGTGAAAATTAGAGACTCTGTTCTCTACTTCCTTCCTACCATTTCTCTCTACATTTGCTCTAACATTATCACACATGCTATAATTATCTACATTTACTCTTCTTCATTAGACCGGGAAGCTTTGTCTTATCGATTCATCTTTGCTGTCTTGATACTATGTTCCTAGCCTGACACTTAGGAAGTGTCCAAAGAATGTGTGTATGAATGAAGAAACAATAAAATGAATTAGTGAATGAAGAATAAAGAAATAAAGGAACTGATGAGGCACTCCATACCTCAGAGAGCCCTGGCAGGCCCTGATTATGCTGCATCCAGGAGATGCCTAATCACATATATTTTCTTCCATCATACAGCCCAGCCAGGAGGCAGGAAGAAAGATCAGGACGAGCTTAATGTTCAGTGGAAATTTCTTACCAGCAATCAACACCCAGTCTGACTTTTATAATTATTTTTCTCTTTCTCTCTCTCTCTCCCTCTCTCCTCTCTTGTCTCTCTTCTCTTTCTTTTTCTCTTGCTCTCTTTTTTTTAAAGTCAGTTGTGGTGTCTTTCCTTCCTTCCACCTTACCCATTATTATGATAATGACCTCAAACACCATGCATTGCTATTCAGGGCACTGTAAAAATGTGTTTTTCTCATCAGTCCCCATGAAATAGTTTCCACTGTCTGTTTCCCTTGCAGATAGCAATCAAAGTCTAGGCGCAACAATAAAGAAAAAAAAAAGTCCCAACTCTTGTCCAACATAGAATCTAAAACTTGTCCTTGGAAAGCTACCCCAAGGGAATTTAATCACAAATGTTCTTGACTTGGCCCAGCCTCTTGCTGTTGAATACAGAGTATTGGGAATGGTCTGTTTCTGGGGGCTGATTTCCCTATTATTCCCTCTTAGTTTTCTCAGAACACCAAAATAAGAGGCCTTGGAAGAAAATTGCTCCCTTAAGATCTCCAGTAGATCTCTAGGGTCTAACACTAGTTTTTAAATTTCACTGTTCACATCCTGTGGCTATAGCCCCCTAAGCTCTAATTACCCTGTTGCCTGGACTAGTTATTCCCTCAGATTGGTTGAGTTTGCATCACCAGGTTAATACCTGGCCCTATCTCCTACTAGTTATATGACCTTGGACAACTGTTTCACCTCCTGCCCTCAGTGTTCCCGTTATAAAACAGGAGTACTAACCTGTATCTCACAGGATAATTGTGAGGTTAAATTATATAATATAGCTGGGAATTAGTCCTGAACCTGTTGGAAGACCACAGATTCTGCCTCCTCCTTGTCAGCCTCTCCCTTCTCAAAGCTCTTGTAGTACTAGTACCATGCTAACAGAATTCATAGCCAGAATGGCCTTTAGAGATTATCAGTGGAAAAGTCCTATTTCAAATGCTTAGTATACATACACACACAGCACATACACAAAACACACCATACTACACACATTACCTACACATTGCACCACACACACACACGCCACCACACACACCATACTACACACATATAAAACATACCACACACATACTACACACGCAAATCACACAATGCACACATACACACATGCACAAGCTGGGCATTTGGTCATTTGCCATTTCAAATTCCAAGGATGGCTTGTCCCTAATGCCTTTTCCTCTCTTGGGATTTGGCCTTCTTAACTAGGAAAGCAGTTCTGGTGCCTCAATCCAAAGGGGCTATGAGGAAATACTGTGTGAAATGCAAAGAAAAGGAATATGCTGTTCTAAAGCCTTTTTTTCTTTGATGAGTTTAGACCATATTTCCCATTCCTAATTGGTGATAGTCATAAGAAATGTATGCAGAGCATTTATCGTCTCTGGGCACCATGCTGGTGCATCACCTGTAGGAAAAATTCAACCCTCATAACATACCTGTATGTATGCACTATTAAGCAATCAGATTGCAGAGAAAACAGTCATCCCCAGACATTCTCTATTGCCTGAGGTCCATTCAGTGACTGGGCTCCCTCTGCCACCTTTGCTCACTAGCAACTAAAAGAGCACTTGTACCTCAAGCTAGGAGTGACCAATGATTAACTGGCAAAGGAGCACTGTGAGTGTCACTCTTTCTGTGTTTCATTTATAAATGGTCTAAAGAAAGTAACTGGTGGGCATCCAGAGATTAGGCCACGAATCTCTCTGCCATGTCATCACACTAAAAATATGGCCAATGTCTATGATGCTAATGCTTAGAACCTCCCAGAAGCCTACAGTCATTCCAGAGCCCATATTATGCTTGGTGCTCTTGGCTCCATCCTAGTGCCAATTGCATAGTTTTGTTACTTAAAATGCAAAACAATTTATGTAAAGACCAAGCCAGCTGTTCTCTGCCAGCCTATAATTGGCCATTGAGTCTATAGAAAGTTGTTGACTTTTGCTGGCAAAACAGTGGCACAAACAATCCACCCATCATGTCATATAACACCGGGGCAGGACACAACCATTCCAGTCCCAGGGAGTTACAGAGATACCAGGTTCTCCATTAAGCCAGGCAACTGGAATTTCAGTGATATCACTTAGAAAGAAGGCTGTCTCCTTTGGGACGACATGGCTGTGTAGATAAAATTAAAAATAGCTCTTACTGCTCTAAATAACATATATGAGGCACATGTATTCATAACATACATGAAACTCCTAAAGTTCTAAGATGGCGTAAAACATTGAAAGAATTGACTCCCAATAGGATCTGCATTTTCTGCTCCTTGTTCCATCTTAGTGTGCTGGATCAGATACCGTACAACCAACCTCCTCCCTTTAATTCATATGGTTGCCAGCTTGCAAGGTGCTTTCATGTTCATTATTTCATAAGTCATTCACAATGACCCTAAAGCATTATCATTTGTGTTTTACAGATGTGGAAATTATGCATCAGCAATTTATGTGGTAAGCAACTTGCCAAATATCCCACAGCCCACAGTGACAGAGGTAGAACTACATGATTGATTGTTCGGTGTTCATGCCACTGCATTGTGCTGCCCCTAACCAGTCCAGATTTATCTGCAACTTAATATCAATAGACTTTCTGGGGGATGCCCTGAGGCTTTCTGTTCTGAGTAACTGCAAGAAGAAAGGGGGTCATTTCTAGGTATAGTCTAGGCCACAGATCTTCCCATATGCTGATCCCTACTGCTCTTTGACTCCAATTTATCTCAGATAAATGGATAAATTTATCCATTTATTTAAATGGATAAATCTCAGATAAATGCCATTTTCTCAAGGTGGCCTTCCCTGACACCCTACCTAAGTTAGAGGTTCCACCGTTATCTGTCTCAACAGCATCTTTTTTTTTTTTTTTCCTATTTAGTAATACTCACCGTACTTACAATAACTTTTTCAATTCCTATTTTGTTTGCTTAGCTATAAGCTTCATGAAGGCAGGAGCCATATTCAGCTAGAATAGTTCCTATACTTTAGGTACTTAATGCGTGTGTAGAATGAAAGAACAAATTGTTCCCTCTCATAGGAAAGGTCTGGACAGGTCCAGAGAATGTCAGCCCATCAACTAGAAGGAAACTTACCTGAGATAGCCAGAGAGTAAGTATGAAATATATTCAAGGAAAAGATCAGCAGCTGGTCAAATTACAGTAGCCAGTTTTCAGGTCTAAACCAGGGTTAGAAGCCAGGAACAGGACCAAAGGCAAAGGAACAGGAACTAAAGCCTTTTTTTTTTTTTTTCCAGCAGGATGGGTCACTCAAAGCTTCCCTGTAGGGACCAGGGGAATGGCATCTCAGCAACAGGGACAGGAAAACAAAGTTCGCAGCTCCCTTTGGGGCTTTTTAGTTAAAACACATGGCTGTACCTTGAAAAATGCTTTCCTTCTTGTATGCCCAGCCATTTCATATATTCAGTGGTGAAATATGGCAGGAGGTGTGTTTAAGGAAGATGATTCAGTTAGAATATACAGAGAAAAACCACAAGAATTGAGAAGACCAACTATGACGCAAACGGGCAAGAGAGAAGTAATGAGAACATGAATTAATACTGTGAAAACTGAACAGAATTAACAGAATTGAATTATGCTTCAGAAGTACACTCTGTTGAGCTTGGTAATTGATAGGCTATAAAATAGTGTCCCTTTCTGATTTGCTATCTGCTTACTGAGAGCTTTTATGTCTTTTACCCTGTTTGAGCCTTATGAGGGGGCCGTGTGTTTGAGAGAGAAGAAAATAAGTGTAAGAGCGTGTATGTCCCAGACGCAAACTCTGAGTGGCTCAGCGGGGATGAGAGTGCGGTTTCCCTTATCACCAGCTCCGAGCCCTCTAGACAATATCAGGTCGTCATACAACTTGGAGCTTGGGTTACAGGAATGGGCTCACCTCACTCCCCCCAGGATCAAGCTGTCTTTGATCTTGTTTATTTATTCAGTTAATGAACATTTATAGCCACACATTTCCCAGAAGAGAGGTCCAGGGATTCCCATCAGCTCTGGGAGCCTGACAATCCTGTCAGCAGCTGCTGCGCTGAAGACTAGGGAGCCTCAGGGCAGGTTCTGCTTGCTGTGAGTCAGACCTGCTTTTCATCTTTACTGTTTTTCCTGATTATATGGTAAAATGCCCAAACAAGAAATATTAAAAAGCCAAAATCCTGCGTACTTTGCTACAACTTACTTTCTTGTATAATAAGAGATTAAAAATATGGAGCCTTGGTTAATTGCCAGGCACCAGGCGAAACACCTTTACATATAGCATCTTATTTAGTCCCCACAATAGTTAGAGGCAAGTACTATTACTACCTCTGTTTAGCAGCTAAAAATTCTGAGGCTCCTGGAAAGTAACTTGCCCAAGTTCACAGCACTAGGAAGTAGCAGAGGCAGAATTCTAGCCAGGCCCTATGATCTCACAGTCCACATACCTAACCACACTGTGTATCAGGGATATATTGCCAAATGAGACATATTTAATCATATCTGTTTCTTCAAGAAAAAGCTGTTGTTGTCTTCTATTCTCCAAAATATTTCTTGAGTTTTGTTAACCAGAGTGAAAGGAGCAGTCTACAGTTCACTAAAAAGGTCACGTTCTTTGAACAAGCTTAAATAAGTTCTCTCCCTCCTACTTGCTGAGCTAGAAATCCTCAGCAATTATAAAGGGGTAGCTATGTCCCTTTACCAGTGGTGGAAAAGCACTTGACCAAAGTTAGGAGGCTTGACTCTTGGCGTAGGCCTTGATGATACCACTAGCTTACTGAGTGATCGTGAGCACAAGACCCTCTCTATGGGCTTCTCAGTTTACAACCAGAAGTTTGCATGGTCTCTGAGAGCCCTTCCAGCTCTACTTACTATAACATGGTGCCTCTCATGATGTCATAAAATGCAGATGGGCTTATTTTATAAAACCTTTTGTTAAAAATCACATTTAAACATTCTCAGTAGTATTGAGAATGGAGGAATGGTTACAGAAAGGAGATACAGGGTGTATTCATTTCCTACAGTTTCTGTAACAAATTATCACAAACTTAGTGGTTTAAAACAACAGAAATTTTTTCTCCGTGTTTGGGAGGCCAGAGTTTGAAATCAAGGTGTTGGCAGGGCTGTGCCGCCTCCAGGTGCTCATGAGGAGAATCCTTCCTTACCTCTTTCAGCCTCTGATGGCTACTGGCATTCCTGGCCTGTGTCTGCATCATTCTAGTCTGCTTCTAGTGTCTGTGGTCACATTGCCTTTTCCTCTTGTTCTATATTAAATCTCCTTCTGCTGCTCTCTGAGAAGACATCCGTGATTGTATTTAGGGCCCACCCAGAAAACCCATGATATCCCCATCTCTAGATCCTTCGTTTAATCAAATTGGCAATGGCCGTTTTCCAAGTAAGGTAACAGTTATAGATTCCAGAAATCAGGGCCTGCTATCTTTGGAAGCTGTTATTTGGCTTATTAAAGAAGGGCATTGAAAACCCTATTTCACCCTGCTTCATGGTGATATTCAAGGTGATCTCTCAAGGACATCATCATGCATAAGAACCAAACATAGGTAGATATAATTATGCTGTGGGCATTTGGTGGGGAAAGGTAGGGAAACAGAAAGCAAGAGTCAAGAGAAGCTGACTATAGTGGGATTGTTGCATAATGGACATGCCATTTACTACCTGAAACAACACACAACTGCATCATGCTGACTGGCTGAGAGCCTGCATTCCTGTAAACCAGGACAAGACCACCAAAGAGTCCTAGATTGGCCAACCAGTGAGTAATTTTCTGACAGTAACCATTTGTTGTAAAATCAAACAACTTTTCGGTGCCAGAATTCTCTGTCTCAGAAACATTTAATTCCATGCAAAACATTTAATTATTTTATTTAAGGAAAAAGTAAACCAAACTTTTCATTTCATGACTAGTATGCCTATGCTCCCTAGACTAGTGTGGGATTTTCCATGTCCTCTCTTGTTTGAAAAATTTACTACCTTCAGGAAACATTCTTAAATATCTTCTTAAAAATCAAGGCCCAAACAATAGTTTCACAACTTAAAGATTTTTACCTTGTTGGAAACTCCCTAGGAAATTTGGAGTTAAGACTCCATTCTGCCGCTCACCAGCTAGGTGCCTTCGGTTAAGTCATGCCTTGCTCAGTCACTGAAATGTTGGTCCCTCGCAGCCAGTTAATCTCTCCCCTGATTTAGAATAATCTTTTTTAAAAGTCTTATCTCCATTTCTAAACTGTGAGCTCTTAGATGGCAGAGAAAATGTCTTGAAGAAAATAATGGCTGATTTATTGAGCCATGTGTTCCCTCCAGCACTCAGCCAAGTCCTGATAAATCATGGAAATTATTTCTGTTTTACAGATAGGGAAACTGAATGTGTAGAGAAGTTAGCTGACTTTTTCAAAGCTGTGCAGATACAGTCAGGATTCACACACTCTGTAAATCCAAAATTCATACTCTTTTCCCCAAATCATGCTTCTAGAACATGAGGGACCCTGGAGGAAATGGTTGATGGATGAGAATAAATTAAAAAATGGAAAATGAAACAGAGACATGTTTACACTAAGCATGAACTATACTACCTCCGGAATGCTAGAAACCACTAGTTGTGTGAGAGAGAGCAAGCAGAGGCAGATAGAAAGAGCAGTGGTTTACACAATAAAGCCTTACAAATGAACAACTCTCCTCAATGCCCAAAGCAATTTTCATAGGTGGTGTTTTATTTGATTCTCATAAGATACCTGGGTGGCATGAAGTATAAGGAAGTGAATTCTCACTTTTAGTAATTGAAATGCCAACTGAGGAGTTAAGTGGCTACAGTTCCTAAGTGGTAGGGCCAGGATTCAAAGCCAGGTCATAAGAATTCTAGTCCAGTGCTTTTTCCGCTAGGAAACACGGCTCTCTCCTCACATGGACTTTCCTTGTAGGCCACAAATCCCTTAATTACAGCCTGCTCAAGGGCTCTGAGGTCAGCCTCCTTCCATCAGTCCCCCCCCGACACACACACATGCATGTGCATGCACACACACACACACACACATGCAGAGTTTGCTATATTTACAATGCCTTAGGAATGAAGAAACAAGGTTGGGGGGCCTGGGGAATGGATATGGAATCTGTAAAGAACAAAGGAGCCAGACTTAATGACATTGTCCTCACAGCTTTCCCAGATGATCTTGAGAACATTTTTCCCAATGGCCTTTATAAACAAACTATGTATGTACATATATTTTTGGATGTGGCCGATGCTTATGCCATAAGAAAAGTCACAGACCACCGAATATAGGCAAGACATCCTTGACAAGCTTAAAAGCCAGTCCTAGACAAACACCTCGCCCCCATCCTGCTGTGAGACAGTGGGCCAGTTACCTGACTCCATGTGTTAAGGGGAACCACAGAATGAATTTAAGGATGAAGGTGGCTATCAGTACAATGTGTCTAACACAGATCCAAGCAAATTATCAGTATTCAACATATTCAATTAACCTAATTCTTATATAAAGTGAATACATCTACATATCCATTCTTTGAAAATGTAACAATTTGGTTTCATCAGTTGAATAACTCTAGTAAGTCCCAGTTAGGACTTAATTAGATGTATCTTCTAAGCTCTATTATGCTATAACCTCTATGAGGACAGGAATGTTTTCTTATTTAACATTTTTATTGCCAAAGTAAGATACAATGTCTGGTACACAGTAAATAGTCTATGAATAGTAGAGAATGCTGAAAGTAAGCAATGCATTGGACTAAGTAAATATATCAATATAGACAACTACAGCTTTTGCTCAGATATATGTAAAGGAGGCTTTGAAAGAAGCTCTTTGAATATATATTCTACTTTGATATTCATCTTCTGTTCCAACTGCAGAACACTTAAAAATGATAATGCTTTTGTCTAACTCCAAAAAAATCAAACTTATAGATGTATGTTCCAAATTTATAATTTCTAAATCATCTTGTACTATATCATACATGTGGTGGACATTTGTTGTTTTACCTATTCATCCCCTTTTTCCTCATCCAAATATGTTAGCCAAATTTTCTTTGGGGAATCCCCTTCCCCAGTGTTGCTCTATGTAATTCAGGGGGATTGATCCTCCCCTCGGGCTAACCAATAAGAGGACAAAAGCTTTATGCCCACCTGATTGGTCCAGGCATGAGCACATGACAAGTAGTCCCAGGATTAGGGCTACACGACTGGAACAGCAGATCTGTCTTGCAGCTGAAATTGTCACACTGGTAAGATAATATGGCTGAATTTCAGTGGTCACCTTGCTGCCATGAGAACTTGCTTGAGAATGAAACTAGTCAGAGAAAATCTACCACAACAGAGAAAGACAGGTTCCTGAAGCTATCTGGATCCAGCCATGGCTATTAAGTGAGCTAATAAATTCCCTCCTTTGTTTCCTTAAGCCAGTTTCTATGTGTTTCTTTCTCAAACAGACAAAAGAGTCATGTCTAGTAAAAACATTACATCAAACACACCAATAATTTTAAAAAAAATGATAGGAGCAATATATAAAATTGGGACAATCCTATCATTAATTTATTTTGCTATGTCATTCACTTTTCAAGAACAACTAATATTCATTGAGCACAGTCAATGCTCATGCACCTATTATGTGCTGGGCACTGAGTGGGATTCTATCACGGATCACTGCTCTGGGCTAACAATTGATTTTGAGGATTGACACACTGAAAAAATGCCAGGGCATGAAGATGAATGGGTTTACTTTTAAATGGCCATGAAAATTGGCTCTCCTTGGGTCTAGCATAAAGCGTGGAAGTGACTCTGAATGCTTTTATTAAAAAGCAAATTAAAGGTCAGAGGCGAATTTCTCTTAATTCTTAATTTCCTGTCCTTGTGCCAAGAGTATGGATGGGAGGGGCAGGATTTGTTAAGTACCAGATGAGGATCCATGGTGATTGCGAAAGCTATACCATAGGGCCTGGCCAGCTGGAACTGGAGGCTGAAGCTTTTAGAAATGGTTCCACATCCCTGGTGGGGGGAATATTTAATATTGTCAGGAAAAGGATACTGGTTGAAGGGGTAATTTTAAAAAGCAAGACATCACTTAAGCGGATGAAGTGTAAGAGTAAGAAACAAATGCTCAGATTTGATTAAACACAAGAGATTGAAGACAAAGAAGAAAATTATAGTATCACATCCCATTTTGGGGTTTTATTCTATTATTACCTGTCTTTGAAACAATCCCATGCCACTAGGCTCTCTTTTAAGTGCTATATTATCACAAGGAATCATGCCAATTAGGGATTGAACAAAAACTCTGATACTGGCAATTTCACAATACACAGTGAATTGCACACTCTCTGGGCCTCATTTTCCTCATCTTAAAATCACAATATCAACATCCATCTCTAGGATAGTGTAAGAGCTGTGCAATGGTGCATGTAAGAGCACCTTAATTAAGTCTTGTGCATACTAGAGACATAGCAAATGTTGGTTTTCTTTCCTGCTCTTCACATTATTCAGCAAATATATTGGAACAATCTAGTGAAACAAGATGGTAAAATGAGAGACACATGATTGGCATCAAATGACTGAACTTATATCATTTTTCTGCTATTTACCATTCATAAGTCATTGGCAGGCAGTCTTCCTCCTTAAAGTTTAGGTTTTTTAATCTTTAAAATGAGAATAATCACCATTGCTTTGTCTACTTCATGACATTGTTTAAAAAATCCAATGATTCAATAAATTAAAAGATATTTTGGAAAGATATATACATACAAACATGCACATATATGTATGTATATGGTTTTATACAGATCGAGTTGTACATGATATAAAAAACATATTCAAAAATTTACAAACATGAAAAGTAGATTGGAGAGTGGTGTCAGCAAGATGGTCAACTAGAAGCTCATAGCACTCTTCCCTCCTGACAAAGGAAAAAAAACCCACAAGGAATAAGCAACTATATTTTGACCAAAATAACTAAAAGAGAGCTCCAGAGAACAGCAAAGAAATGGCAGAAATCCTGTGGAGCATAGAAACCCAGGATGGCATATAAAGAAAGCAAGGAAATATCTTGCCTCCAGTATCCCCATCACCCAGGTGGAATCAGCTCAGAACCAGGAGGGACTCCCTCTTGCAGAGAAAAAGTAAATAAGAAGATCCCAACACCTGCCACCACCATCATGAATACCTGAGTCTTCACTATTAGAGACTCCTGCAGTACTCACAGGCTTTGAAACTAGCTGAGGAAGCTCCTCAGAGTCCACACTGAGCTACCCTCAGAGAAAAAGCCATTGCTGTGTCCCCAGCTCCTGTGACCCATGTTGCTACTGCACTGTACCACCTTAAAACCAAAGTTACTGCCAGAGTGCATCCTACATTAGGGGTGAGTACCTATTGCACTCTTCCATCCCTGAAGCTTTGCTGCCACTGCAATATGCCTACCTGGTAACAAGTCACCCCTAAGACAAACTGCTGCTCTGCCCTACCCACTAGGTCCAAGCTACCACAAAGATACTCCATCCTCTTCATTCCAGAATCACTGTGCCCTGTTGATTTGGGGTCCCGAATTGAAGCTGCATTCTGCTCCTTGGAGCCCAAGCCACTGAAGCACCCATTTTTCCCCCGAGCCATGCCAGTGCTATTCCCTGCTCACCAGGGACAGACCATAACCACATCCCAAGCCCCTGGGCCTGAGCTACTTGGGTGTGCCTCAGAGCAACAGATCCTGTCTTAGCGGGAGAACTACATCCACTTGGATCTTGAAAAGTGAACCTCTGTCTCAAGTTCCAGTTGCTACAGCAGTTTCACTGAGCCCAGGAACCTGACCCCACAGCTGCTCCAAGCACTAGTACTCTGGATTCCAGTGTTGTTTCAGCTGCCTGAGGGCTGTGTCAGACCCAACATCAACAGATATCCCCTCAGCTAAAACTTTCCACTGAGAGAAAGACAAGAACAAAGAATTGCTAAAACCCTGGCCTTTGTAACCTACACAGCCGTCGTCACTGCCACAAATTCCTGCAGCCTAGAACACTAAGGCACTTGTAGTCATTGTTGACATTGATCACAAAAGAAGCTGGATAGAGACTACATCATGTACTTACAAGGAACCAGAGCCAGTGCATCCTGCCCACCCAGCAACCTCAGGCCCATTTGAAGGTGAAAGTCTTCCCCTACAAAAGCTACTCTTTAAGGTTTGGAGGAGGTGATTGCACCATCAGATGTGGGACATCAGTGCAGAAAAACAAGAAGCAAAAAAGCAAGAAAACATGAAAACACCAAAAGAACACAATAATTCTTCAGTAACTGACCCCAAGAAGTGAAAATTTATGATTTACATGAAAAGGAATTCAAAATAATGGTCTTAAGGAGACTAAGTAAAATATACAAAAACGCAAATAAATAATTCAATGAAATTGGAAAAATCCCAATGGTATTCTTTACAGTAGTAGCGAAAAACAATTCCAAAATTTGTAGAGAAACATAAAAAACTCCAAATAGTCAAAATAATTCTAAGTAAGAAAAACAAAACTGGGAGCATCATATTTCCTGATTTTAAATTAAATCACAAAGGTATAATAATCAAAACAGTATGGTGCTAGCATAAAAACAGACACATAAACCAGTTGAACAAAACAGATAACCCAGAAATAAATCCAAACATATACAGTCAACTAAATTTTTATAAGAAACTGATGATTATTTTCCATCAACCTTATTTTTGTGTTGCTTAGCAGTCTGGAAAAACATCTTAAAACCACTCAGTGGTCATTCCTACCCATTCAGTGGCCTGAGAAGTGAGAGCTGCAGACCAGTCTTCCATGGCAGGCTGAGCACTCCAGTCTTCAGTAGGGAACTGCTAAATAGGCACAGAGGGCACCTGTGCTGCACGCCTTCAGACCTGTCTGCAACCTCAGACTGAGTAGCAGTAAATTCAGGAGCTGAAGCAGTCTATTCAATCTGAAATTTCTACTTAGTTGCAGCTTTTTTAGCAGCAGCCTGCTCTTACTTTTTAAGGTCTTCAGGATCTCTGTAGAAGTAGAGATCAGCCATAACCCCTCATAGGTGTTCACAGGAAATGGTGCTACACATGCAAACCATTTCCTAGGCCAGCATCCATCACATCAAACCCATTAAGTGAGTTCCCTTGTTGTTGCATGGGATGGCAATGTCCACATAATACAGAGGAGAATCTGTGTTACACAAAGCAATGGTAGGCAGGTTACCATAAGCTGCCTCTATGAGAGGGTGTTGGTCAACCCTGGGCTCAGTAACCATCAGAACCCATGGCTTCAAAAAGACCATCTGGATCTGGTTAGTGACGTTTTCAGGAGTGAAGCAGCAAGTTATAGGAGTGGCTTCAATGACAATAGCAAACTGTAGCAAGGCCCATTGGCTAGTATTCTTGGAGGATGTGACACTAACATCAGCAGAGTTTTCAGTGGCAACAAAGACACAAGCTGCCAGCAGAAGCTTCTCCCAGGTCCTCCTCATATTTATGATGTAGATGCCATCACTTTTCCTCTCATAGATGTACTGTTACACTTTGAAGTCAAGGTTATTGTCACCTAAATGGGTTCCTGCAGCAAAAAACTCAAGAACATCCTCCTCTTTCATTTGCAGGACATCAAGGGCTAGGGACATTTCAAAAGTTTCCCTTTAAGTTATGACAGAAATCCACAACAGCACCCATTTGAACCCCTCTGTAGGTAACATGGTTACAATCAACTAATTTCTGACAAAGGCACCAAGAGGACACAATGGGGAAATAGTGGTCTCTTCAAATAATAGTTCTGAGAAAACTATTTCTAAATGCAAAAGAATGAAATTGCGTGCTTATTTTATACCATGCACAAAAAACAACTCAAAATGGATAAAAAGCCTAAATGTAAGGTTAGAAATTATAGAAACTCCTAGAAGAGAAACTCCTAGAAGAGAAAAACTTATATCCAGGAAAAGCTCCTGGATATAAGTTTTGGCAATAACTTCTTAGATGTTACATTAAAAGCTCAGGTAACAAATTCAAAAATAAATAAATGGCACTACATTCCAAAAACCTTCTGCACAGCAAAGGAAACAATCAACAAAAGGAAACAGCAGCCTACAGATAGAGAAAAATATGTGCAAACCGTATATCTAATAAAGGGTTAATGTCCAAAATTTATAAAGAGCTCATGCAACTCAATAGCAGTAAAACAAATAAGCTGATTTTAAAATGGGCAAAAGACTTGAACAGACATTTCTCAAAAGAAGATAAAAAAAAAAAAATTGCCAAAAGGGATACGAATAGGTGCTCAACATCATTAATCAGGGAAACTCAAATCAAAACCATCATGAGGTACTACCTCATATTTGTTTGCATGGCTACTAAAAAGTCAAAAGATAAATGTTGGTGAGGGTGTGGAAAAGGGGGGCTCTTGTGCACTGTTGGCAAAAATGAAGACTGGTACAATTATTATGAAAAACAGTATGGCGATTTCTAAATAAATCAAAAATAGAACTACCATATGGCCCAGCAAACCTTTTTCTGGGCAAATACCCAAAGAAAATAAAGTCACTATCTTATAAAGATATCTCCCTTCTGTGTTCATTGCAGCATTATGCGCAATAGCCAAGACATGGAAACAACCTAAGTATCTACTGATGAATGAATGGTAAAGAAATAGTGGCACGTCATATACACCATGGAATACTATGCAGCCATAAAAAAGGATGAGTTTGTGTCCTTTGTAGGGACATGGATGCAGCTGGAAACCATCATTCTCAGCAAACTATCGCAAGAACAGAAAACCAAACACCGCATGTTCTCACTCATAGGTGGAAACTGAACAATGAGATCACTTGGACTCGGGAAGGGGAACATCACACACAGGGGCCTATCATGGGGAGGGGGGAGTGGGGAGGGATTGCATTGGGAGTTATACCTGATGTAAATGACAAGTTGATGGGTGCTGATGAGTTGATGGGTGCAGCACACCAACATGGCACAAGTATACATATGTAACAAACCTGCACGTTACGCACATGTACCCTAGAACTTAAAGTATAATAATAATAATAATAATAAAAAGAAATAGTGGCACATATATGCATATATGAATATTATTAAGCCCTAAAAAATAATAAGCTCTTGCCATGTTCTACAACATGGATGAGATTGGAGGACATTGTACTAAGTAAAATAAACTAGACACAAAGAGAAAAATATTGCATGATTTCACTTATATATGGAATCTAAAAAAAAAAATTAAATATCCAGATACAGAGATCAAAATATTGGTTACCAATGGCAGGGGACGGGAGAAATGGGAAGGAAATGTGGAGATGTAGGTCAGAGGATACAAAGTAGCAGATATGTAGAATAAGCAGGCCTAGAAACATAATGTATAACATGAGGACTATCAATAATAAACTTGTACTGTATTTGCAATTCATGCCAAATGAGTAAATTTTAACTGCTACAGCCACATGCAAAAAAAGCGAGTAACCCTGAGATGATGGATATGTCAATATGCTTCTGTATAGTAACCTTATTACTATCTCTGTGTATTCCATAACACAATCATGTTTCATGCCTTAAATATATATAACAAAATTTATTTTAAAAAAATTAATGAAATAAAAACAGATCAGTCTTCATCATTGCCAAGGGAATTTGGCAGTGGATTCTTGGATGTGACATCAAAAGCATTAGCAGCAAAAGAAAAGGCCAATAGATTAGACTTCATCAAAATTTAAAACTTTTGTGTTTCAAGGGACATTAAAAAGAAAGTGAAAAGAAAACCTACAGAATAAGAGAAAATATTTGCAAATGATATATCTGACAAAGGCCTAGTATCTAGAATATCTAACAAACTCCCACATCTCTACAACAAAAAGACAAGCAACCCAATTTAAAAGTGGGGCAAAGGACTTAAACAGACACCTTAACAGTGAAGATATACAAATGGCCAACAAGCACATGAAAAAATGTTCAACATTGCTAGTCATTTGGGAAAAGCTAATCAAAACTACAGTGAAGTACTACCTCACACCCACTAGGATGACTATAGTAATATTTAAAGCAGAAAAGAACAAGTATTGGCCAGGACACAGATAAATTGGAACTCTCGTACATTGCTGTTAGGAATGTAAAAAAAGTTCAGCCACCGTGGAAAATAAATTGGCAATTCTTCAAGAAGTTAAACACAAAATTGTCATATGACCTCACAATTCCACTTTTAGGGTTATACTCACAAGAAATAAAACAAGTATACAAACAAGTACATGTGCACATAATTGTTCATAGCAGCACTATTCCCAATAGCCAAGAGATAGAAACGTTTCAAATGTCCATCAACAGATGAAAGGATAAACAGATTTGTATTATATTCAGTTAGCCCTCCATATCCTGGGTTTTGCATCCATGGATTCAAGCAACTATGAATCAAAAATATTCAAAAACATT
Organism: Piliocolobus tephrosceles; assembly: GCF_002776525.5. Taxonomy (NCBI): domain Eukaryota; kingdom Metazoa; phylum Chordata; class Mammalia; order Primates; family Cercopithecidae; genus Piliocolobus; species Piliocolobus tephrosceles. The sequence continues at coordinate 165,983,142 of NC_045434.1, read as the reverse complement.
GTGTCTATACTGAACATGCACATGGTTTTTTCTTGTTATTATTTCCTAAAAGATATAGTGTAACAATTATTTATACAGTATTTTCATTGCAGTAAATATTATAAGTAATCTATGGATAATTTAAAGTATATGAGAGGATGTGCATAAGTTACATGTGAATACCACCTGGAACCAATCCTGGAACCAATCTCCCATGGATACCAAAGGACTACTGTACATGCAAGTGGATTATTATTCAGCCATGAAATAAACCAGATACAAAAGGTCTCAACTCATGTGATTTTATTTTTATGAGATATCCAGAATAGGTAAATCCATAAAGAATGAAGATTGGTGGTTGTCAGGGCCTGGAGGGAGAGGGAATGGGAAGAAACTAATAGCAAAAGAGCTCTACTTGGTAATGATGGAAATGTTTTGAAACCATACATAGGTGATAATTACACAATATTATGGATGTACTAACTGCCCTGAGTTGTTCACTGCAAAATGGGTAATTTTGTTATGTGAATTTTACCTGAATACATTATTTCAAAAATAGATTGATAACCTCAATAATGTTCAAGGAAGGTCCATCAAAGAATTTTTCTGTATGGAAATACTTCATTTTTTAAAGAAAATATAGTAGTCATTCCATAAATTTTTAATAAGCCAGTAAGTGTATCAGTAAATCAATTAATAATGCTATCTTGAAAAAACATTCTATTGTAAGGAACACAGAGAAGACTCCAAGTAAATTTTCAAGCAACATAAGAGAATCCTTGCCCATGATATCACTGTTTTATATAAAATCATTACCAAGTGAAACAAAAAATTAAAACTATTCATAAATTTGCCAAGATAGCATGTAATACTATGACATAATGACAGTTTTTTCCAAAGTATGTTACTTGTTTATTTTATTTTTTTATTTCTCTCTCTGTCTCTGCTGATGAATGTTTTTTCTTCAAATTAGAACTAGCTAAATACTATTTAAAGAACACTAAGTGAAACATTTGTCTCAGCTCTGAAGCTCAGTCAGCTGAAAAAATAAGTTGAAAAAACTTATAGTTAATGTTGTTATTGCTAAATTACTAGGAATGCCCTTCTAAGTTTGTTTATAATTTTGATATTTGTTTATGTTGACAGTATCTTGTTTTTTATTGTTTTAAAGTTCCAAAGGTTATTTGTACATAAATACTGCATTGTGGAAAAGAATACTATTTGGCAATTAATCAAAGTTGGCCTATGTGTGTATAAGTCAAGATCTAACCTCACAGGATGTAACAAAAATTATTCCAAATGTCTAAAATAGAAAATTTTCATATGAGAAACTGGTTACACAGGTGATGAAAGAGTGAGAGGCTGCACAAGAGACCATGAGGCACCCTAGAGATTAGCTGCAGCAGTGAGTCACTACCACCCCTAGGCTTAAAAACAAAGACAAGTACCTAAGCATCCAGGTCACCTGGCTGAACTTAGAATCACCATGAGTCAAAGGCCTCAGATACTACCCGAGACACAGAGAGAAGAAGAACCGTGGCTTCTCCCTTCTTCCTATTGCAATCTCTCACCAGTACATTGCAACAGGCAAATCCAGACAGAAGGTAGCTGGCTGATGTAGGAGCCTAAGGTAAGGGACTTCAGGAACCAGCCCACTACAATATAAAAGCAAGTAGGGAAGTATAAGGCTGAATCTCAGGGCAAAAATATCAAGGACCAACACAGAGGGCAAAACTAATTACCCTGTGATGGATACAATATTATATGAACTAGAGACATAAAATAATGTATAGTTAGTCTCTGTCCTCAAGGATCTTACCATCTACTTTGAGAAATAGGCCATCTGATGATTAGCTTATTAGTATATAGTTCACTCCTAAATATTCTCACAGATAATAAATATAGCATGCTGTAATGCACTTTCACATACATAATTTCTATTATGGAGATGAAGACAAAGCTTGGTGAGATGCCATAAACCTAAAATTAACATAATTCTTGATTCCTTCCTTTCCATGCAATCTGCTCATTATACCATCTTGTAGTCCTATTTTTCTAATTATTCCTCAAGTCCGTTCACTTCTTTCCACCCAGTATTTTTTACCGTGAGGCTAATTAGTCTCTCACCCGGACAAACTACCATTGACTACAGATAATTTCCAAGTTCACCTCTACCATCCTTCAATTTTCTTTACACAGTAGCAAATGATCTCTTAAAAAATACAAGTAGCACTCTGCAACTTCTTTACACAAACCTTTTCAAATTCTTCATGTCACTTTTGAGTTAAAGACCAAAATCCTTATGTAACCTAAATCATGCTGGAAAACCTGGCCTCCACTCAGCTTTTCAATCCCATCTCATGCCTTTGCCCTCTAAGTTCCGGACACACTAATCTTATATGTCCGTTTTTCCAAAGGACAAGATCCCTCTAACCCCAGTGATTTTGCATATACAGGTCCTTCTGCCTGTAACATAATCCCCATCTCTCCTAGCCCCTACACCACAGTCCAAGTTAACTCCTATTCATCCTTCAAGATCTCATCTCAAACATCCTTTCCCCAGGGAAAGCTTCCCTGACTCTCTCTCCCCCTTAATGAAGGCAGATTATTTGTTACAATATCTAATAGCCACTAATACTTTATTTTACAGCATTTGTCACATTTCATAAGTATACATTTGTCTAATTATTCAATTGCCTCTATCTCCAGTATAAGCCTTATGAAGCAGATGTTATGTCTCCTTTCTCACTATTACATCCCTATCACCTTGCATGATGCTTGAAATCTAGGAGAGTCTCAAAAAGAAAGACAGTAAGGGAAGGAAGAAAGAGAGAGAGTTGAGGATAAAGGAAAGGAGAACATTGCCCAGAGTTCTACACTTTTAGTGATAGATAGAATTCAAAACTTGGAGCCCTGACTCTACCACACTGCTGCATCTCATAGGGCAAAAAAAAAAGCATGAATTTCATACCAAATCCTAAATAATTCAAACTTTCTACTCTAAAATCTGGCATGATTATTTCTGCATCAGTCATCTTGCTGGCCCAGTGAACACCTCAGTTTGTCAGTTGCTTGACCACTTCTCCTCCAATGACCTTCTTTCTCATTCCCATGGTCACAGTCTGAGCCTTGGCATCCCCAGTAAATGCACCACCTCCTAAATTTCATTCTCAAGCATCTCCCTTTGTGATCCTCACCTCCAACCCTTCCTGCTTACTTTCTCTAGCAACTTCACACAATAATTCTTGATTTCTAAGCCACTGACCCACCTCATCAAGTTTTCCTGGGCCTATCATTTTAAGAATTCCTTTACAAAAGTCTCAACCCTTTTGCCCCTCTTTCACATGACAAAGTTCCAACTCTGGTTGAATCTAACTGTCTCCTCTGTGCCCACTCCTGGAGGAAAATTACACAATTAAGAGTCTACTTCACTTTAACACTGTAATCACAAATCTTGAGTCCCAATTGGGTACTCAACACTGATGAACACTACGACCAATTACTTAGGTGGTTTACTTTCGACACTTTCAAGACACCCATTTTATATTCTTGCTCTTCTCAAGCACTCTGCCTCCTTCCACAGTCCTAACATTCATCTGATGCCATGCCTGACTTCAGTGAGAAAATGAAGCCACCTAAGGATAGCTCCTCATTTCCCCACTGTTAATCTATAACAATTTCTACCTCTGGGTGTTTCTTCTCCTCCCTCCCTACAGTTACAATCTCTCTTCCTTCCAAGGACCAGCTGCTCAGCTATGCTCAGTTTCATTCTCATTTTTCATTATACTAGTTCTTTGATTACCCTCTTTCTATTCTGCATTGCCCGTCTCTTCCACTCTGTTGAACCCTTTCCATCAACGTATTCTCAAATATTGTTCACCTTAAAAACTTTTGATTCCACATCCCCTTCCAGCTACTGTCATGTTCTATTTTCTTTACAGCAAAAATTCACAAAGAAAAAAGTGAAATATACAAGAGGATATTTCCCCTTTCACTCTTTAATACACTCTAATCGGCCTCCATCTCTACTACCTTGATGCAACTTCCCTTAACAAGTTTGTCAGTGGTCTTCTCTCCTGCCAAATCCAGTGGGCCCTCTGCTGCATGTTACGCCCAGTAGGGTTTGACCTCTTTGGCCACCTCTTCCTCAAAAGATTATTTTCTATAGGGCTTCCATGACATCAGTCCTGATTTTCCTCTTATTTTCTGAGCTTCTGCTTTTAATTTTCCTGTGTATTGCCTTACTTTTTTGCTTAATCTCTAAATGTTGTAGTTCCTCAGGTTCAGTCTTAGTCCTTTGTTTCTTTTCTACCTACATAGCTTATAAGTGATCTCATCCAGCCCCATTATTTTAATACCATCTATGATTGATGACTCCCAAATTTATTTATCCAACAAGTCCTCTCCCCTGAGCTCTGTATCTGCATATCCAATTGCCTACTTGACATCCTCTCTTAAACATCTGATAAGCATCAGAAATTTGATAATTACCCTTGAATGTTTCAAGATCTAGTGTGCGTCAGAACCTTTTTCAAAACGTCCTGTGCTCAGAATGCTCTTCCCAGTCACTTTCACGGCTTGCCCTTCAACATTCATGTGTGAGTTTTAGGTCACCTCTTCAGAAAGTTCCTAACTGTCTTGTTCAAAGTAGTTCTTTCTCTACTACTGCAGCTTCCTGAGCATTTTCTTTCTGGCACCTATCTGTCAGTATTTTATTTGATTGTTTCTGAATTTTGTTAATTACCAGTATTGGCTGAATGAATAAACTAGTGAATAAATGATTTTTCCGGAAATTATAAGGCCATTTACTGCCTTACGCACACAAATTCTCTGCCTGTATGGTAATGTATCTAACACCTGCCCTGCCCGGTGTTTCCTATGCAAACTAAATGCCTTATTAATAATAATAATGACAACAATAGTAAAGACCAAAAAACAAATGCTACTACAGTCATCCCTGTTGTAACAAGGACCTGTGGTAGTAGAACTTCCCACGTATACCCAAATCCGCACATACTCAAGTCCAGTAGCTGGCCCTGTGGCACCCATGAATACATGCCATGAATACTTTCCACCCATGTTTGGTTGAAAAAAAGTCTGGTATAAGTGGCCCCGTGCAGTTCAAACCCATGATGTTCAAGGGCCAACTGTATTTATTTAGAATTCTGAAGTCTTTTTGTCAGCCTAGCTCACAGGAAGAATTGAGTCATCACATCTTTATATTCAGGTTGGCAGCAAACGTATTGTTGATGATATGGCTTTTGAAATCCTGAAGATGGCAACAAGAAAATCTAAAAGCCTTTGGCCTATAGTGTTAAAATGCCTCACCCTAACAACAAGCAGCCTTTTTCCTATTTTCCCACTAAGGGATTTCAGAAGTCCTCCCTACTTAGGACCTTAGTTGGTCTTCTTATTGTGTCAATAACACTAGAAAACTTTCAAAGATTGCTACTGCAACAAAGGGAAATCCACGCATGCAAAAACTTCCCAGTTTTTAGGGCTGTATTATAAAAGGATGAGTGCTCACAGTCCCGGTCCTCGTTCTGAGCAAGGAGGAAATGTGTGTGCCATGTGTAGGCAGATGTTCTCCACACTACCCCGCCATCAGGACTGCCTGTCTTCTGCTGGCAAAGGGTTTTCCCCTAACACTTTATGCAAAAATTTGGAAGCCTTGAGCTATGCTTACTCACATAATGGAAAAAAAAAAATCCTAGCTTTACAGTCAAGAAGAGCAGGGCTCAGATGCCACAGAGTCTACTGCTTCCAGCTATTTCATCTTCTACAGCTGCGCTCTCCAATATGGCAACAACCAGCTACAGGCGGCTATTTAAATGTAAATGAATTAAGATTACATAAAATTAAATATTCAGTTTCTGAGTTGCACTGGCCACATTTCAAGTAATAAACAGTGCAGTGTCCATATTGGACAGCACAAATAGAATATTTACATTATCCAGAAAATATTATCAGATAACGATGATCTAGAGAAAATCACTCTACCTCTTTCTCCAAGCCTCAGTTTCCTCAGCAGCCAAATGAGATCATAATGGGATTTTGCATGTAATATACAGTACTTGATACAGAGTGAGCCCTCAGTAAGTTTTCTTGCTTCCATTCATCAAGGAGTATGTGCTACTTGAGGGTAGGAATCACATCTAATTATTTTTATACCCACATTCCCTTCCTAGTACAACAACTGCTCATAAGAGGTACACAATAAATGTACTACTTATTTGAACTATACTACTTATTCTTTCAAATCAATCTCTAACTTTATTCTCACCAATGCCTGAAAGAGGGTTAAGAGAGTAAATTATATTATGTTTTATATTTTATATAAAATAGGTTTAATATATGAGTATCCATATATCATATATAAAAATATATGTATAATTTTGTGTATATATAATTTAGTACAGATACAAAGCCCAGTATTTATTCAGAGAGGTAAGGAAGTATAAAAGAAAGAAAAGAAAGAAGGAAAGAAGGGAGAAAGGCTAGCTGTGAACATTTATTCTGTGTAGCATGAAGTACTTTGTTTACATTATTTCATTTACTCCTCACAAAAATTTTATAAAATGGCATTGTAACCCCCATTTTACTGGTGAAGAAATAGAGACTCAGAAATTCAGAGCAAAAATTCAAGCCTATATTTTTCTAAATTGAAAGTTCATGGTCTTAGCTATTATAATATTACAGCCTCCCAGTGGTGAAGGAGTAATAGATATTCTTTGTCTACTCTAGTAGATTCTTGTGGTAATAAAATGAGATCATATATGTGAACACTTGTTGTAAACTCTAAATATCTATGCAAGGTAATCCTTACTATTTCATACTTACTGTTGTTTAGCACACTAACTCTGAAGCCAGAGTACCTGGATTAGAACACAGGTAAATTGCTTAATCTCTCAATGTCTAATCTCAAAATCAGAATAATAATGATGGAATAATAATATTATGCATGTCCCATAGGACTATTGTGAGGATTATATGAACTCATACATTTAAAATGCTTAGAATAATTTCTGGCACATCTTTATCTCCATACAGGTATTACCCATTTATGTCCCTGTGTGACTACTGCTGTTGCATGGTAAAGAAGCAGGAATAGAAATATCTTAGAACTGGAAAATATATTGCATAGAAGTGAAGAGTCTAGTTTCTCCAACTTTTTTTTTCTAAGTTAAAATAAGCAAACAAGTTCTCCATTATTTTATATACCATTTAATCAGAACTCTTATAGAAGCCAATTCATCTGGAAACCTTCAGCATTTTGGAGACAAAGCTCTAATCAGTCCTCAGCCCAGAGTCTCAAATGCAGCCATAAGATGTATGAGTCAATGAGCCACCTGGTGCAGCTCAGTCAGTGAAGAGGCTTTGTAGGGTGAGAGGTCCTAGATTTCCACAGCCCAGAGAATGGAATGTGAAGGTTGGTGATTGAGCCAATAGGCCCTGGGCAAGCACCAAACGTGCTTTAGAATTTTCTGGGCATATGTCATAGCAACAGTTGGGCAAAATTTTCCCCTCTATAATCTCCTCGAGGTCCCAAAGCCATGTTGTCAATAGTGAAAAAGAGAATGAGAAGAAGAGTCCATTGCTCACTCTAATAGTGGTTATTATTTACTGTTTTCTATCATGTGAGGGTGATTGTGCCTGGATTTCAGAGCTTTTCTGAGAAACTTAAGAGTTTACCCAGACATTGAGGCAAGGTGAGGCAGTGTGGGGAGGGTGGAGGGAGAGAAATCTGATTCAATTTATTACCAAATGTTTGTTTGATGGCAAAAAAATAGTCTCCAGGAATGTTAACTCCAATTCCTGAAAAGTCACAGGCACCAAACATCAGAGATACTCACACTCTTAGAATACAACATCTCAAGTGGATTTTTCTCTCTCTTTCTCCTTTATTTGCGTAGGCATAGAGGTAGAGAGGACATCTCCTCAGTAGAATACTGAGACACTGGCATATGAATTTACCAGCATTCCTGCTTCAGGCAAGTCAAAGGAAATAAGTAATGTTGGTTCCTATAATTGTGCCTCACAAAGTAGGAGGGTCTTAAAATCAGAATGCTGGTAGATGCTGATGAAACAGTTCTATATCTGATATAGTTCACCAAATATGACTGGCAGTTGGTTAAATGAGAATGACAAGGATAGGAAATTGTTTTAAAGGAATTTGGAGATTTTACATAGCATTTGAGAAGATGGTGGTGTTATTTATTGACAGACAATCCAAAAGTAAGAATATCGGAGAAGACAGCCCAGAAGGGGAAGGAAGGAGAAAAAACAAAACAAACAAAAAATCACAGCTTACACTGAGTACTGCTAAGTGCCAAGCACTGAAGTAGGCACTTTGTATGGATCCTTTTATTTAATCTTCACCAAACCCTGTAAGGTAGCTAGTATTATCACTATTTTACAGATAAGAAAATTGAAATTCAGAAAGCTAAGTAACAAGTGTAAGATATTATGGTTATTAAGTATTAAGATTAAATTCAAATCCCAGTCTTTACTGTGTTAAAGCTCGTGATCTTTCTACCATATCCTTATTGAGTGCCAAGGATATCATCATAGCGAATCCTCATTATGTCCTATAATTTAGATATTATTATCCCCATTTTACAAATGAAGAAACTGAGGTTCAGAGATAGTCAATGATTTGCAGTAGAACTAAATGGAGAGACCTCAGGCTTTGAAAGTGGATAAATCCAAGATTCAAACCTCAGTCTTATTATGTATCAAGTATGTGACTTGGGTTATTCAATTCTCTACTGTAATGTAGGAGCCTTATGAGGTTGCTCCAAGGATCCAAAAAGGCAAGACATGTTAAGTTCTCAATAAATGGGCTAGGCATGGTAGCTCACACCTGTAATCTCAGCACTTTGGGAGGCTGAGCTGGGTGTATCGTTTGAGCCCAGGAGTTCAAGACTAGCCTGGAAAACATGGTGAAACCCTGTCTTAAAAAATACAAAAAAAATTAGCTGTGCATGGTGGCGTGTGCCTGTGGTCCCAGAAGGGACTTCAGCCTTGGGAAGCTGAGGTGGGAGGATCACTTGAGCCTGGAAAGTCAAGGCTGCAGTGAATTATGTTCACATCACACCTCTGCACTCCAGCCTGAGTAGCAAAATGAGATTCTATCTCAAACAAACTTCTCAATAAATGGCAGCTATTGTTTTTATCATCGGCCAACTCACATTTCTCATTTAAAATTAAACTAAAAATGTTTAATGGCATGGTAGACCATCTGCCATATATTAATAGTAAGTATTCAAAAAATGATAGCTATTATTCTTATGGTTAGGTATCAAGAATGGCCTTTGCACTGTCATCTACTAACCCAAACATCCATGAAAGAAGCCCTGTCCCATCCCGCCTGCAGGATTTCCTCGATAATAAAACTTTCTGAGTTCACTCAGGTGCAACCTGATCTCTCTTCCCCTTGACTCTGGCAACCACTGGTATTCCACCTCTCTCGACCTCCACCTCCTGCCAGGATCAGGGCAGAATAATATCCTTGTCCTTCCTCTGAGGGATGTAAGTCAGCTTAAATAATTAACGATTGTAAGGTGCTTTGAAAAGAGAGAACAAAACACCATAAATCCCAAGAATTAATTCGTAAAATCAGTGGTGGGCTCAACAATTATATATGTCATATTTGTTCAGCTGTGAGAATGGTATAGAACGTCAAAGTTGGAAGTGTGGTCCAAATCTCTCAAGACCAAGGATTTCCTGCAACTCTATATTGTCTGAGGCTAAAATTTTAAAGTTCCAATCTCTTAAATAAGACATTATGAATAGTTGTATTTTGTTAGTTTTGTAAGCCTCTCCACTCCTCAGATCTAACCTGCATTGTGTTTGAATTTTGGAAGGCAAATAGTGGAGTGAATAGCACACAAGACTTGGAGTTAGTAGAACTGCGTTGGAGTTCTCATTCCATCACTTTCTAACTAGTTATTTAACTTCTCTGAGTAATTTTTTCTCCTAAGAAAAAGGCTAATAGTAATACTAGTAATTTAGGTTATTATAGTGAACTTTTGAGGTGATACTTATGTATTCACTCACCAGAAGTTTACTGAGTATCTTATTCTGTGCCAGACTTATATTATGCAATAGGAATAAAAAAAAATTCTTTGTCTTAACAGTCAAAACAGACAAGTAATCTAATTATTGCTACAGTATGAGCCTTGACCTTGTCACTCCAAGTGTGTTTCAGGGACCAACATCATTATCGTCATCTAAAAGAATGTTAAAAATACAGAATATTGATCCTATCCCAGACCTACTGAATTATAATCTGCATTTTCACAAGGTCCTGGGGTATTCCTGCACGCATTAAAGATTGAGAAGCACTGGGCTCGCGGCAATGCTAAGGTAAGTACAGAGTGCTGTGGGGATATAAAAGAGACAAAATATGCACATATTAGCTGAATGGGTGAAGCTGTTGCTCAGCTAAGGCTGGCTGTTGGGTATTCAGTCTGGGGAGGGAATATATGCAAAAGCACAGAGGCATGAAGCAGCATGGCACCTTCAAGACACTCTAAGGAACTCAATATTTCAGCATCAGATTGAGGTTTCTGTAATCAGTAAAGTCCTATTGATAGCTGTCCTTTATATTCAAACATAATGACTCCTAACCATCACCTAGGATCGTTTTGTTTCCTTCTAAGATGCTTTTAGTGTGCACTACATAAATATAGAACTGTATCTGAACTTCAAATTTACATACATTTATTTTGTATAAATTACAAATGCATTTACTGATAGGGAGTCTCCAACAGTAGAAGGTCAGATTAAAATGTATAATTTGTGGCTCATTTCCAACATGTTTGATATTGTTGAAAGAGTGAGAGAGAAGAAGAGAGGGAAGAAAGAGCAAAGAAAAGAAAAAAAGGAAAGAAAAAAGAAGAAAATGAGACCTGTCGCGATGGCTCACGCCTGTAATCCCAGCACTTTGGGAGGCTGAGGTGGGCAGATCACCTGAGGTTGGGAGTTCGAGACCAGCCTAACCAGCATGAAGAAACCCTGTCTCTACTAAAAATACAAAATTAGCTGGGCATGGTGGCGCATGCCTGTAATTCCAGCTACTCAGGAGGCTGAGGCAGGAGAATCGCATGTACCTGGGAGGCAGAGGTTGTGGTGAGCCGAGAGATTGTGCCATTGCACTGCAGCCTGGGCAACAAGAGTAAACTCCGTCTCAAAAAAAAAAAGATGAAGAAAATGAAAGAAAAGTCACAATTCTTTTTAGATTAGCTTTCCCTGCATTTTGTGTAAAATATGTCTGTCAAGTTCAAATATTATTCATGCCTGAGTTTCTGCTCTTCATGGGCACTTTTATCATTGGAATTTAACTCTTTTTACTCTCTTGATCTTTTATTGACTTCAATTTTGTTATTTTCTACACACACTTTTAAGGATACTTTTGCATTAGTTCAATATATTTCAATTTGTCCAATCAATCTCAGATATGGCTCACAAAACCTTTACAATCTTCACTTGCCTAGTTTTCTAGGCTTACTCAATTTCCCCATGAACAGGCTGGAAATAAAAATATCTTTCTTTCCTAGAGAATGCCAATTACTCTGTTACATTCAGTCCTTTTGAAATATCTTTTCCTCTGCCTAGAGCTCCTTTATCCTCAGGAAAATCCTCACTCTTTAGTAGGAATAGCTGCTGTGGCTATTACCTATTTAGGACATATTATCTGTACTCAGCAATTTTTATTAACTATTTTTTAATTACTGGGAATGCAACAATATTATCTGCACCTTAGTCTTTGTCTCAGGCACAGTTTTTTGGGGAGTGGGGGGGGGCAGGGGGAAACCTAAGCTATGACATTTCCAATTTGCAAAACACCTTCACATTGATATTATTTTAACTTCAAGCTGTCTGAGGTTGTATATATCAATTACATTCAACCCTACTCTTAAGTGCTGATTTATTATTAAATGACTTTAAATATTCATTCTTTCAAGATATTTATTGAGCAGCTACTATGTCCCAGGCTATAATCTGTCACTCTGCTTTCTTTGACACTTTGATTATATCTGAGATTATTTGTTGCCTTTTACAGCCACAGGCTCCTAGATTTCATTGACCTTTATGAGAATCTCATCCAGCCTTTGACCCAACACAGAGAGCCCACCCAGAGCTCCTCAGCATGGTGTTAAGCAGAGGTCAGCTTCTGCTTAAACACTTGTAATTAAGGAGGAATCACTTCCTCACAATGCTGTTCTTTAGAATATACTTGATCATATGGAGCTGAAATTCTCTTCCTGTATCTATACCCACCAGTTCTGGTTCCACTCTCTGTTCCTTCACAAAATGCCTGATGTCACTTCCAAATAAGTTCTAAGAATTATAGCATGTCAGTAACAAAGGAAACTTGAGAATTATCTCCCACACTTAATTTCCTCATTTCAGAAACAAGAATAGTGAAGTGACTTGTCAATGACAAACTCACTTGAGTGAAATGCCTGCAATTAAGACGTCTCTAATTCTAGGCCAATGCTCTTTCTATAAGAGCATGTAGCCTTTCATTTACCTTGATTGATTTGTTCAATATGCCAACTAGCCACCTCTGCACACTTTGTGTCTGTGTGTGTGTGCTTGCATGCGTTCTTCCTGTTCTTTTCACTAATGATTCTTAGCTTTGACTAGGCTTGTTAAATAAACAAAGATGTATAACTTTAATGGTTTTATATGCCTGATTAAATGCTCAATTGTTTTCAATAAAAGTTGCTAAATTATGAAATTATTTTTAATGGAAGACCAACTAATCATTCATTCAACAAAAATATGCTCAGTCCATACTATGTGTCAGGCATTACTAGAGCTAGTCATCACAAAATTGATGCTCTCTGCTCCAGAGAAGCTCACAACAATCAATTTGAGGAAATACATACCTAGAGGTTAGGAGTGTGGACTCCAGTGTCAAATGGACTTGGAGAGGATTACAGCTCTCCCACTTATTCATTATAGAATCTTGGACATGCTAACTTCACTAGATCTCTATTTTATTAGTAGTAAAATGAGGTTATGTAACATAGTGTTAACCTCAGTGTATTCTAATGATGACTAATGGCTCAATCAATTGTAGCCATATTTATGTGGTACGTAGTAACTGCCCAAGAAGTGACAATCATTATTATAGTTATTATAACTAATAAACACTCTGTTAATTTAACAAATGGTTATTATATTTCCTCTGAGAGACTATGATGTATGGTTGACAATGGTATGAGCTGTCCATATTCTTTTCTAGGAAGGACTTGACCAGCTATGAAAGGTGCGATGAACACACAGCTTCCAGATGCCAGCAACATCTGGGTCTGTGTGTTAGCTGGAAGGAGCAGTTTTGCCCATGGTCACACCCTCCCTTAGAGCAGCCCATGTGTGAAGACTAAGCAAAGCAAGGGTGTAAAGCTCCAGTTATTTAAGCCTAAGTCAGATCAAGTCTCATTAACAATATCTACGGCAGCACTCCCTCTGCCTGATCTTGCTTCCTCACAGATGTTGTCAATCTCTAGTAAACACATCCCATCACAAACTGTATCTCCATCTCTTCTTCAGAGAACCCAACCTGTGATAGTACCATGCGATAACCGGGAAGGTGGCTCTGGATCCTCTCTGCCCAAGTCTGAACTCTGACCTCCACTCCCTGGTCTCTTTCAAATGTGTCACTTAATCATGTGTTGCCTTGGTTTCTTCACCTATAAAATGGAAATGACATTAGTTTGTACCCCAGAGAGTTATTGTGAAGATTAAGTGAATTAATCCATATTAAACACTTAAAAGAGTGCCTGGGATTATTAAGCATTCAGGAAATGTTGGTTGCTACTATTTCCAACATTATGGCATGCTAGGCCCTGCGCCACACCCTGGGAACACAGAGTAAAACCAGGTATGGCCCTTGCCCATGAGGGAGTAAGTACCATGGTAGATGTGTGTGTCAATGAGAAAGAGATGCTGTGATTATAGAGAAAGTTATGCTATTTGAAATTCCAAAATCAGGATACAAAATCCTCCTGATGCTAGGACACATATGGGAAGAGCTAGCCAGGGACTACTTCATAAAGAAGGTGACTCCCATGTAACTGCACAAAGATTGAGCAGAGGTTTGAAATGAGATTTGAGTCAGGCCATGGTAGTCAACCTACCTCATCTTCTACCCTCAATAACGGTAGACACCAATAACAACCCACATTACTGTCCCAACTGCGCATGAAGGATTTCCACTTCCATTCTCTTTCGGTCAGCTTATTAACATCCACTAAAAGGCAATGATCTAAAACCCCAACAACAGCATAACTCCAAAGTCAGGTGAAAACTGGCCACCAAGTTTGCCCCACAAAAAGCAAAACAAAAAAGTGTTAAGTCAATTGGATTACTGAGTTTCACTCAGGAAACACAAGAGTTATTTCACCTGAACTAATCACAAGGCTTATTGCATCCTGAGGACGACAGACAAGGGTTTCTCTCATTCACATGCATCACTGAGAAGGACAGCCAAAAAATGAATGTATATAGTATTAGTCTCTCTGAGTTCTTTTTTTCCTCATAAATTTTATTTATGACATAAATAAAAAGACAAAGTTTGTTACTTGTGCCTATAACCCACTCAGAGAGAGGAGAGTGATCTTTACATTTGATGACCATCTACTTGACTTATGTACTTTATTAAAATAAGCAATGTCAGTATATTTTCCAAATATTCATAGGAAATTATGGGAACTGTAAGTTACATTAAACATCAACTTGCTTAGGATTGACCCTATTGCATAAAAACAAATGGAATGCTCAACTTTTCTTTTTTTAGTGTGCCTCAGTTTAAAGAATTGAATAAGGAAGGAAAACATGGGGAAGGAAGAAAATGTGTCCATTCTATCCTCACTACAACTCCCTGAAATAGAGAAATTACCATTCTCATTTTACATAGGAGAAGTATTAGGCTCATAGGCAATAGAGGAGGGTAAATGAGCAATGATCAACAAAATCATGGCCAAAACAAACACATTTTTAAGAAAGTGCCCTTCTAGCCATGTAGTCATGTTGTAATGGAAGAGTTCAGGCCTTGGAACCCAAAAGACCAAAGTTCAAACTGTAAGTCTGCCATCTATTGTATGTTTGACCTTGGGCATACTTTTGAACTTATTTTTGCTTCAATTGCCACAGCTGTAAAATGGCATAGTAACACCTATCTCTTGGATTTGCTGTGAGAATTAAATGAGATGTAGTATTCAGTGGATGTTCAATAATGATTAGTCCTTTTCTGCTTAGTCGCCATATTCCATGGTTCTTTCACTCTACCTGCATGTGAAGGTTTTCTAGGGTTATAATATCAAATCTAGAACCCCATGTTAATTCAAGAACCAGGGAGAAGAATGAATCAGTCAGATACAGAGTTCAACCATCCCAGAACCCTAACTCTGCCTTCCTGCCCACTCTGATACCACACAAAAACCATAACTTTGTTCACTAATAACAGCTTCCTTATTCTAACTCAGTCTGAGTCAAAATCTGGAGTTTCTAGAATCTTGGCAGTGGTGAAATCTTCTTACACATTAGCACAAGACTTTTCCAAAACTTCTATATATTACTCATTCCACAGAGTATTCACTAGTGCAATACCAAATATATATGTCCACTTTAAAGTGTCCCAATGTCCATCTGCATATTAAGTGAACCAAGAACACCTGCAGCAGAGCACATCCTTAATTTTGTTCTCTCCACCATTTCCACGTACTGACTATAGTTCCCTTTTGCAGAAGACCTAAAAATATTTTGTGGGACCAATGCACTGCAAAACACAAGTTCAGTGGTGTGGCCTTCATAGTAACAACTAGGACATGGAAATGGTTTTTAATCTACCTAGACGCTTGCTAAAACTGTAAGTTCTAGAATGCTGGAGGTTGTAGGGCACTAATCATCATGTAATCCAACTCTTTCATATTACTCACAGGTAATGTGAGGCTCAGAGATGGTAAGTAACTTTTCCAAAATCAGCCAGTAAGTTGGTGGGCAATGTGAGATTTCAGCCCCATCCCCTGAACCCCAAGTCAATATTCTCTGTGCAGGCACAGTGCCTTTTCTATTTTCAGATTAGGCTACTGATTGAAGGAAGAGGATTTGCCTAGTGTATCCATTCATTGATTCTTTCATTCATTTACAAATACTCATTGAGCACTTCCTGCGTGCAAGAAAATATACCAAGTGTTAAAGACATAAAAGCTCTCATCTCTCCCTTTCAGGCGTCCATATTGTAGTGCGAATTAAGGTACACAAATATCAAATAGACAACACAGTTTGCTTTGCTCTCAGGGAGGTATGTAAAACAAAGTAGGAAAATGGGGAAGGAAAAGGAGACCTACTAGAAGAAAAAGATTCTAGAAGAAAAAGGAAGGCATCTACCATGTGAATAAGGTCTAGGGTGGAGGATTGATGAGGACATCCTGGAAAGAAGACCAGGATCGTTGTGAAGGCACAAAGTCTTGGAACATAATGGGGAGCTTGGAGAGTTTCCAATATGCTTTGCTTCAGGGCAACTGAGTGCAGAGAGGAAGGTTGATGGTGCTCCTAAACCTTGTGATCTGCCACTTCCCTTCCTATCTTTATTTACTATAATTCACCCATTCACTCATCATTTATTCGGCAAATGCTGATTCACATTTAGTGTGGGTTCTGGACATGTGGATAAATCCACAGGTCCTTTTCAATAAAACCTGCCCCCAAATCTGTACTCTTCTCTTCTATACAAACACACGAACACACACACACAGAGGCACACACACACAGGCACGCACACACACACACACGCACAGTAATTTTCTTGTTCTTGGTTTACTGAGCACAGTAGAGGACAGTTAACTGTCCTGAGTATAAGAGCGTCTCCACCCATTAAAACTCCCCATGGCCTGATAAAACTCTCCATTGGCTTTTAAAATAACCTGCCCTCCTGACGCCAGGTAGTTCTCACAGTTAGTAACTCCCCGCAGCTGCCTGCTCTTTCCTGGGAACTTTCCAGGGTAATAACTGATATTTTCCTACTCCATGAATGTGAGAGTGAGTTTAGTCCCCATCCACAGTGCCCACTGGATACTGCAGTATACCAGAGGCATATAAAGGCAGTCAGTATACCCACCTTTAAATCTCAAAGGCAGGTCATCTACTAAGGAATTGGGTGTGAGCTGTAAGAAGCTAAGGCTTCCTACATTTAAAGAAATGCCATCTATCTTGAGACAATAGCTCTTCATTATTCTCATAAGAATTTCCTTTGGGAAGACAAAATATGACATGCCAGCAAAGCACTGAGCTTGAAAATAAAAAAAAAAAAATTAACCCTGACATTGAATAACTTATCTTTTACCTTTCTGAAGCTCTATTTACAGTATCAGTAAAATGGAGATAGTAGTATCTACTCCATAGGGTTATTAGTAGTTAAAGAAGTTAGCATGGTTAAAGTACCTGACACATGACAGGTGATCAGTGACTATTCTAGATCTTACCTTGGTTTCAACAATACACTGTATACTGCCTGACAAATTGTGAGGTCTCAAGTTTCCAAAGGCAACTGAGGATAAAATTCTCCAAAAGAAAATTTAATAATTGGCTTCTTGACTATTTCCTTGAAGTAGTAACTAAGTAATGTACCTGAAAGCTAGATGTTACACTTTTTGTGGATCAAATTACAAATGGTCTTTACTTATGGAAAATTCCACTTTTAATTCCTAACTTATTAAGGAAGCCTAAATGGATTTTTGTGGTTATTCATTTGAAAGTTCCACTTTATACAAATAGCCACGTGTCCCTGGGTTGGGAAATTAAGCTATTTGACTCTTAATTTTCCCAATTTTTATCAAGTATTAACAATAATAACAAATGTCATAGAAATATCATGAAGAATTAATGAGATAAATGTCCATAAAGCACAATCTTTCTCTATATTATTTTTCTATCAATTAAAAATGAAAAATATAAAAACTATCACTGCCTATCGTCAGTTAGATAGTGTTCAGAAAAACAACAAAAGAAAGAAAAAGAAGAAGAAAACAAACGTTAAAAGTTAGCTGTAAAATAAAGAAACATTCATTATGAATTTATTACTCCAACTACTGTAAGCTGTGTAGGAATCTGAGCTGCAAAGCTACCCATTAAACTGTCTGCTCTTTCCTGTTTAAACAAGGCCCCTCTTGGGTCGTGGCTGCCTGAGCCTTCGTGGGTCTGCATCCAGGAAGGAAGACGTTTCTACGGTAACCACTAAGGCCTTCTCTGGAGGTTCTCTGGGAGAGGCCAGAGTCTGGTGCGAGTGACAAACCCCAGTTCCCTTGATAATGTACAGAAAGGTAGCAGCCATGATGTCCAGGCATGAGCAGAATGAGAGCATTCAGGCATGAAATCTCTTTCAATTCATCGTTTGTTTCCCCGATGGAGAATTCACTTTCTGCTACTCTTTTGAAAAATGGCTGATCTAGGCTTACTGGTGTATAAATAATAAATGTTCCAGAAGGAAAGATATTTTTTGTGATTTGAGAAGGGGGGTAATTGGCATCCCGTCATAATTTGGTTCAAGTTTTTAGAAAGCTTAAAGTTGCAAGAGACCATAAAGAGTTGCCCAATAGCCTCATTTTATAAATTGGGAAATAATTCATAGGAAGAGGAGAGTGGGTGGAGGAGATTAGCTGAAGTCACAGATTGAGGTGGTTGATATGAAAACATATCCTAAGCTGATGAATAAGGCTTGAATTGTAAAATCTGGCTGTTACAATAGAATGTGGAAAGTGCTATGATGGAGGATTGGACAAAAAGCAGTGAGAACATTAAAGAGGAGTGTTTGAGGCCACCAGTTACAAAGAAGAGAGAGCTGAGCTGAGAATCAAGAATGAGTAAACATTACTATCATTTATTAGCATTACAATGTGCTAAACACTTTGTATGCGTTGTCACATTTGATCTTCACAACACCTTCTCAGATGAGTAGAATACCACTACCCATTGTTTTTTTTGTTTGTTTGTAAGACAGAGAAATAGGTGTAGAGAGATGAGTCACTTTCCACACAGCTAGGAGACAGCAAGGTCAGGATTCAAACCCAAGACAGTTTGATTCCTAAGCCCATGCTCTTTGTTGACTCTTGGTCTGCTGCCTTCCATAAACAGTGTAAGAGCCTTGCGTGTGGGGAGAAGTTGGGAACAGTGTTCTGGGCAGAAAAAAACAGCACAGGCAAATGCACAGCTGTACAATGTATGCTGTCTCCATCTATCAATGCTTAGTGACCCTACTAGTCTCCCATGGGCTAATCTGTGGGACACAAGCCTTGGCACTGCTTCTGAATTCTAAGAACCTGGCTCTGTCCAGAGAGAGACAATGTGCAACTTGCCCGATGATAAAATCCCTCACACATTTGGTGGCCTGGACCAACTACATTTCCTCCATGGAACCTGGAGTAATAAAATCCATGATGAACCATTCTTTCTTTTACAACTCACTTTTACAGTCCCTGGGTTTCTGGAGTCTTTAATAATTTGGATATATCTTCATTCTGAACACTCAGAGTATAAAGAATTTAAGTCTTAGCTTCTTTCCACAGAGACACGTTGATCATTGGTGCATATAGCCAAAGTGGTTCCAGTTCAGTAAACAGTCTTCATGACAAATCCATGGTTGGAGTCGAAGGAAAAATTGCCTGCCTATTAGGAGGCTACAACAGTTCCAAACAGAGTGAAAAATGAAGAAGATCATCCAGATGTCAAGGCCCAATTGGCCATGTATGGGTAAAAGCTATCCAGGTTACAGCAGCCATAGTCGAGTGCTTGTTCTACAGGCAACATGTTACATATAGCACGTCATAACCTCACTACCGTTTCTCTATACCATTGTACAGAGACAAAACTGAATCTCAGAAATGTTACATTGCTTTCCTATCATACCAGGAGTAAGTGGCCAAGCCAGAATTCTTCCCAGACTCTCTGATCCTCAAACCTCCATTCTTTCTCCATCAGCTCAAAATTGTCAACCCAATAGTCAGTTAGAATTACCATAATTTGGGAGGCGGTGAGCCAAGATCGTGCCACTGCACTCAAACCTGGCAACAGAGCGAGACTCCATAAAAAAAAAATAATAATTACCATAATTTTTGCCACTATTTTGTCTTGTGTTCCACAAAAGCCTATTGATTTTTGTTTTTGTTTTTGGGTTTTGTTTAAGCCCACGTTTTGGCAGGCAGCATGGGGCAGAGGCAAGTACCTTCTGTGTCCTAGGCCCTATGCTAGTTCTAGAGAATTCAGAAATTCCTTTGCTCTATAGGTTCGTTAGTCAGCCAATGAATATGTTCAAGGACCAACTATGCACAAGGTGCTGATGCCAAAGGGCTGAGCAAAAACCAGAGACAGATCTTCGTGAAAGACCCTCACACAGTAAGGAGTTTTAACCATTAGTGGGTAAAATACGTGATGGAGAGGGGTGCTGGTATTGTCACTGAAGTCAAAGAAAGTTTCCTGAAGAAGTAATAACTAGGCAAGTGTGGGAGATAAGCTGGGGAAAAATAGGAGAGAAAGAGAGAAGTAAAGTAGGTAACTAATCATAGAGTATGGTTCAGTGGCATGATAGGGTAAAACACTGTGCAATGGAAGAAGAGAGAAAGGGCAGCTTACCTAGCCTGAGTGTGGAACGTGGTCAGAGAACACTTTCTAGAAGAATATTTGAGCGGATAGCTGAGGGATGCAAAAGAATTTGATGGATAAAGGATTGACTAGTGCACAGAGAAGAAATTAAACATGCAAAAATCCAGAGATGAGAGAGAACATGACATGTTTGAGAAATTGCAAGCGCTTGTATATGTTATGGGGACTAGGGGGTAAAGGAAAGACAAAGACAAAGTGGGGATGTTAAAGGTAGTGGAATTGGTAATGAAAAGTAATACTACTGAGGAACACTATTCTGATGACAAACCCTCGTGGAGGTCAGAGTGGAAAATTTGTTCTGATGTGACTATTAATGCAGCAGATGACTGCGTTGTCATGGAAGGGAAGAGAAGTGAAAAGGAGAGGGAAAAGGGGCTAATATTTGTTGAAAATATCTGGGTGCCAGATATCTTCAGGCAGAACTCCATTCTACAGAGGAAGAAACTGAGGTACCAGAAGGTGAAGGAATCTGTCTGACGTCACACATCTAGTAAGCAGTGTGCCAGCATGCAAACTCCATTCTTTCTGCCTGGTTTCTGGAATCATCTTATGCCTCTATTTCCAAGGGCTTTCTAGTCCCACCAGAAGTAAATAATCAAGACTGGTAAGCAATAATTACATTAATCCAGACTCTTATCTGTACATAGCAAGAGCTCAACTTCAACTGGATTAGGTCAAAGAGAGAGCTTACAGTAGATATGTCAGAAGTGACCAACAGAATGAAGGAAATGTTGAGCACTCAGGCATAAGAAAGACAGAAATCACCTGGCCCTCAGGAACGAGGCCTGCTAAGACCCTCTGCCCTTCTTGTCTAACTCTCTGCCCATGGACTCTTTCTTGCTTCATGTGGTAGGAGCTTAGTTGCCCTCAGTTCTGGAGCCTCATACTTTACAGCTACAGAGAGACCCATTCTCTCTTTTGGGCTTGAAATCCAAGGGAAAACCTCTGATTAGCTCAGAGTGGGTCACGTGTTTACCCATCAATCCATCAGCTATGAGTAGGAACACAAGCTACCGGGGAGCTCACCCCATCCCCGCATATTGAGGTCTCCAAAATTCTTTGTGAGTCAAAAGCCACTCCAGAGGGTATCCACTTAATTAATAACAGTAGTCACCATTTGTGGGAGATTAAAAATGCCCCAGACCCTGAAATGAGAAAACGTGTTAGTTCTATCATTGCCTCATTTGATTTTCTCAACAAGCACGAGAGGTAGTGCTCATCTCCAGTTCATAAATATGGAAACTGAGACTCATAAAAGCCAATTAATTTGCTCAAGGTCCCACAGTAGTAAGTGGTGAATGCAGATGTAAATCCTGGACACTGATTCCAAAGCCTTGTGCTTAATTCCCATACTTAGCTATTCTCTACTTCCTGTGACTGCTGCCTTAGGCCTCGGTCTCTGTGGGAAGCAAAGCAATAGTCACTACAACCTGGAAGCCCTGGGATCTACCGCAGCCACTGGTAAGCTGTGTGGCCTTGGACAAGACCCCTAATCTCTCTGTGCATCGGTGTTTTTTTGTTTTGTTTCGTTTTTGTTTGTTTGTTTTGTTTTTGAGATGGAATCTTGCTCTGTCACCCAGGCTGGAGTGCAGTGGTGCAATCTTGGTGCACTGCAACTTCCACCTCCCAGGTTCAAGCAATTCTCCTGTCTCAGCCTCCTGAGCATGCCACCAAAACCAGCTAATTTTTGTATTTTTAGTAGAGAGGGAGTTTCACCATGTTGTCCAGGCTGGTTTCGAACTCCTGAACTCAGGTGATCCAACTGCCTCAGCCTCCCAAAGTGTGTGCATCAGGTTTACTGTGTGCAAAATGAGAAAAAATAATTTCTGCCTTGTCTACTTTTCTGATAATGAGATTAAGACAAGTAAAAGTGCTTTAAGAAAACCTCTATGCAAAACGATGGTGAGCTATTATTTTCTCTCACATAATTCTAGCATGCCATGATTTTGAGACTTTATATAGTTAAATGAAATCTGTCCTTTGAAATAATATGTTTAGAAGAGCCAGTAAGGCAGGCAGACAAATACTTCAGGCTATTTTTTTTAGAACTCAGATTGACAGAATTTGAGGAAACAGGAACAGAGTTAATTTTTCCTGGATTCTAGTGTTGGGCTCTTCTTGGTTTTTTAAAACAGACATAAACATTGTTCTTCTGAATTCATTTTGTGCTGACACCACCTGGTCTCTGCTTATTTTTTCATTTCACCCAGTTCAGTGATACTGAATTATAATTGGTTTATGCTGAACTTTCTCATGCTGTGAAGTACTGATTAACAAAGAAAATAAAGTTTTTCTTTCATTTGGCCAAGTTCTACCCTACTGCAATGTCTCAGACAGCACTCTTTAAAGAAATTAAGGCTCTGTGGAATAATCTCCATCCTTAGGAAATAACTGCAAGACTCATGAAAAGTCTCTGTCAGCCAACATTTTGTTTATAGCCCATCAGCTGCAAATTTGCCCAAACTAGGAACTGTGACATCGTCTTTCTAAACCGCACATGCAATCAGGCAGTAGGCCGGGTGATGGACTTCCTTGGAACGTCTCCAGCCTGTGTCCTCTTCTCCATCAATATGTCATAGCCTTAGCCCAGGCCTTCATATCTCTGCCCCAGGAGAGTTTAAACAGCCTCTTAACTAGTCCTTCACCTCCGTACTGTTTTCAGGATGGTTATCTTAAAACACTGATATAACCATGTCAGCCATGCTTATAAACTCTCTGTGGCTACTATTTGCTAGATAATAAAGTCCCAGTTACTTACTGGTACTCTGTGTAATTTAGCTTCTGCATCCTTCTAATATGACATTGCCACTTTCACCCATCATACCACCAGGATCCATCCTCCTCTATCATCATAACCGTGATACTAACATAGCCAAATTTTAGGGAAGACCCTCTACATACCTCCTATATAAAAGCTTTTCACAACGCCTCCTATGAGATGTTTTTACCTTTATTATATTGAGATTCAGAAAGTTAAGAAATCTGTTCAGGATCACACAGCTGACCACAAAGGTGACAGAGCTAAGCCCCAAACCCAGGTCTATTTGACTCCCAAACTTTGCTCTGCCATATGGACATTTTTGAAATCCTGGTAGTTTCCTGAATGAACCATGCTCTTTTTACTTCACCATTGTCTTGGCAAGTGCTTTTCTCTGGTTTTAAAACCCTGCCGCTTCTTTGACAGCTGGCTAACTGCTCCTTTCCCGAGGATTGGCTCCTATGTCACCTCCTTTGTGAACACTCCATGACATCATAAGCAAAACTGCACTGTGTGTATGTGTGTGTGTGTGTGCGTGCACGTGTGTGCTCAGGGAATACAATTGAGTGCATTCTCTGAGAAAGTGAATTGCTTGGTTTGCTGACACAAATGGGACATGCAGGGGAATCACCGGGAACTAGCTTAGGCTGGATCATGGAGGCTGCTGGTCTATCAGTGGCTCCTGAGGCAAGGAGGTGTTTCCAAGATACAATCTTGCCACACGGTCTAAGAAGGAGGGGGAAAAGGAGAATGACAGCAGAGAGATTTGAAGAAAGCTATTGCAATCAGCCAGGTGGGAGATAATGAGGTCCTGAATAGGACTCACCATCAAGAGAATGGAGAAGGGCCAGACTTAGTGACTGAGTGTCAGATTAGGGGAGTGACAAGGAGAATCTGTCCATAAGAATACCAAGATTATGAACCTGAGTGCCCAGAAAGTGGAAGTGTTCTCAAAGACAAAGAAAGGGTAGGTTTAAGGGTAAAGACAAGTGATAGGTTAAGATATGTCAAGACATTAATAGGACTTCTAAAAGCCTTTCTTGGACAACGTAGAGGGGCCACTGTTGGAACTGCCATTTTAGAAATCATCCACATAGACATAAGAGCAGAAGCCAGAAGAAAGTATAATACAGGGGAAATCATCGAGAGAGGAGGACAGGGCTAAGGAGAGCTCCTCAGAGATACATTTGGAGAAAAGAATCAGGAAGAAATAAAGAAAAGGTGTGAAAGGAAGCTAATGATGTGTTGTGCTGTGTTACCTTGAGAAGTTACTTAACTTCTCTGGGCCCCCATTTAAATGTTAAATTGCAATACTAATTACTACCTTGCAGAATGATGAAAAGATTGGAAATAAGTCATGTGAAACAACCAGCACCTGGCCAAGTATTTGGCAGGATTTCAGTAAACCATCACCTTAATTATTAGTAGTGGTATATTTTTTGGTGAAAGATGCTCAGGATCACAGACCTCAAATGAGGGTAGTCCTGAGCCATGTGATGGGAATACTGGGTTATCTGTTGAGATTATTGGCTTCATTTATTTTAGCAAACATAAAAGGAAGACCAGAAGGTCAAATTCCATGCCATTAGTGTCTAGAAGACTAGTTCAAAAGAGAAGAAGAGTCTATCAGATGCTGGTCAAAACCAAACTGTTTTCCTACAGACTAGATGCCATCAAACCAGAATCTGCGCTCAGACCAGCATCTGGAAAAGCTCAGAAGAAGGAAAAGTCCACAGGAGAGGTGACTGGGACCAAGTTACATAGGACAGGCTAGAGCAGGGAGATAAGATGTCATTCACCAGTTCTCTACTCTAGGTACTCCAGGGATTCAGCCTCTTGTAGCAGAGAAAGCCCAGGACCTGCAGAAAGCAGGTTGGACAGAAAGTTTTATCAGTGGTATGTGAAGAAGAGCACCAGCTTTGTGAGTCAGAGAAAAGTTTGTATTCAAACTTTAGTGATGTCACTCATGGGACTTTTTGTGGTGGGGGGGATATCACTTACTCTCAGCATGTTTCTCCATGTGAAAATTGGAAAAACAATAATTTTTTTCTTTGCATTTTTTTTTAGAATTAAACGAGATAAGCAAAATGCTTGAATCATTCATATAGATGTCAATACCTGGTGGTTTTGTTTCCTTTTATAGGACCAATTACACACCAAAGCCCACTCAGTTATAAGGATCTTCATGGTCTTAGCTTTTTTTCCCAGGCCAGGAATGCCTGAGAGAGAGAGACCTACAGTCTGTCAGATACAAAAAATTTGGCAAAAAGCGGGTAGGTATTTGAGAAAATTGGGAGTCAGGCTCCAGAGTGGCTATTAGCCCAGAAGATGGCCTGTTCTCTTACTTAATATCACAAAGGCTCTCCTATTGCATTTGTGAGCATTAAATCGAGGGCAGTTAGTTATAGGAGAGATGCTCTTCATGGGCACCAGGAGTTAGGACCCAAAAGAGGCAATAATAATGGCTGCCATTTATTGACTACTGCTTTAAATATATTACCTCTGCATATCCTACAGCTGCGCAAGGTAGACAACATGATCATCTTTTTACAGAAGGGACAACTGTGGCTCAGAGAGATTAAGTGATTTTTCTCAAAGTTGCCCAGCTCATGTACAGCACAGCAGAATTGATACCCAAGTTGGATCTGTAGCCTGCACTCCTTTTAAATCTCTTGCTATCTTCCTGTAGGTAGGACAATGAATGATACATGCCACGACGGCAGAAAGTCTTCACCTTGGGGTGAAACTCAAAGTAATTGTAGATGGAGAGATTGAGGAAGAAATAGAACTAGACTGGGAGGCAGGAAACTGAATGAGTTTTGGTATTTATCTTACCTAAGCCTCCTTGTCTATAATAAAATGGGGTTAATAACCCACACCCTGCCGACTATCTGGAGTTTCGGGGTGGATCAAGTGGGATTTTATATTTGAAACCACTTTGCAAATTAAATCCCATATAACTATGTTATTAATTGGTATATTAATTAATTTATTAAATCTCAGTTATAATAATGAAACTTAGAAATTACTGTTAATTAGCATTAATCAAAATGTATGTTGGTGGTAATTATACTAATTAAAATTCTTGATAATAATGATAATTAGCACTGATACTGAGAAGAGGTCCACCAAGCATGAACTAGCGTGAAACTGTAGAGTAAACATCCCAAATGAAAGTCGGCCCAAGGGTACAGAAGCAAGCTAATGAACCTAGCCGAAACTGAACAAGAGAAACACATTAGCCTTGCTTTCCTGGTCTGAGAGTTCTGCTGTTCTGAGGTGAAAAGGATTGATAAATGCCAAAACCACCCATTATTATACAAGCATATGAGTTGCAATTTTCCTTATGGTTGTCTGTTTATGTATCTCTCTGTGTAGTAGCACTTTGTTAGTAAGCTTCAGCATATTGAACTGTTCCTGATTCCATTTTCGTGCCATTCTCTAACATGCCACCTGCCCATCACACTGCCCATGGTTCCTGACAACCCAAGATCCTTCATGTCCTAATCCATGTAAACTGTCTTCAGTGAAGCCTTTCCAGACTTTTCCTGAGAAACTAGGAATCCTTTTCTTTGTGTTCCTGTTCACCCTCTACAAGCCTTTACTAAGAAACTTACTATCTCAGGTCTACCACGTACAAGTCATGTTTAAGAAGTTCTTTACTTAAAATGTGTTTATGCTTCAGTTGTCTCATCTATAAAATGAGGATACTAGCAGTACAGGCCTTATACAATTGTCTTGATAATTTAATCAGATATGTAAGACTTTCAGAACAGGATTAGACATATAGCACTCAATTAATACTGACTATTAATACTATTATTGTTGTTGTTGTCCTAAGGATGTGTCTCCCTCTCTATTGCTCTGCCAGACTGTGAGCTCCTCCATTTTGTGTTCTTATCATTTTTGCTTGAGTCTTTCATGTTATTAAAATGGAAATGGATAGAGGATTTTCTCAGGAAACTTTACAGGCAAGAATAAAGGCAAGGTAGTGGAAAAATTGTTGACCACAAAATCAGAAGATTTGATTTAATCTTGCCTCTTCTAGTTGCTTAGTCACTGGCTTTGTGCAAATCACTTTTTCTTCTAGGACTCAGTTTCCTCATCTAGAAAAATGGAAGTGATGACCCCAGCCTACCTTCCTGACAGGCTCCATTGTGAGGTTGGAACAAAGACACAGATGTGAAACTGCTTTGTAAACTGAAAGGCACTAATCAAATATAAGATACTTTTATTATTATTTGAACCATCTGGAAGTTGTTTGGACTTACAAATTGATAGAATCAGTCAACACTTACTTGACTTACACAGAGATTTGTTGTTATGCTTGGGTATTTTTTTTAAGCCCTTAACGCTATGCACATTGCAAGCCTTTCTTCATACTCACCGCCAATTTGGGAATTTTCAAGTTTTTGTTTCCAAAGATTGAATGATGATAGGAATTAAAAGTAGAGCCCAGGTTGAAACTTTACTAAAGATGTTCGGTTTCTATTTTCCTTAAGGAAGATTTTAGATCCCCAGCTAATAGCTAGTTATAAAGTTCAGCTCAGTTCATAGGGTTTCTTAATGTGCTGGGAAGGCTCAGAGGTTGCCATGAGATAACAGAGTTTAGATTAAGATGGCCAGTAAATTTGGAAAAGAGAAAGGAAAATATAAATGGAAAGAAGACTGAATTAGGAGTTAAAATTCCTAAACTCTAATCTTGTTCTACAGCCCTGTAAGTTGGATGTATCCCCTATCTGGGGCCTTAATTTTCTCATCCATAAAATGTAGATAACTTCCTTCCATTTCATTAGCCTTTGCTGCACAGCAAATCACCCCAAATCTTAGTGACTTGAAACATCAGGAGTTTGTTTCTGACATTTCTGTGTTGGTTGGGTGGTTCTGGTGATTTTGCCTGAGCCCATTCATGGAGCAGCATTTAACTAGTGGGTCATTTGCGATCTAGGCTCAAGGGACACAGCTAAGACTCTGAGAATCTATTGTTGTATAGTGTCTTTCATACTCAAGTAGTGAGACTGGGCCTTTTTACATGGCAATGATGTTCCAAGAGAGGGAAACCAGAAAATGTATAGTCTCCTGTGGCATAGCCTCACACAGTATCAATTCTTCCATATTCTATTGGTCAAAACAAGTTACACGGCCAGCCCAGAATCAAGGGCAAGGAACAGAGACTCCACACCAACCCTTTGATGGGAGGAAAGCAAAATCAAACTCCAGAAAGGAACATGGTCACAGAGAAACATGATTCTCTGGAGGGCCATTTTGTAGCAACCTAATACACAGGTGTCCTACCTTAAGGGTTATTTACAAGCAGATAAGCTAATATATTTAAAGTCACTTTGTAGAATATATGAGAATATAAAGGAAAATAATTCCAGACAAGTGATAGAATTAGAACATTACCATTTTGCAGCCCACAATGAATTATGGCTTTAAGTATCAATGACTGCTAACATCACAAAAAACATGTAGAGATTACGTGCCTATTGAGGAGGAACATAATGCCACCGATAAAGTTGTTTTGTTAAAATAAAAAAATTAAACCTGAATCTAATCAAACCTCTAGTTACAACTACTAATTTTCAGGAACTACAGAAAACAAAAGAACATGTTAAACTGTACCACAGAGGTACAATCAGCAAAACCCAGAATGGGAAACACTACAGGGAAAAAACTTGTTTTTTTTTTTTCCAACAAATAAATTACAAAAGGAAGAAAACAAGATGGAGAAGAAACATATACATTAAAATTACGATGTGGTGAACTTACCGGATCCTGATTCAAATTAACTGTTTAAAAAATTATGACATTCTGAGACCACTATAAATTTCTAGATGTCTTGGATCCTTGATGACATTAAAGAATCATTGCTAATGTTAGACATAAAAAGGTATTATGAGTATGTATTTATAAATACCCCTTATCTTTTAGTGTACATATTGAACTATTTACCGGTATAATTATGTTACAGCTGAGATTTATTAGTATGAAGTGCAGTAAGTAGATGGGGGTATAGATGGAGAAAGAGTGCCCAGGAGTTGATAACTATTAAAGCCACATGATGAATATGTGGGAATTCATTATGCAATTTTAGCTACTTTAGTATGTTTGAAATTCTCCTTAATAAGTTTTTATTTTTCAAAAAAAGAGTGAAATACCAAACTAATTTTTAGGAACTACAGAAGACAGAAGAACATGTTAAACTGTACCACAGAGGTATAATCAGTGAAATCCAGACTGGGAAACACTACAGGAAAACAACCTATTACAAGAACACTACAGACCAGTATCTTTCATGAACATAGATGCATAAGTCCTCAACAAAATATTAGCAAATGGAATACAATAATGTATAAAAAGAATTACACACTGTAACCAAGTGAGATGTTTCTTCCCCAGGAATGCAAGGCTGATTCAGCATTCAAAATTCAATTAATGTTGGCCAGGCATGGTGACTCATGCCTGTAATCCCAACACATTGGGAAGCTGAGGCAGGAGGATTACCTGAGACCAGATCAACCTGCACAACAAAGTGAGACCCAGTCGTTACAAAAAATCTTTTTAATTAGCTAAGTGTGGTGGTATGTGCCTGTAGTCCTAGCTACTCAGGGGATGGAGGCAGGAGGGTCACGTGAGCACAGGAAGTCAAGGCTGCAGTGAACTATGATTGAGCCACTGCACTCCATATTGGGTGATAAAGTGAGACCCTGCCTCAAAAAAAATAATAATAATAATTAATGTTAATCATCACATCAACAGGCCCAATAGAAAAATTACATGACCAAATCAATAAATGCAGAAAAAGCATTTGATAAAACCCAGTACCCATTCATGACAAAAACTCTCAGTAAGCTAGGAATGGAGAAGGACCTCCTCAACTTGAAAAATAATATCTACTAAAATAAACTGTAGCTAATGTAATACTTAATAGTAAGAATGTAGAAGATTTTCCACTAAGATCAGAAACAAGGCAAGAATGTCCCCTCTCACCACTCCTTTTAACATCATAATGGAAGCCCTAGCTAATGCAATAAGACAAGAAAAGGAAATAAAAGGCAGATTGGAAGGAAGAAATAAAACTGGTTTTCTTGGCAGATAACATAATTGTCTATATAAAAAACCTGAAAAATCTGGCAAAATAAACTGGAACTAATAAAAAATTACAGCAAGTTTGCAGGATACAAGGTTAGTATGCAAAAGCCAATTGCTTTCCTATAGACTAGCAATGAACAAGTAGAATTTGAAATTAAAAACACAATACCACTTTCATTAGCACTCCTAAAAATGAAATACTTAAGTATAAATCTAATGAACTGTGGATTTTGTAGCTTTCCTCATATAAGTTAATTGTAACAAATGTACCACTATAATGAGAGATGTTGATAATAGGGGAGGCTATGCATGTGTTGGTGCAGGGACTATCTGGGAAATCTTTGCACCCTCCTCTCAATTTTGCTATGAACTTAAAACTTCTCTAAAAACTTGTCTTCACAATATTTTTTTTTATTTTTTGTAGAGGCAGGATCTTACTATGTTGCCCAGGCTGGTTTTGAATTCCTGGCTTCAAGCAATCCTCCCAACTTACCCTCCCAAAGTGCTACAATTACAGGTGTGAGCCACAGTGCCCAGCCAAGAAAGAGAGTTTTTAATGTTCTTGCCACAAAGAAATGATAAATATTTTAGGTGATGGATCTATTAATTCACCTGATTGGATTATACCACAGTGTATACATGTAATGAAACATCACATTGTGTCCCATAAATATATACAATTACTATTTGTCTGTTTTTTTTTTTTTTTTTTTTTTTTTTTTTTTTTTTTTTTTGAGATGGAGTCTCACTCTGTTGCCTGGGCTGGAACGCAGTGGTGTGATCTCAGCTCACTGCAACCTCCACCTCCCGGGTTCAAGCCATTCTCCTGCCTCAGCCTCCTGAGTGGCTGGGATTACAGGCACCCGCCACTATGCCCAGCTAATTTTTTGTATTTTTAGTGGAGACAGAGTTTCACCATGTTGGCCAGGTTGGTCTCAAACTCCTGACCTCGTGATTCACCTGCCTTGGCCTCCCAAAGTGCTGGGATTACACGTGTGAGCCACCACACCCAGCCTACAATTATTATTTGTCAATTAAAAATACTCAAAGGCCAAGGTTAACCACTTGGTCTTATAGTTGCATGAAATGAAATTATGCTAACTGGAGCCAGCACCAAAAGGCCAGGTGTTCACTGTGTATCCACAACCTCTAGCACAGCACAATGATCATAGTAGCTGCTTTACCTTTCTGGCTAACTTCTCTCTAGAACATCTGTTTCTCTTGAACTCTTCTTACTCCTGATCACCCTGTCATAACAAGCTCTTTGCAGTTCTCAATACATATCATGTACTTGTCAGCTTCGGGCCTTTGTATGTGCTTTTTCCTTTAGGACTCACTTTGGAGAATGCCCTCCACCCCAACCTCACTCCATTATGAGGGGCCACTTTTTATCACACTTCTGGTGACCCTGTAGTTTCTTGTTTCTAATCATTACCAACTGCCTGTGAGCTCTCTGCTGACCTGAGTGGTCTCACATGTACCCCCAGTACCTAGTTAGTTGCCCAGCACATAGCACAAGCTCTGCAAATATTCCTAGACGACTACATGTAATGAATTCTATTTGTTCCACACTAAGAACTAAGGCCCTTTCTGACCACATGATTAGAAAGTAGATAAAAGTAGTAAAGACAGGGACTCTTAGGTGGGAAGTTGTTCATATTACTTCATTTGCAAGTGAGGGACACCATGGATTCTTGACTTTTCTGTTTGGCAGAAAGGCCTTTGGGCATTTCTAAAGAGAATATTTGAAAACTGAAGAGTGGAGACAAAACTATAAAACCTTTAGAAGAAGACACAGGAGTACATCTTAAGAACCCTGGATTGTGCAGTGGTTTCTTAGATATAACACCAAAAGCACAAGCAATAACAAGTAAAATATACAGAAAAACTGGGCATCATCAAAATTAAAGACTTGTGTGCTCTGTTCAAAGGACACTATCAAGAAAGTGAAAAGTCAGCCCCCAAATGGGAGAAAATATTTGTGAATAATATACAAATGGCCTCCAACTTATGATGGTTCAACTTGAGATTTTTTTTTCCTTTTTTTTTTGAGATGGAGTCTCACTCTGTTGCTAGGCTGGAATGCAGTGGCACAATCTCGGCTCACTGCAACCTCTGCCTCCTGGGTTCAAATGATTCTCCTGCCTCAGCCTCCCGAATAGCTAGGACTACAGGCGCATGCCACCACGCCCAGCTAGTTTTTGTATTTTTGGTGGAAATAGGGTTTTGCCATGTTGACCAGGATGGTCTCGATCTCTTGACTTCGTGGTCCACCCACCATGGCCTCCCAAGGTGCTGGGATTACAGGCGTGAGCCACCACGCCCAGCTCCAACTTGAGATTTTTTAACTTACGACGGGTTTACCAGGACATAACCCATCCTAAATTGAGAAGCATTTGTATCTGATAAGGGACCTATATCCAGAATGATAAAGAAATCTTAAAATTCAATAATAAAACGGCAAAAGATGGTCAGAATCTAAACACAGTTCTCCAACATGGCTAATACACGAAAGATACGTCATACTTACTAGGCTGACTCACAGACACAGTACAAGTGGTGAAGATGTAAAGAAATTGGAACCATCACACATTGCTCCTAGGATTATAAAATGGTGGAGTCACTTTGGAAGTTTGACAGTTCCTCAAAAATTTCAACAGAGTTACCATATGACCCAACAATTCCACTCAAGCGTGCACCCAAGACAACTGGAAACAGATGTCCACACAAAAACCTATATATGAATGTTCATGGCAGTAGTGTTTATAATATGCATAAAGTGGAAATTTCAAAATAGCTGAAAGAGTGTTTTTTTTGAATGTCCAGCAACTGTTGAAAAAACAAAATGTGGTTTTTCAAAAAAAAAAATGTCTTCAAAAACAGAAGAGTTGGATAAGGAGTCAGACAACCCAGGACTCAAGTAGCAGCTCCCCTAGCTCCTCTCCTTAGCTGTATATTCTTAGAAAATTCATTTCATTTCTCTGAGCATCCAAGTCTTTGTCAATACTCACCCACCGCCTCATAGCCATTATTGTCTGATGAAGCTGTGTGGCTCAACTGAGCTCATGAATGCAAAAGCATTCTCTACACCATGAAGGGCTACACATATGGAAGGAACTGCTTTGTTACTATCACTATGACCTGGAAAATAATTTAGGTCTTTTGGCCCCTGTGGCTCCCTTAGGAAGAGCATCTCTCCATGCTTGATCTGCTCCCATGAGAAATTAAACACATGGGCTCAAGAAGCTCTGCAGGCAGTGAATGTAAATTTGCCAAAAGATCTGAAGAATATTTTTAAAATCTCATCTTTTACCTTTATCTTAAATGCAAATTGGGAAAACTTCTGCTTCTGGTCAAGATGGAGTAAAAGAGACTGGATTTACCCCCCTGCCATATATAATCAAAAACCAGACTATGTACATGAAATAATGGTCTTCAAAGCAGTGAACATCAGGCAAAAACAGAGAGTAACAATTAAGATGTGAGAAACAAAACAGCTGAATCTCATGATTGCCCTGGTTTACTTCCATTAGCCATGTTGGAGAACTGTGTTTAGATTCTGACCATCTTTTGCCTTTTTACTACTGAATTTTAAGATTTCTTTATAATTCTGAAAACTCTCTTAAGAGTTTTATTGTCTGAAAACACTTAAGAGAGTTTTCAGACAATAAAAAGAAATAAATAAAAGACCTCAAGATTGGGAAGGAAGATGTTAGACTGACTTTATTCACAGATGACAGGATCATCTATGTAGAAAATCCAACTGATTCTGCCCAAAAGAAGGTATTAGAACTAAATGAGTTTAGCAAGCCTGCAGGATACAAAATCAATAATCCGAAGATCAATTACATATCCATATACTAGCAAAAAAATAAGAAATTAATTTTCTATTTTATTTTATTTTTATTATTTTATTTTTATTATATTTGTCAATGATTTCTCTTTTACTTTGATTCTTTTTATTTGTCTTATTTAATCTTTTATTATTTTCCTTCCACAGAAAAGAAATTAATTTTTTAAAATTCCAATAGCATCAAAAAATTGAATATTTAGGGATCATATTTTTAAATATATTAAATACCTATACACTGAAAACTGCAAAACACTACTTCAAGATGTGAAAGAAGACCTAAATAAATGGAGCAATTTCCATGATCATATGTTAGATGACTCAATATTGTTAAGATGTCAGTTCTCCCCAAAGCGATCCATCGGTTCAGTGTAGTGTCCATCAAAATCCCAGAAGAATATTTTAAATAAATTGCTAAACTGATTATAAAATTTATATGGAAATGCAAAAGATCTAGATTATCCAAAACAACTTCTAAAAACAAGAGTAAGGTTAAATAACTTCTGCTATCTGATTTCAAGACTCCCTATAAATCTATATTAATCAAAATTTCAAGACTCCCTATAAATCCCTATTTGTAGTATTTTCACAAATAGGCAAATAGATCAATGGAATGTGTACACGTGTAAACATGATTTTCAGCAACAATGCAAAGGCTATTCAGGCAAGAACATTAGTCTTTTCAGCAAATGGTGCTGGAAAAATTAGATATGCATCTGCCAAAAAAAAAAAAAAAAGGAACTTCAACCCATACTTTGAATTGTTTAAAAGAATTAGCTCAAAATGGATTATATATCTAAATGTAAAATTTTTAGAAGAAAACACAGGAGAAATTCTTCATACTCTTGGGTCAGGGAAGAAGTTGTTAGATCCAACACCGCAGGCAGGATCTGTAGAAGAACAAAGTGGACTGCTGGCTATATGAGTCGTTCTGCTGGTGAAGTAATTACCAGGTGGTCACTTGGGTCCTGGAGAAAAAGCAACGACTAATGAAAATTCCTCTGTAAAATCTTTACAGCCCTCTGAAGTAAACTAGATTCATTTGGGTTTTCTGTTATTTCACAGTCTTAAAGGCCATATCTGGAAGAAAAAAACAAAACAAAACAAAACAAAAAACAGTTCCTTTTAAGTTCCTTCTTTTTAGGAGCAAATCCAGAACTTTTTTTTTTTTTTTTTAACATTTACCAACAACAATCCTGCTCCCCACCTGCTTCCCGCCCCACTACCAATTAGAATTCTTTCTCAGCCTTTTGAGCATTGAGGAACTATCGTTCAGGGTTTGAAAACTTCCTCTTACTTCCAATATCCCTGCCTTACTATTTTTGCATAACCATATGTCCAACCACAAACAAGACAGTAAGCCTTTTTAGGTCTCAATTTATAACAAAGGGTTAGGAAACCTGATTTCCAGAGTCTTTCTCAGCTCTGAAACCCTCCTAAGCTGATTCCCCCACAAAAAAGTTTTGCAATAAAAAATCATATATGAGAGCTAGTGTTATAATCAACCAAGTAACTCTCCAATTCGGTTACACACACACACACACACACACACACACACACACACACACACACACACCAGGTTTCTTCTGTTTATTTCCAGGTTGTATCCAAGAATAGGGGCAATCACTGTTATTGCCCGTATCAATAATTGAAGTAAATACAAGCCACACTGGAATGAAATCATATTGGATTGAGAGAGACAGGCTCCGAGGTGTCTGCTAAACAGCCAATCATATTTAGACTTGGCTCGTGGCTAGACTCATTCACCAAACTAATATTTTCTAAGCACTTATTAAGCCCCAGCTACTCTGCTGAGTGCTAAAGATATAGTACTTATATTCTAGAAAGGGAAACAGACACTCTTCCCACCATTGTGGTGCCTTTGCACATGTATCTCTTCTGCCTGGTTTAGTCTTCCTCTCCTATCTTCACTTGATCGGCTCCTACTTTTCAGTGAAAGAATCTGAATGTGGCTTCCTTAGAGAGGAATTTCCTGACCTTAAATTGAATTAAGTTCCCTGTTATTTACTTCCTTATATCCCCCTCTATTCTTTTCCTTTCTAGCCCGTTTTATAATTCATATCTATTCTGTTATTATTGTGTTAATACACTTGTCACAGTTGTAGAAAAGAGATGATTACTCAATATTTGTAGACTAAATGAATGAACAAATGAACAGATTAAAGGCACAAAAAGGGATCTTGGGGAACTCAGGAAGGCCTCCTGGAAGAAGTGTTCATTCTAAAGGGTGGTAAGGATTTAGGTAGGTGAAGAATGAAGACAACGGACAAGCGGATGTCCATTACTTACCTTAAATTCATAACCTTTCATCTGAGAAATGGCCTCCTAACTGATTTTGAAATTTCTGGTCTCTTCCATTGCTTCAGACTGAGTTATTATGTTACAAAGTCAGTTACATCACATTACTTAAGGTCTCCAAAATGTAATCAGCTCTCTACTGAATAATAGCCAAATTCTCCAACACGGCACCGTTCCCCTCACCCAAGTGGTCTGGCTTTTGCCTACGTGTCTGTATCTCACTAACTCTGCCTATTTACTTCATGATGCACTCGTGATGGTCTCTTCGCCACTGACCAAACACATCCTATTCGTTTCTATTTCCATGCTGTGCCCTGTACTCTGCCCTCCCTCCATTGAAGTTCTCTTCATCTGATACAAACACAATGCCCTGCTACCTTCTCTGTGAAAGTTTCCCTAGTAAGTCTCCCTTCCTCCTCTGAGCAAATCTCTTCTCCCTTTCTGCTTCTACTCCCCATGTTTATCCTTCCTTTTTGTGCACACGTGATTCTGCTTAACATCATGGTTTATATTCCTGTCTTTCGGTAGCATGTGAGCTTCTCCAGGTCAGAAGCAACTCTGAAATTCTCCCAATGTAGAATAAGTCCTCAATAAATGTTTATTTAATTGAATGACCCCTGATTCATCCATGCAGGAGATCCACTTCTGCTGCCCTTAGCTTCCCACAGTGGGCCCCTACAAAAGCATTATGATGCCATCCTCTTGAAAACCAGACTTCAGCCTTCACTCCAACTCCTCTAATACAATTTACTTATTCATAAAATAGTTATTGAGCACCTATCATATTTTAGATACTCTTCTAAGCACCAGGGATGCAGAAAATAAATCTTTGCTCCTATGTTTACTTATATTTAAATAGGTGAAAGAATAAATAAGTCAGTATAATCTGAAGCACATCAAGTCATGAAAAATACTATGGAGAAATAGCATAAAAGGAGATACAGTATACATTTTGTGCTGGGGGAGAAGGAAGATGATACTTTAAGGAGTGTTCCTCCAAGACCTCTTACGGAAGTTGCCTTTGGAGCAAAGACTCAAAGGAAATAACAGAGTGACTACAGGGATACCTGGTGTAAGGCATTAAAGCAGAAGAAACACTGAAGGCCCAGAATTGGCAGTAATGTTAAGAGTCCAAGTTAGAGAAAATGATCATCTGCTACAGTCAATGGCCTGAATGTGTCCTCCCCAAATTCACATGTTGAAACCCAACCTCCAATGTGATGGTACCAGGAGGTGGGGACTTTGGATGGTGATTAGATCATGGCGGGAGCCCTCAAAAATGGGATTAATGTCCTTATAAAAGGGACCCCCAGAGAGCCCTCTCACTCCATAGGAGTATATAAGAAGTTGGCTGTCCGCACCCCACAAGAAGGTACCTACCAGAACCTGATCAAACTGCCACCTTGATCCCGGACTTCCAACCTCCCGGACTCCTGAGAAATTTGATAGCAGCCCAAAGTGTCTAAGTCACCCAGAGTGGTGAATTTTAGGATCAAGTCTGATGCAAGTGTGGGTAGAGCAGTGTAAGTGAAGGAGATGATGGGAGCAGATGAGGCCGGAGATGGGAGGTGAGAGTACAGTGCATTGAAGGCCATTGTAAAGATTGACCTCTCCTCTGTATGGGATGGGAGACCACTGGAGATTTTGAACAGCAAAGTGAGATCAACCGGCATGTATTTTAAAAGCATTAATTTGGTTGTGGAGTTGAGAAGAGTCAGCAGGGAAACCAGAACAGAGGTACAGAGACCCATTGGTGAAATCATTTAGGCACTAAACAATGGCGGCTTAGCACAGAATGAAGGCAGTTGTGGGATAAGAGGTGGGCAAATGCTGGGTGTGTTATGAAGGCACTTGCTGACAGATTAAATATGGGGATTAGGAAAAAGAGAGGACATGGGAAAGGCAATACATTTTCTGGTCTGAGCAACTAGATAAAAGGGGTTATTGTTTATTAAAATGAGGAAGACTGTGAGAAAAACACATCTTGTGCAGGGGCAGGGGGATGCTGGAGTTCAGCTGCCGGAAAGCTGAAGTCAAGTTCTTTTATCACTCAGGTGAGATGTCAAATATGGCATTTGGCAGAAGAGTCTAGAATTCACAGAAGAGGTCCGGGGCTAGAAACATAAATTTGGAACTTGTCAGCATAACAATAACATTCCAATCAATGAAACTGGATGACATTGTCAAAGACTGGAGAGAGACAAAGAAGATGGGGCCTGGGACTGAACCCAGGTGCATTTTGATATTGAAAGGTCGGGGAGTTAGAAGGAGTCAGCACAAATGAAAACTAGCCAGCAAGCTGAGAGGAAAACCAGAGGAGTGTGGTATATAGCTAAGTGAATAAAGAATCAACGAAATCAGCTGTTGCACCACATAAAAAGTGGGCAATTGACTGTTAGGTTCAACCATGTAGTAATTGGTGACCTGGACAATAAAAGTTCTTATGAATAATGGGGTGAAAGCCTCATTGGGGGAAGGCTCTAGAAAGAATGGGAACAGTAGAATTGGTGACAAAATATAAGGTTGCCATTTATTTTGGTTCACCCATGACAATCTCAGTTTGCACTCATAGTCCAGTGTCCTGTGCAGTTAATAGTTTCTGTGCCTGGATGATAAATTACATAACAGTTTTAAGTCTAGATAGCTCTGTCTAGATATATATTAAATACTGCCCTCTTTCATCCATGCAACAGTGCGCTTTTCCATTTCTAGCTTTCCTGATGTAAATAAATGCCAAATCTCTCCCAGCCCAGAGAGCAAAGGCCTGGAAAACTCTCCCTAGGATGATCTGTTCTCAACCAGAGCTAAACAAAGAGAATCACCTGAGAATCAGGACCCTGCCCTTAATGATTTTGATTCAGTTGGTCCGAGGTGCAGTCTAGGCCTGCTTCTCCTCCTGGAAATTCTAATGCTTAGCCAGGGATAGGACCACTGCCCTAATTAACGAAAAAGCAACAGGTCAGTTTGGTGGGGTTTATTAAGATCTCACTTTAGCAGTCTCTCTCTTCAGAATTTTCCTCTCTGTCCATCCCCATTGTCAATGCTCTCTTTCATACAGTCATTTTCTCTACCTTGGACCATTGAAATTGCATTTCAAATAGTGTCTCTGCCTCTGGGCTCACCTCCTTCAATCCATTTTTTCTCATTTTACCAACCAGTTCTTTCCAACGGACTCCATTCTTCCTTTGAAAACTTCTGATGTGTCCTTATTGACTTCAGGTTGAAATTTAAATTTCTTAAAATGTCATTCGAAGTCTTATCAGTACACACTCAAGAGAGGGTAGTGCAGGCATACTCGAGAGAGATTCGCACTGCGGAGTTTGAGTTTTCCACTTTTATGGGTTTCTTTAGCCAGGAAGATTCCTGGAAAAAAGGTGGAGATATCTCAGAACTGTGATGATATCCATTTTTATACCAATTATAGGTGTTCCTGTACTGACATGGTGCTGGTGAGTGTGTGATTTAATGTGTTAATGAGCATATAATGAGGTCTTGGGTGAAAACTAGTTCAATCCCAGTGCCATGTTGTGTCCAGTTGGTCTTAGCCAGCTTGGTCCACACCCTGGTTTTTCAGTCTTATCAGCCTATAGCTTCTGCAGCTATTTTAACAGTTTCCTTTTGCTAGTCATGTGAAACTGCTGCCTGGAATTTTCTATTCTCCTGCAACCACCCTGTATTATTCCTGTCTCATTTTCCCCCCTGCAGAGATTTCCATCCCTTTATTCTTAAGGGTCAATGAGGGAGAATGTTAGTCTTCTATATCTACTTCCTGCTGATTAGGAGTGATGGCCCTGCCTAGTGAGGGCATGGAAATCTCTTTCTGCCTGGTCTCAGTGTTCCCAACATGGGTCATCAAAAGAGTCTGAATCCAAGGCAGCAGTTAATTGGAATCCTTGCATGACCATCATTTTGACATGGAATTATTGCAACCTAGAAGACACAAACTTTCAAACTTTACGAGGAAGCTAAACAGACAAAGACCAAAGATTAGCAGGAATAACACAGCTATTAAAGTTCCCAGGAAGGTAAGAACCATGTTACACTTGGTAGGTACCCTTTGATGGAGTCCCAAATGGCTTGAGTAGTTGAGGTTATTGAAATTATGTAGCCAGAAAGCCTGTTGGTAAATCTTTTGAACTTGCAGTTCAGCTAACCCTGATTGTTAATATAAGAACAGCAGGTATGGTTTATTACGTGCAAACCCCTCCTAGCAGTTCATGCTCTGGCTCTGCTAGGGCCTCATACAATGGCTTAGTAATAAGCCCAAATCCTGGAATCCAAATCCTGCAAAATCCTGCCATACCCAGGAAAGTTCTGAGTTGCTTCTTTATTTGTGGAGGTCCCACCTTTAAGATAGCCACCTTTCTGAATGGGTAGCTTTTAAAGTCCCATTAGAACTTTAAGAATTTCTGAATCTATGAGTATAAGGAACTTCTCATTTAACACATTTATTCCTGAGCACATTTTGCTCAGGCAAATATTGTAGTAAAGGGAAAAGAGGGAAAAAAATGGGAGTGAGTGCCCACATCTCTCTTTTGTCTTCACCTCATCTCTGCCTACACCCTAGTCCCACTCAGAGACTGTGTTTGTTTCTCAAACACATTATGCCCCCTCACCTCCAGGGTTTTACACATATTACTTCTTGTCCCTGGATTACTCTTTCCTGGATTATTCTTCAACTAGCTAATTTCCTCTCATTCTTTAGATCTTAGCTAAGTGATAAACTCCTCTGACAGGTTTTCCCTGCCACCTGTCACCTCCATCTTCACGACCCCCACCAAGTCTAGATGGAGGGCCTTTTACACAGCATCATGTAACTCTCCGTGCTTCCCTCACTACAGCCCTCATCACACTATATTGTACTTGTCATTTTATAGGCCAATGTTTCCAACTAGACTGCCAGGGCCATATCTATCTGTTTCAAGGCTCGATAATTATTTTTGAACAAACAACAATGTGAATTCAATCTAAAGGGTTATGGAAATACCTTTTAAAAGTACTAAAAGTTCACAGGTGCAGGACTCTCCTTTGAACTGTGGCCGCCCCAAGGATGTCACATGTAGTTCCCACTTTGCTTTGCCCCATCCTCCTTGATAGACATATGCTCCATATTGGCCCTGGTGCCTGCAACTCGTGATTCATGCTGAAAGCACATCTGAAACCCTCATCTTTATAGCTCTTTTCTGAGAAAATTACCCAATCTGGCAATCTGTCTGGCCCCAAGGATACTTGACAGATCAAAATGAACCAGGCCAGATGGAAGGGGGAAATGAACTCCACCATCAAATTGTCCAATGCCTGAAAAATGTTGGCTTTGAAACAATGCAGGT
Source organism: Piliocolobus tephrosceles (assembly GCF_002776525.5). Lineage (NCBI taxonomy): Eukaryota > Metazoa > Chordata > Mammalia > Primates > Cercopithecidae > Piliocolobus > Piliocolobus tephrosceles. The sequence goes on along the minus strand of NC_045434.1, from coordinate 165,941,141 downwards.
CCTCTCGTGCATTTCCTAGAATCAGAGGAAGGTGTTCTCTGCTGGGTCAAGGCAGTGAGGCCTCTGTGTTCCTGGCTGAGGCCCCCAAGTGAGCTCTGTGTCCACAGCAGAGCTCCCTGCCAGGTGGAGTGTCACAGCTGTGGAATCAGAGAAGTTGTGCAAGAGGAGAAGGAAGTTTTCCAACTCAGCGAAAGAACAAGTCTTGGAGAGCGAGCTCAGGGAGAGTGGGAATCCAAAGCAAGGCCAAGAATTATGAAATCATGTACACGTGGCAAAAACTAAGGCTCTTCAGTAACTGCAAGATCGAGAGGGAAGTGAATGAGCAAAAAGTTAGGAGGAAGAATGAGTGTGGTCAGGAACACACAAGGAATTCCAGTGCTTTCTTACAACCTGGCATTTGTTGCAAAGTTTTCTACAGAGTTAAATTGTATGTTAATGTATTCACCAAGCATTTATGCAGCTTTCGTGCTTAGCATAACTCTCTGGATCTGCACTGCTACCCTAGGTTCTATTATTATTCTCATTTTAGAAATGAGAAAATTAAATTTCAAAGAGGCCCTCAAGGGGTCAGGTCAGCCTTTATGCCCAGGACCTGTGTTATCCAAAGCCCCTGTTCTGGATTTGAGCCTGCCCTAAATTACCTTATGAGCTGAGCAATCCTGAGCAGTGTCTCCTCACATGCAAAATGAGAGTGTTCTAACCAATGAGATAAATGATATTAAAGGATTTCAACTAAAAAGCACTATGCAAATTTAAGTTACATGTATTTATTTGCTTGCTTGCTTGTTTATACACTATTTTATTCCACAATGAGGCCTGCGTGAGACCACACATGGTAAAATAACACTGTATGATAATTTGAATATTCACGCAAATAGAATTACAAAGCAGATACGATTTTCTGCTTGACAAATCTTCATGCAGAGTCTATGCACACAAGCAAATGTAATGACTCCAACATGCAATGCAGAATAAAACATACTGCATGCCCTCAAGAATCTCAGATTCTGCAAGAGAAAATAGAGCAATAAACAGGCCTTTTTAATAGTGCATTCAGCACTGTTGAAAAGAAAAACACAGCAGCTTGCAAGTTTGGGGACTGTGACAGGACATCTAACCCAAGAAAGCACCCCTGGGATTTCTGAGCTGTTTCCTGAAAAATGGACTGGTTTACAAGGCTAAGCCTGGAAGTGAAAGAGGAGCAGCGTATTCACACCCAGGGCAAGAGGGTGTGCTGGCTGGCAGGGGTGTGGAACTGAAAATAACTGGCCTGACTGAAACTTAAGTGATAGAGGCAGGTAGGGTATATATGATGAAGTTACCTGACCTGAAATAACCCCTGGCTCTGCTCACAGATATCCGCATTCCAGAACACACTGAAACATAGTGGGGTCTTCCAGAGCCTGATGCCTCACTCAGATCTATTCACTTTTCTAGTTGCTCCTATGTGTACATCAACCTTAGCAACCTCTTACCCACACCGCATCTCATTTCTCTTATAAGCAAAGACGAGATACCTAAGGTTTAATTAGGCTATGCCCATTTCTCTTGTTTCTTGGGAAGCTTAATGCCTAATGGTTCTGGTCTTAGGTTCTGGAGTCAAACTATCCCATCATCAAAGTCTGACTTTGCCAATTACTTGCTGCACAACATTGGGCAAATCACTTATTGTTTCATGCCTCAGTTTCCTCATCTGTAAAAATGGGACAATAATATCACCTACCACTTAAGGTTTGTGTGAAAATTAAATGCAAAAATGCATATAAGGGACTTAGAACAATGCCTTACACAGAGCAATTACTCAATAAGTGTTACTTATTAGTAGTATTATTACTACTTCACAAATTAACTTCTACAATACCAGACACTTTATTTCTTATTTCAATTATATCCTATGACTGGGTTCATTAGCATAAAGAGTAAGAATGAGAGAAAATATACATAAAAATCATGGATTAACATGGGGAAAGAACACAGAGCCCAAAAGCCCAGACCATAAAGTCTCACTCACTGCTATGGTACCATTTCAAGTGTGACTTCCAGTTTCCTGGCAGCCAAAGCACAAAGGAGAGCCAATCCATAATTATCTCCCCAGCATAATTCTCAAAGCATTTCTTCCATGGGCTTCACACAGGAGGCACTGTGTGATATAGTCAACTATACTCACAATGGTGTCCCAATGCGGGACAGAGGCCATGAAGACAACACAGTTTGATTCTGCACAGGGCTGTGGCAACACAGTTCACTGACCTTCGAATGGCTCCACTTGATTCCAAAAGGGAACCTCAATCATCCAGAGGGGTGAATGGACTGTTTACCTGCCAAGATCCTTTGGGAAGACCACATCCCTCAGCCAGTACTGTGAGGTACGGATAGGTCGAGAGAAATGAAAACCCTACTCCCCAGCACGAGCCTGGAGTGGATGAGGTCTTGAGTGATGGTGAAGGGTTTTAAAGTAAATATTTTTAGCAACATGGCTCCAGCAGTAGTGTATGACCAAAACGAAATGGGGAGAGCAGTTAGGAAAGGGTTGTACTTACCTAGGTAAGGGATGCAGACTGAAACCGGGTTGTGTCTATGGAGACAGCTGCCAGGAGATGGGTCTACCTCATGCAAACTGCTTCATGGCTACAGTTTGAAAAGGTCTCCACTGGGTTCACACTTGGAAAGAGCTGGCAGAGATAGTGAATGAACGGGCTCAGAGAAGAGGATTCAGTCAGCAGGAGACTGCATTAGAACCTCTGGAATTAAGGCAGCCAGCACCTGTTTTGCCTCTCATTTGCTGGGTGAGCCTGCCCACATCACATGTTCTCTCACAGCAGCAGGTGATGTGCCTGTGCAAGGATCACAGCGCCACTTTGAGCCTCTACTCCCTGCTAGTCCCAGATGTATGCCCTGTTCTTACATTTTTTCACTTAATGCCCAAATAGCCCTAGTCATTTGATGTTATTATCCATATTTAAGGATGAGACAACGAGGATCAGAGGGGCAAACGGGGTTGCCCAAGATAAGTGTCAATTATCATTGTCAGAAGTATTTATGACTTCATGTTTTTATGCTGTCCGAACAAACCCTCCAATATGTTTTTAGGTCAATCAGCAGTTACTGACACAAAATTGTTCTTGCCCTCTTGATGGCTAAAGTCCCCTGAAACCACTGTCCTGCGTGCAAGCACCAGAGGCCTTAGTCTGACTGAATTTCCATGAACAGAAATAAGACAGAAAAGGTGGCAAGCTGTGGATAACACCAGGGCTTCACCACCTCCCATACTCCTTTTCCTCTGGTCTCTAGCTGGCCTTTTAAAAATAATCCCAAACAGTGAAAAATAATGTAGTAATTGTCTTGCCAGCACCCATGACGGGCAACTCCACAATGACACCCTGTCAAGTCCTAAGAAAAAGCAGGCTGAGACCACCGGCAGTGTGGGCCCCTCACAGAATTCTCATTCCCAGAGGAGAAAGTCCATCACTTTCAGCCCTCAAAAAACCAGCTACTGTCCCAAGTCATGAAGTCCTCTAGAGCAACAGCACCTGTTGGCTGTTTTCCTGTGAAATACGAAGACAGGAATAGGGCTGGAATGGGCTGTTAATTCATTTAACACTTAGGTGCTGAGCCTCAGCTCAGCAAATATGCTGAGCAGCACAGTGGTAGGAGCAAGGACATCAGAATTAGACTAAACCTGAGTTCAAATCCCATCTCTGCTATCTAGTACCTCTATGACCTTGAGTGAGTCATCTACCCTCTTTGAACCTCAGATCTGTATCAAAAAGTAAAAATAGCAATGCTGAAGGGATGGGGTTGATCAAGGAATATCTCCTGTTGGAGTAAGGCAAACCAGAGGCTCAGTATGCAGAGGCAGAAAGAGGCAGGGTGTACAATTAAACTGACTAGGGTTCAAGTCTCAATTTCACTACCTGTGAGCCCCAGGCCTTGAGATCTTACTTAACACATCTCACCCTCCATTTCCCCACTATAAAATGGGTTAAGAATGCCTGCCTTCCAGGTTTGTTATGCTGGTGAAAAAACACTTTTGCAAAGCACCTGAAACACAGCAAGTACTCAAAGAGTACTGATTCTTATGGTTTACCAGATGCCATGCTAGGCACTGGGAATGCAAAGATGAACACTCAGTGATGCACCATATCATCAGAGCAAACTAGTTAAGTCACATCTCTGCTTTTCTATTTCCTTATTTATAATGTAGGGTAACACTCCCTTCCCTGTCTTACTGAAGATAAAATTAATAACAATACAACAATAGCAATCATAATACCTAACGTTTATTGAGTAATTACAATATGCCCAGGCATGTTACCAAGTGTATTATATGCATTATTTCATTTAATCTTTATGGCAGGCAGAATAATGGCCCCCAAAAATGTTCATACCTTGATCCCTAGAACCTGTAAATATTACTTTACATGGCAAAAAAGAGACTCTACAGATGTGATTAAGTTAAATATTTTGAGGTGGAAGTTATCTGGATGGGCTTAATCTAATCACATAAGACCTCGAAAGTGGAGAACTTTCTCCAATTGGAGGTAGGAGAGATGAAGCAGAGGGGGAAGTCAGAGCAAGTCTAAGTGTGGGAAGGACTTGACATGTTGCTGGCTTTAAAGATGGAGGAAGAGGCCACAAACCAAGGAATGCAAGTGGCCCCTAGAGGCTGAGAACAACTCCTGGCCAATAGTCAGAAAGGAAACAGCAGCTTTAGCCCTATACCCACAAGGTACTAAATTCTGTCAACAACTTAAATGAGACTGGAGATAGATTCATCCCCAGAGCCTCCAAAACACAGCACAGGACTACTGACACCTCAATTTTAGCCTTGGAAAGCCCAGGGCAGAGACACAGTTAAGTCACCGAGCTGTGAGATAACACATGGGTGAAGCAGGGAGCTTGTTAGTTTTAAGGTAGTAAATCTGTGTTATTTGTTAGAGCAGCAGTAGTACATAGAAAACCCTCAACACAGCCCTATGAACAAAGAATCATTAGAATTCCCATTTTACTGAATAACTAAGACAAAGAATGGTTAAATTCACCATGACCTTGCAGCTAGTAACTGGGAGAACTTCTTGATCCATTCTGACTCAAGAGCCTTTGTTCCAGAAGACAGTCCACGGAGGCTCATAGGAAGTGTTCAATAAATATTTGTGAAATAAATGGGTGAATAGATGGATGGATGGAGAAATACTGAGAAGGAAAATGTTAAGAACATAGAATTTTCAGGATAGGCCCTATGGTGGATGATGCCTGTAATCCCAGCACTTTGGAAAGCTGAGGCAGGAAGATCACTTGGGACCAGGAGTTCAAAACAAGAATGCACAATATAGTGAGACCCTGTCTCTACAAAAAACTTTAAAAATTAGCCAGGTATGGTGGTGTGCACCTGTAATCTCAGCTAGTGAAGGAGGCTAAGGCGGAAGAATCACTTGAGACCAGGAGGTTGAGGCTACAGTGAGCCATGATTGTGCCACTGCACTCCAGCCTGCATGACAGAGTGAGACTCTGCCTCCACCTCCTCCCCAAGAAAGAAAGAATTGTCACTTTTGTTTCATTAAACAGAATCCCCATCTGCCATTTCAAGAATAACCTGAGAAATAAGAGGCAATTTGAGCAAAAAACACTGGACCACAAGTCAGGCAGCCTGTGTTCTGTTCCTGCTTTAACACTTTACTTTCTCTGTGACGTAGACCAATATCTGCACCACTCTGATCCTGTTTTCTCATCTGGAAACCAGAAAGGATAAACCTCCCTCTCATGGGTGCCATAAGGTTCACGTGGGACACAGAGATGGAAAAGGAGTAACAGTGCTGTACAACCCATCACTCCACTTGGTCATTCAGTGTCTTCTGAGTGCTTTCCCTTGCCAGAGAGTGAGAGAGGTGCTGGGGATACAGCAATGGGTGAAGCAGGGAGCTTGTTATGGCAACAGATGCAGAAACATGTCACTAAGGAACATATGCTGGACAAGGAGGACAATTCTGAACTAAGGTAGTGGATGAAAGAAGGAAGTGTGCTAAAGTCTAATCTACATGATGCTTAGTGTAGATTTCCTTGGTGGCTGTGGCAGTTTAAAGCCTCAGGAACTAGATGAGGTGTTCAAGGTCCTATTCAGCCAGGAGAATAGTGTGACCAACCCTTTACAATGTATGTATGTTGCTGGGGTGGGTGGGTAGATGGGATCCAGGAGGACTTTCCAGTAAAAGTTACATTTGAGCCACCCTCTGAAAGAGGGATAGGAGTTGGCCAAATGTATGTGGGAAGGGACGATCTTTTAGCCAAAAGCATTAGCTTGTCAAAGTCACCCATGCCCTGTTCAGAAATACACTATGAGTTAATGGGTAATCATTAGGGATGGTCATGATTACCCCTCATCTCCTCTCCTTTCAAGCACATGTTAAGACAGCACTGTCCAGCTGGTTTAAAGTTAGGTGGGGCCTGGAACTGGCTTTGGCTGACGAAATGTGAATACAAGTGACAGCTGTCATTTCTGCAAGGAAGGCTTTTAGAGTCAGTACCCACCCAGTATGTGACTAGAGATGCTAGCACTGTCCATTGGAAATATAATGTAATCCATACATTTAATTTGAAATTTTCCTGTAGCCATATTAAAATAAAAGGTGAAGAGAAATAGGTGAAATTAATTTTAATAATATAGAAAATATATTAACCCAATATATTCAAAATATTTTAATATGCATCAGTATACAAATTATCAATGAGCTTTTTTTTTGTACTGAGTTGTTGTGAGATGCTGTGTGTAATTTACACTTACAGAGCTTCTAGTTTTGACTAGCCCCATTTCAAGTGCTCAGTTGCTGTATGTGTCTGGGAGCTACTGGGTTGGACAGCACAAGAGTAGGAGGTAGAGATCCTGCTACCTTGGGCACCTGAATGAAAGACACATGGAGCAGGGGCTCCAGCCAACACTCAGTAAACATGCAGCATAAGCAAGACATAATCCACTGAACTTGTTTGTTATTGCAGCTTAACTTCTCCTAACCTGTACACGGCTGATGTTTCTAAAACATAAAGCAAACCGAGGGAGGCTGCAAAGTGAGGCAGGAGTCAGTGCTAGCCTTTCATGAGATACTCAAGCATTTGGATTTTATCCTGAAGGAATGGTAATGGATTTTATGACATGATCAGATTTTGAAGGGCCATACTGGAAGCAGGGAAAATAAATTGGGGACTGGTCCAGGCAATGAGGTTGAGCACAAAGATGGAAGAAAGCTCAAGTAGAAAGGCTGACATGCCATTTCCCATCAACCTGCATAAGAAGGGGACTTTTGTGGTCGGTGTGAGGGGACCATCAGCATGGACTCCTGCAATCTGCTATGGCTTCAGTTTCATTTTGTAGCTGTTGGCTGTAAGGAATTATTCCACAGGTGTGGCAGATGGTGTGGCCCTCATGAAGTATTCTGAATCCATTTTCAAGGTCATTTTCCTCTTATTTCTCTTCCAGCCCAGGCAAGACTTCAAAACCTACAGATTTTCAAGCACTCCAGATGAGGTGGAGATTTTTTTCCTTCTATAATTTTTCCCCACAAATGACGTGGCTAAAGAAGAGACAAAGAAGAAAAGCCAGTGATTGTTGGAATAATTGTGTACCATCCACGGAAAGGGAATCAGGGACAGGAGTGGATAGGGAAGACTGTGCAGATAGACTGGTATTTATATGAAGTTATGATATCAAAATATATTCCATGGAGCTAGTCTATTGTATTTTGGCAATTTCAGTTTTTATCTTTTTATGTGGGGTAGAAGTGAGTGTGGGGACAACTCAAGACTGCTACAGGCTGCTACCATGAAGAACTCCACAGGAAACATTTTGGTGAAATGGGAGTAATAATCACAAGAAAAGCTCATTTAAAAATTACTTTGAGCCTTTTTTCTAAAATTTGTGTAATAATTCTTTCTGTCGTAGTGATTTTCATATCATTTAATCAGGTTTGGTTGTGAGCAAACAACAGTAATATGGGGACAGAACCCTTGCACAGGTTCACGGGTATCACAAATGATTTGTTAACTGCTGTGTAATGATGCAGACCTCTGAATGGGGCTGAGTCCTACCACTTAATTTCTGTGTGATCTTGGGCAAATCTGATAACTTTCTGAGCCTTGGTTTCTTCATCTGTAAGTTGAGGGCAATAATCCTTATCCTCTGGGGAGGTTGTAAGGATTGAGTGGGAAAACTGTCACGTTAACTGATGCTCCATAAATCTCAGATTTATGTCTGACTAAATAAATACATGGATTCAGAGCCAATAGACTTAGGATAAATATCCTGTTCTGGCACTTGCTGATCATGTGGCCTTGAACAACTCACACTCAACATTTGTCTATATTCTATAAAATGGAATGACAGCACTTCCCCCAATTAAACAACATGGTGTATTTGACATTTAATTTAGACTTTGCCCTCTAGAAAGTGATCTGAGTTACCGATCAAAGTGCTGGTAATTCATTTTGTGGATGCAAGCCAGGCAAGGCCAGTGTGAGGAAGAAAGCAGAAGTAAGGGGGAAATGTTTGGATGAACATGAGGTGGGCATGGTTGTGATGCAGCTCTTCGTGATGCAGCTCTTCATGGTGAGCTGCAAAGAGATGCTCATTCTACAAAAGTTTGTTCAGTTATTCAGCAGCTATGACTTTCCAAAAGGTTTTCAAGCAGACACCACAACTCAGAGCACTCTGAAGAAGGGTTAAAGGAAAGAAATGCATCTGCCTTGCTCATCCTGGTCTGTTTTTTCCCATTGGTAAAGTTCACCCAGTAGGGAATTAACACTCCACACATCTGAGTTGTGTCACTTAGCCCCTAGATAGCTGATCAGGGAGCATTTCATCTCTCTCAATGGAGAGGTGCCTCCATATGGCTCCCAGCTTGTGGGTCATCTGGGCAAGGCAGGCCTGGGCTTCATGACCTAAGATGGCTCAGGGAGCTCTGCAAACATGGCTGGACACAAATGCTCCAGCTCCTTCATACTGTGCTGTATCCTGGTGCTAGGGAGGAGACAGCATCCGTAGCACAATCCAAGAGAGATTCCAATGTTACGAAGTACTTTGGAAGCTTAAGTGTGTCTCTTGCATCTTACAAATGAGGAGTTGAAGGCCCACAGTGGGAAATGGACCTCCCTGAATCACACAGTTGCCATTAGAAAATCCCTTAGGTCTGTGCTTCTCAAACTCTAATGTGTTCCTCAATCTCCCACAATCTTGCTAAAATGGAGATTCTGATCCAGTCGGCCTAAGATGAAACAGAGATAGTGCAGCAAGGCTTTAAACTGCCATAGCCACTGGGAAATCCACAATAAGTATCATGTAAATGAGACTCCAGCACACATCTCTCTTTCATTCACCACCATAGTTCAGAATTGTTCTTGTCCAACACTTGTCCCTGATTCTATCCTGCTACTAAACTTCTACTGACTTACTATTTTCTCTTTGGATTCTTTACCTTAACAGGTTGCCTTAATGCTTCATTCTTCTTTTTGACTAATATATTTCTTGGCTACCCTGGACAGTCTCAGTATCACTTAAGCTATGCTGCCTCAAGTTTTAAGTAAATACCTTTGCTCCACAACTTGGACCCAGAATCTTCCAACCCCAATGCACTCCTATGGTCAGAGCCTCTGATGGGCTTCCCCCAGCTTCTCATATGTGAAAACTAAAATGATGAAGGCCCAAGTCTTCCATGCACTTCCCCTAAACCACTCAGACTCAATTCTAAGAGTTAATGAAATCAAAGGAGATTGGTACAGTAGTGGAATAGTTTTGTGCTGGAACATGGGCTTGTTCTTAAAAAACGAAGTTTATATTTAGTACACTTGTTTCCTAAAAATACAACAAAAATAAACCTTCTTTCCAGTTTAGCCTACATATAAATCAGATTGTCTTCAGAGTTACTGGTTTACTGAATAAATGATTACAAGTAGAACTGAAAGTATTTATTAAATTTCTACAATCTTCAATAGCAAAGCATAGAGAACAAAATGGATTAGATTTAGTCAGTACTGAAGGAGAAAGAAGTGGTAGGTGCAGACTGAAGAACCTTGGATATTAGATTTCTCAACCTCTTTATCTATGACCTAGAGCAGATAGCTTCATACAGGCACTATTTCTTCATGGTTGAGAGTAGAAGCTCTACAGCCTGATTAGTCTATCCAAAGTCCAGCTGCACCACTTACCATTTGTGTAAACTTGAGCAACTTAAACCTCTTGGTTCATTGGTTTCCCCAATTCTAACATGGGAATAATTACAGTACCCATCTCCAGGGATTGGTGTGAGGATTAAATGACTTAACAACTTAAACATGGGCCAGTTAAAATTTTCCCATCGCCTAATATGCACCTGACAAATATTAGCAAGCATTATGCCAGCTGGAACTTTCCCCCTTTGACTCCCAGTTAAGAAACTGTATTGGAATGCAAGTGAGAGTGAAAAAGAGAAGAAGAATATATTATGGAAATAACATGTAAGTACTTATGTGAATTTTATCAAGAACCAAGATTTTCAGTATGGGAGAAAAGAGATCCAGATGTAAATTCAATGCACTTAAGTTAAACCATATATTGCTATATTTGAGATGAAAATTATTAAACTCGTGAATTTTTAAAAATAGGTATTTTCTAGTTCTGCCCACTAAAAGGGCCTAAAAGCAATTACAACCCCATGGCAGTGAGCATAACTAGCACCCAAATTGTGACTTACAAATGCTATTCCTGTCCAAAAGAAACAGAAACTTCTCTACAACTGAATGATGATTAAGGTCTAGAGAGAGAAAGTTCCAGGAACTTCTTTTACCAGAAGGTAAGAAAGTTATCAAAGACTACCAAGGATGTAATTAAAGAACTCAGGGCCAAAATAAGGATGACTGCAATGTACTGAAACACTGCATATAATACCCAGGCACTCATAATGATAATAGGAAAATAAAATAACCTCCATGTTCTCAGTGTTTATCATTAGTTTTAGTTCTTTTGTTGTTGTTCTTTTTTGGTTGTTGTTTTTAAGACAGGGCCTTGCTCCGTTACCCAGGCTGGAGTGCAGTAATGTGATCCTCCCAGGCTCAAGTGATCCTCCTGCCTCACCCTCCCCAGTAGCTGGGACTACAGCCACGTGCCACCACACCCAGCCAATTTTCATATTATTTGTAGAGATGGGGTTTCATCGTGTTGCCCAGGCTGGTCTCTAACTCCTGGCCTCAGCTGATCCTGTTGTCTTGGCCTCCCAACATGCTGGGATTACAGGCATGAGCCACCACACTCAACCATCATTAGTTTTAACTAAGCACGAATTCTGTGAAAATCGGCAATTAAATGCCGATTAAAGGGGAAAAATATACCCTATTTTTCCTTATAAAATATGTTTGAGGGCAATCAGATATTCATAGCTTGTGAGCATAATGGCTCTTTACAGAAGAATTATAGCTAATAAACGTAAAAGGAATTAGAATTAGAGAGATTGTCACTTTTCAATCCCTAATGAAATAATTGACTCAAGCAAAGATTACCCATAGATGAAACCATTTGATGAAAGGTTAAAGGGACATTTTAGAATAGAGATACCACACTGTCACCATCTGAGCCCTTGATTAAATTAGCATCCTGAAAAATGGGACAACCAGACATTATGTGCTGTCTAATATGAGGCAACAAGGAAGTACACGGCCCTGACAATGAAATCATCTTGGAAATAGACCTTGGACTTAAATCAAATCAAGACTTTAGAATGAACTTCTAAAGTTTGCTATAAATAGGAGAGATAAAGAAATCAGTTAAATGAAACCCCAAAAAGGCAAACAGACGAATTCAGAATGTGAGTCTTTCTGTAAGACATGGTTTTGTCAATAAAAAATAGAATAAAAATGAAGGGGTCAGGGAAAGAGGGCAAGAAGGACAGGCTGTATCACATTCTTGAGATAATTGGAAGAATTTGAATATTGCACCAGGCATTATAGTGAATTTCTTTAGATGTCATCATAATCCTGTGGTTAGCTAAGACAATGTCCATATTCCTAAGTGATACATCCTGGACTCTGTATGATGAAAGGACATGAGATCTGGGATTCAAAAAGGCAAATAATTGGGCAGAATTGGGGATGAAGCAATGGAGTGAAGCAAAGTTCTGATGTATGTATTGCGTGTATGGAGTTCATTGCACTATTACACAACACTCTACTATTATCATACTGTAGTTATTATTACCATTGTTGTTGTTATAGTCATACTGCTTTTGTGTATGTCTGAAGCTTTTCATAATAAAGATATGTTAAAATAACATAAAAAACCCTGAATCTGACTTAATGTATATTTTATTTAAAATAATTAATGAACTTTGATGTTTTTAATCAATAGCGGCAAAGTTCCTGTTCCATCACCCACCGTCATGCCTTGACATAGTGCTTATTAATCTAATGCATGTGCTTCACCCCTCTGCTTATCAGTTTGGATAAACTGAGTGTGTTCATTTGCCACCAACCAGACTGTGGTTTGGGAGCCCGAACTAATTGTGTCTTATTCAAATTTGAACCCCAAGCACTGGTACTCACAGTACTCAAAGTAGATGCACATAATAGGTGAATATTAATAAGAATCAACCAGAGATTAATATGCTGATACTTGGGCATTTATAAATCCAGAAATTCTGATGCCGAAAGCCTGAGGTCTTGGGAATCACCATTTTGAGTAAAGTTTCCAGTGATTCTGATGCGTATGTGTTGGAGTTCACACCTTGAGAAACACTTATTTAGCTGGACTATATGAAACCAATATGTGGGATAGTTTCATAGGGAAACTAGAGAATAAGTAAAGTTAATAAACAAATGGATGGCAGGTACACAGTTCCATGCATCAGTTTCAGCGGCTCTGGTTTCTGAGGTTAAATAATGAGAAGCGCTGATTAGTAAATGACAAAGAAAGCAGACCAGCTCAAAATGCAGCATTTGATTTTAATTTTATTCTTATTTAAATGAAAACTGCTGCAAAGTCAAAGGCAAAGCTTCTTGATTGCAGACAGTGCAACCATGGATAAATATAAATCCTAGCTTTGCAGGCGGCTTTGTGAGTGGGATAAGGAGCACACAGCACTAACCAAAATGATTACACAAGGCATGTGCTTGCAATAAGACGTAAATGAATATAGGCTTCTTCAGAATCTACTTTATAAAATCTCTTATTCTTCCCATCAGCCCCACTGGAATCTGTTTGAGTCTTTCAGATCATTGGTTGGGGCAATATTGTTTCCATACAATTCCTCATCTTATGCCAATATATTGTTATTGGGTGGTTGGTTACCTTGTGAGCTGAGAATTGCCCACCACCAAAGGAGTTCAAGTAGAGGACAAGGAGGAGATTCTTTAATGTCTATGCTTCCTAAGAGATCTTGCATTGGGTCTTGGAGAGAAAGGGCACTAATTCCTGCCAGTTCTCTTCCTCAGTCTCCTCTTACGCCTACCCTGCCTCCATGCTTAGCAAATGCTCTGCTTCTGCCTGAAATGTCCTTTCCCATGTCTCTGCCTGAGAATCCATTAAGCTACAGCCCAAGAATCAGCTCTCCTGAGGTTTCTCTGATGCCAAGCTAATGTAGAAGGCCCAGTGTCCTTCATCGTTCTCTTGTAAGCAGCCTCAGCTTACCTTCATCATAATATAATCAACTGTTTAGTTTTGTTATCCCTGCCTAAACCGTGAGGACCACATCATTATTCACTGCCATTTCCCAAGTACTTTGCACAAAATCTGACATATTGTAGATACTCAACAAAGGCAATAAACTGAATGAATGGATGAATGCTTAACTAGAAGATTAAAGTTATTCAACTAATCCAGTTCCAGTGAAATTTGTCCCTGAGTTGAGATATTAGAAACACTTTCAGGAATTTTTTAAAATATTGGAGGGCCAGAGAAATGCCACAAGACAGGAGATGGAAAAAGTGTTTGTCTTTTAAAAGACAACTAAGGATGAATTTAAAAGACTATGGGCAGATTCACTAATTACTAGCAAAATTTAGGAGCATTTTAAAAATAAAGTCATCTTGGGGTATAAATGATTCAAATCACAGATGCTGCCAGACTCTCTCTCCTGCTCAAGCATTTAACAACTCTCGCAAAATGTTCACGTGAAAAAGACAGAAAAAATTAGCAGGAAGATAATGCCATTTAGACACATTTGTAGTTGATTAAATTTGTCAATTTGTCAATGAATGAAAATCATGTTAAAGAGTAAATCAAAACTATTCTGGAACAAAAGCATCATCATCACTTCTTTGCCTTTTCTCTTTAACAACTGTACAGATTGCTTGGTGAAGATTTATATGGTAAGTCTATATGATACATTTATTCATTCAACAAATTACTGTTGAGCATTGTGTGCCTTGAGAAAGTCACTGCATAGTAAATAACTAATTATAACACCATACGATGAGATGGATCTTTAAACAGATTCCAAGATAGACTCTCCAGAGGCATACCTACAAATTATTGTAAATAAGAACCCCAGGTAATCCTTGTCATCAGACATGATTTTGGAAACCATGATAGATGACAAAATCAAGTTTAAAATATCTCCATCCAAAAAAGGAATCAAACTAATGAAAATAAATTTAGAGCAAAAATGTAAAATATCTCTACTGGGAAGAGAAATGAGTTAAAAACCTAAAAAGAAGAAGTGAGATGATTAGTAATATTACTATGTTGCAAAAATTAGGGTTTACCAATTATACAAGAAAATAGTGTATGTGACCTAGTTCAATAAATCCGTTAAAGGAAGGTATATCCACATACTCTCCCACTTACCAATTTTACAATGGTAGTAGGGAAAAACAGAAGATGACAGTAGCAGTAAGATTCTTTTCTGATCTTCAGTGACTGCATAATAACAGGACCTGCTATTTAGAGGTTGTACAGGGTCTCCAGGTATAGCTATGCAGCAGAAAACTACATGAGATTACCTGCTCATCAAACATTTATGGCGAGTCTATTGCATCCTTGTGATTGACTCTGAATGCATGTAAAGCACTTTGCACCATGCTTAACACATAGTATATGTAGAAAGAAAGATAGCCATTATTATGATTAATTATTATTATTATTATTCGCAGTTGTGACTACTCTAGTTATCCAGTTTGTCTTTAGAGACAGAAACTGCATCTGCTTTTCCAGGGGTTGCAATCCTAGTCTCTGATAAAACAGACTTTAAACCAACAAAGATCAAAAGAGACACAGAAGGCCACTACATAATGGTAAAGGCATCAATTCAAGAAGAGCTAACTATCCTAAATACATATGCACCCAATACAGGAGCACCCAGATTCATAAAGCAAGTCCTTAGAGAACTACAACAAGACTTAGACTCCCACACAATAATAATAGGAGACTTTAACACCCCACTGTAAATATTAGACAGATCAATGAGACAGAAGGTTAACAAGGAAATCCAGGATTTAAACTTAGCTCTGGACCAAGCGGACCTGATGGACATCCACAGAACACTCTGCCCCAGATCAACAGAATATACATTCTTCTCAGCACCACATCACACTTATCCCAAAATTGACAACATAATTGATAGTAAAACACTCCTCAGCAAATGTAAAAGAACAGAAATCACAACAAACTGTCTCTCAGACCACAGTGCAATCAAATTAGAACTCAGGATTAAGAAACTCACTCAAAACCACACAACTACATGGAAACTGAACAACCTGCTCCTGAACGACCACTGGGTAAATAATGAAATGAAGGCAGAAATAAAGATGTTCTTTGAAACCAATGAGAACAAAGACATAACGTACCAGAATCTCTGGGACACGTTTAGAGCAGTGTGTAGAGGGAAATTTATAGCATTAAATGCCCACAAGAGAAAGCAGGAAAGATCTAAAATTCACACTCTAACATCACAATGAAAAGAACTGAGAAGCAAGAGCAAACAAATTCAAAAGGTAGCAGAAGGCAAGAAATAACTAAAATCAGAGCAGAATTGAAGGAGATAGAGACTAAAAAAACCCTTCAAAAAATCAATGAATCCAGGAACTGGTTTCTTGGAAAGATCAACAAAATAGATAGACCGCTAGCAAGACTAATAAAGAAGAAAAGAGAGAAGAATCAAATAAACACAATAAAAAATGATTAAGGGTATATAGCCACTGATCCCACAGAAGCACAAACTACCATCAGAGAATACTATAAACATCTCTACACAAATAAACTAGAAAATCTAGAAGAAATGGATAAATTCCTGGACACATACACCCTCCCAAGACTAAACCAGGAAGAAGTTGAATCTCTGAATAGCCCAATAACAGGTTCTGTAATTGAGGCAATAATTAATAGCTTACCAACCAAAAAAAGTCCAGGACCAGACAGATTCACAGCCGAATTCTACCAGAGATACAAAGAGGAGCTGGTAGTAGTCCTTCTGAAACTATTTCAATCGATGGAAAAAGAGGGAATCCTCCCTAACTCATTTTATGAGGCTGGTATCATCCTGATACCAAAACCTGGTAGGGACACAACAACAACAACAAAAAACAGAGAATTTTAGGCCAATATCCCTGATGAACATAGATGCGAAAATCCTCAGTAAAATACTGGCAAACCAAATCCAGTAGCATATCAAAATGCTTATCCACCACGATGAAGTCGGCTTCATCCCTGGGATGGAAGGCTGGTTCAACATACACAAATCAATAAACGTAATCCAACACATAAACAGAACCAACGACAAAAACCACGTGATTATCTCAATAGATGCAGAAAAGGCCTTCGACAAAATTGAACAACACTTTATGCTAAAAACTCTCAATAAACTAGATATTGATGGAACATATCTCAAAATAATAAGAGCTATTTATGACAAACCCACAGCCAATATCATACTGAATGGGCAAAAACTGGAAGCATTCCCTTTGAAAATTGGCACAAGACAGGGATGCCCTCGCTCACCACTCCTATTCAACATAATGTTGAAAGTTCTGGCTAGGGCAATCAGGCAAGAGAAAGAAATCAAGGGTACTAAGTTAAGAAAAGAGAAAGGCAAATTGTCTGTTTGCAGATTACATGATTGTATATTTAGAAAACCCATCATCTGAGCCCAAAATCTCCTTAAGCTGATAAGCAACTTCAGCAAAGTCTCAGGATACAGAATCAATGTGAAAAAATCACAAGCATTCCCATACACCAAAAATAGACAGAGAGCCAAATTATGAGTGGACTTCCACTCACAATTACTACAAAGAGAATAAAATATCTAGGAATCCAACTTACAAGGGATGTGAAGGACCTCTTCAAGGAGAACTACAAACCACTGCTCAATGAAATAAAAGAGGACACAAATAAATGCAATAACATTCCATGCTCATAGATAGGAAGAATCAATATTGTGAAAATGGCCATACTCCCCAAAGTAATTCATAGATTCAATGCTATCCCCATCAAGTTACCACTGACTTTCTTCATAGAATTGGAAAAAACTATTTTAAAGTTCATATGGAACCAAAAAGGAGACTGCATAGCCAAGACAATCTTAAGCAAAAAGAGCAAAGCTGGAGGCATCACACTACCTGACTTCAAACTATACCACAAGGCTACAGTAACCAAAACAGCACGGTACTGGTACCAAAACAGATATATAGACCAATGGAACAGAACAGAGGCCTCAGAAATAATACCACACACCTACAACCATCTGATCTTTGACAAACCTGACAAAAACAAGCAAGGAAGAAAGGATTCCATATTTAATCAATGGTGCTGGGAAAACTGGCTAGCCATATGTAGAAAGCTGAAACTGGATCCCTTCTTTACACTGTATACAAAAATTAACTCAAGATGGATTAAAGACTTAAATGTAAGACCTAACACCATAAAAACCCTAGAAGAAAACCTAGGCAATGCCATTCAGGGCATAGGCATGGGCAAGGACTTCATGACTAAAACACAAAAAGCAATGACAGAAAAAACCAAGAGACAAATGGAATCTAATTAAACTACAGAAATTCTGCACAGCAAAAGAAACCATCATCAGAGTGAGCAGGCAACCTATAGAAGGGGAGAAAATATTTGCAATCTACCCATCTGACAAAGGGCTAATATCCAGAATCTACAAAGAACTTAAACAAATTTACAAGAAAAAAAACAAATGACCCGTCAAAAAGTAGACAAAGGATATGAACAGACACTTCTCAAAAGAAGACATTTATGCAGCCAACACACACATGAAAAAACACTGATTGTCACTGGTCATCAGAGAAATGCAAATCAAAATCACAATGAGATACCCTCCTATACCAGTTAGAATGGCGATCATTAAAAAGTCAGGGAACAATAGATGACGGAGAGGATGTGGAGAAATAGGAACACTTTTACACTGTGGTGGGAGTGTAAATTAGTTCAACCATTGTGGAAGACAGTGTGACGATTCCTCAAGGATCTAGAACTAGAAATACCATTTGACCCAGCCATCCCATTACTGGGCATATAACCAAAGGATTATAAATCATTCTATAATAAAAACACATGCACACATATGTTTACTGCAGCACTATCAACAATAGCAAAGACTTGCAACCAACCGAAATGTCCATCAATGATACACTGGATGAAGAAAATGTGGCACATATACACCATGGAATACTATGCAGCCATAAAAAAGGATGAGTTTATGTCCTTTGCAGGGACATGGATGAAGCTGGAAACCATCATTCTAAGCAAACTATCACAACGACAGAAAACCAAACACCGCATTTTCTCACTCATAGGTGGGAGTGAACAATAAGAACACATGGACACAGGGTGGGGAACATCACACACCAGGACTGGTTGAGGGTGGGGTGTTGGGGGAGGGATAGCATTAGGATAAATACGTAATGTAAATGACGAGTTGATGGGTGCAGCAAACCAACGTGGCACATGTATACCTATGCAACAAACCTGCACGTTGTACACGTGTACCCTAGAACTTAAAGTATAATAATAATAAATAAATAAACTGCATTTGCTTTTCAAGGCTCAACAATAGAAGAGTCTATCACGGGCTAATGCACATAGTGAAGCTCTTCAAAGCTCTTCCTTATCAATTGTCATTGAGTTTTCCATCCAGAAACAGACTTTCAGGATTGTGTCTGCTAGACTTCTTAGGAGAATCAAGTATTTTCATCATCAAGTCGCAATTTGGCCCTGAAAGCACATTGAATTTCACTGAAATTCTTCACCTCTGAGTTTCTGAGCATTGTTAATCTGTAACATACAATGTAGCACTTAATTTTACCATCTTGGTGTTGAAAGTTTTAAATTGTCTTAAAAGACAGCAGTTAAGAACATTGATTTTTTTTGGAGTCAGACAGCACTATGTTCAAATCCCTAATTGCCTGACTTTGGGAAAGTTATTTTGTTTGGTCATAAATTAAATGCAGTATGGTAAAGCTCTAATGAGATTATGTACCTTGCAGGTACTCACTGAATAGCAGTGGTCAGTAGTATGACAGGTACTGTCGTGACCTGTTTTTATCTACTACCATCGTAAAGATGGTAAGTGGGAGAGTATGTGGATGTGTCTTTCTTTAACAGATCTATTAAACCAGATCACATACATTACAGTATAATTGGTAAACTCCAATATTTGCGATATTTAACATTACTAATTGCTGTAGACAAAGATAGCCTGCTCACTGATTCACAATTTGCTATTAGAAAATGCTCCATGTAGTTCTCACTTGTAAGTGGGAGTTGAACAATGAGAACACATGGACATAGGGAGGAGAACAACACACACTGGGGCCTGTTGGGGGTGGGGAGCAAGGGATGGAAGAGCATTAGGACAAATAGCTAACGCATGTGGGGCTTAAAACCTACATGACAAGTTAATAGGTGCAGCAAACCACCATGACACATGTATACCTCTGTAACAAATCTGCATGTTCTGCACATGTATCCCAGAACTTAAAGTAAAATTTAAAAAACCAAACTGCGTCCATTATATATAACAAATAAAATAAAATAAAAAATGCTCCATGTACTGAGCCAAACTATTTTTTCTCTAATACGGCTCTTTTCAGTGGTCTAAAATCTGCCCTCTAAAGTTGCATAGAGCCAGTTTAATTCCTCTGTCTCTACGAAAGTTCTTTACATAGTTGAAGATAGTAATTATGCCTCCCTAGGTTGACCAACCATCCTGGTTTGCCCTGGACTAAAGGATTTCCTGGGAGAAAGGACTTTCAATGCTAAGACTGAGAAAGTTCCAGGAAAACCAGGAGAATTGGTCACCTGCCCTCCTCTCTGTTTGTCTCCAGGCTGAAGATCCTCAAGGTCTTAAAACTTTGTTTCGTAACATATTTCATGGACCTGTCATCATCTTACTCTCCTTCCTCATGGGCATTATTTTTTTGTCAAAGTCCAAAAAAATAATGTACAGATTTTTATTGTACAGAAAAAGTTTATACTGCATTATGGATGTGGTGTTAGAGATACTTAGAAGTATTTTATCTTGTGATATATTACATTGGTTCTCTTTCCCTCCCCCATCCTAGGTGCAAAGATTTTTATAAATCATTCTCCTAAGTTCCTCAAGAGTATGTGAAAGGGCTTCTTCTTTATTCATTCCTTGTTTCTGCATTCATTGCTTTTGTTTCTCTTCCCCAATTAGTCATTCATTCTGTTGTAGGAAAGATCAAATAAGAATGTATGTCATTTTCAATCATATCATTGTCGTTTTTACACATGTGTTTCTCAATTTGAATAAATGGCATTATGCTATAGACATCATCTTATTTTTTTAACTAAGTGCTATTAAGATCTGTCCATGTTACTTTGTGGAAATGTGGCTCCTTGCTTCTAATTGTTGCATAGTGTTCTTGAGCGTCCACCCATCTCATTTTATAAATCCATCCCCTCAATGCTGGTAAACAGTGGCCTCTAACTCCCAGCTACTGCATGTAACATTGTAGTAGACATCCTCATTCATATCCCCTTTAAAAGAGGTTCTCCTTAATCATTTGAAGTTGTCAGAATCTCCTCAACCTAGTATAACCAAAAAGATAGCTAATGAAGAAAATTCATTATTTTTTAATTACTATTATTTTTGATTGACACATCTTTATATACATTTTTGGTGTGCAATGTGATGTTTTGAGATATATATACAATGTGGAATGATTAAATCAAGATAATAAACATATCTTCATTTTTCTTATGATTGGTAAATGAGATAATAGATATGTTCGTTAGATTTAACGACACATTAGAAATTTACTGTCTTTGGCAGGGTGCAGTGGCTCACACCTGTAATTCCAGCACTTTGGGAGGTTGAAGTGGGTGGATCACTTGAGGTCAGAAGTTTGAGACCAGCCTGGCCAACGTGGCAAAACCCCATCTCTACTAAAAATACAAAAATTAGCTGGGCATGGTGGCCCAGGCCCGTAGTCCCAGGTATTTGGGAGGCTGAGGCAGGAGAATCACTTGAACGTGGGAGGCGGAGGTTGCAGTGAGCAGAGATCACCCCAAAGCACTCCAGCCTGGGCAACAGAGTAAGACTCCGTCTCAAAAAAAGGAAAATAAGAAATTTACTGTCTTTTTTTTTTTTTTTTTTTTTTTGAAACACAGGTATACTTCAGAGATACTAGCTTTGGTACCAGATCATTGAAAAAATAAATAAATACAATCACAATAAAATGAGTCACAAATTTTTTGGTTTCCTAGTGCACATAAAAGTTATATTTATACTATACTGTCGTCTATTAAGAGTGGAATAGCATTATGTGTTAGAAAACAATGTATATCTCTTAATTTAAAAATGCTTTATTGTGAACAAATCCTGACAATGATCCGAGCCTTCAATAAGTGGTAATAATTTTGCTGGTGGAGGGTCTTCCCTTGACATTGATGACTGCTGACTGATTAGGGTGGTGGTTGCTAAAGGTTGGGGTGGCTGTGGTAATTCCTTGTTTTTCATTAACAATTGTCTATATTGATACACATTGAAATGATAACATTTTGGATATATTGGGAAAACTAAAATATATTGCTGTAATTCATTTTAATGGTTTCTTTTTTGCTTTTTAAACTGTGGCTGCTAGAAAAGTTTAAATAAAATACACAGCTCACATAGCATTCCTATTGGACAGTGCATTTTTTAAGATTCTTTTAAAATAGTTTCAACTTTTATTGTAGATTCAAAGGGTATATGTGCAAGTTTGTTACCTGAGTGTATTTCATGATGTTAAGGTTTGCAGTATGATTGATCCTGTCACCCAGATACTAAGTATAGTACCCAATAGTTTTTCAAACCTTAGTCCCCTAGCCACTCTTCCTCTCTAGAAATCTCCAGTGTCTATTGTTTCCATCTTTATGTCTATGAGAACTCATTGTTTAGCCCCCATTTATAAGTGAGAACATGCCGTATTTGGTTTCTGTTTCTGTGTTAATTTCCTTAGGCTAATGGCCTCCAGCTGCATTCATGTTACTGCAAATGACATGACTTCATTCTTTTTTATGTCTGTGGTAATTTCTTAAAATAAGACAACAATGAAGTTTGCTGCATCAATTGATTCTTCCTTTAATAAAAGATTTCTATATAGCACGCAATGCGGTTTGATAGCATTTTAACCATAGTAAAACTTCTTTCAAAACTGTAGTCAGTCCTTTCAAATCCAGATGCTACTTTATCTACTAAGTTTATGTAACATTCTAAATCCTTTGTTGTCATTTCAACAATGTTTATAGCAACTTCTTCATGAGTAGATTGTATTTCTTTGCTTGTCCCTAAGAAGCAATTCCTCATCCATTCAAGTTTATCATGAGATTTCAGCAAGTTAGCCTCATCTTCCAGCTCCACTTATAATTCTAGTTCTCTTGATTCTTCCACCACACTGGCAGTTCCTTCCTCCACTGCAGGTTTGAACCCCTCAAAGTCATCCATGAGGATTGGAGTCAATTTCTTCAAAACTCCTTCTAATGTCGATATTTTGATCTCCTTCCATGACTCATGAATGTTCTTAAGGGTATCTAAAATGGTAAATTCTCCCCAAAAGTTTTCAATTTACATTGCCCAGCTACATGAGAAGAATCACTATTTATGGCAGCTATAGCCTTATGAAATGTATTTCTTAAATAATAAGACTTGAAAATCAAAATTACTACTTCATCCATGGACTACAGAATGGATACTGTGTTAGCAGGCATGATGACAACATACATCTCCTTGTACATCTTCACCAGAGCTCCTGTGTGACTCGGTGCATTGTCAGTAAGCAGGAATATTTTGAAAGGAATTTTTTCATCTGAGTAGCAGATCTCAATAGTGAGTTTATAACATTCAGTAAACCATGCTATAAACAGATGGGCTATCTTCCAAGTTTTTCTGTTGCATTTATAGAATACAAACAGAGTATATTTAACATAATTCTGAGGGGCCTTAGGATTCTCAGAATGGGAAATGGGTGGCTTCAACTTAAAGTCACCAGCTGTATTATCCCCTAATAAGAGAATCACCCTGTCCTTTAAAACTCTGAAGCTAGACAGTGACTTCTCCTCTCCAGCTGTGAATATTCCAGGTGGCTTCTTCTTCCAATAGAAGGTGTTTCTTCTACATTGGAAATATGGTGTTTAGTGCAGACATTTCATCAATGATCTTAAGTAGGTCTTCTATATAACTTCCTGCAGCTTCTACATCAGCAGTGCTGCTTCACCTTGCACTGCACTTTTATGTATGGAGATAGCTCCCTTCTTTAAACCTCATGAACCAACCTCTGCTACCTTCCAAACTTTTCTTCTGAAGCTTCATCACCTCTCTCAGCCTTCGTAGAACTGAAAAGAATTAGGGATCTGCTCTGGATTAGGCTTGGGCTGAAAGAAATGTTGAGGCTGGTTTGATCATTTATCAAGAAGACTAAAACCTTCTCCGTATGAGCAATATGACTGTTTCTTTTTCTTATCATTTATGTGTTCACTGGGGTAGCACTTTCAATTTCCCTCAAGAACTTTTCCTTTGCATTCAAAACTTGGTTAACTGCTTGGCATGAGAGGCCTAGGTTTGGCCCATCTTAGTTTTTGACATTTCTTCCTTAATAAGCTTAATCATTTCTAGCCTTTGATTTAACGTGAGAGATGTGTGACTCATCCTTTCACTTGAACACATAGAGGCCATTGTAGAATTATTAATTGGCCTAATTTCAATGTTGTTGCATCTCAAAGAATAGGGTGGCCTGGGGAGAGGGAAAGAGATGGGAAAACACCTGGTCAGGGGAGCAGTCAGAATGCATCAATTTATTGATTAAATTCACTATTTTATATGGATGAGGTTCATGATGCCCCAAAATAACCACAACAGTAACAGCAAACATTACGGAGCACAAATTACCCTAACAGATATAATAATAACAAACAATTATTTTGAGATGCAATAATTGTTTTGAGATATTTTTGAAATATTTTGAAATATTTTGAGAATTACCAAAATGTGACACAGACATGAAGTGAGCATATGCTATTGGAGAAATGGAACCATTAGACTTGGTTGCCACAAATTTGTAATTTGTACAAAATACAAAATCTGCAAAGTACACTAAAGCAAAGTATAATAAAATGAGGTACGTCTGTATACAATACATTATTATTGACTATGGTTACCATGTTGTGTAAAAGAATTCTGCATTTTTAAATGGCCAAAACAAAGTAATATCTTCACTGAGCTTCCAAAAATAACCCCCCAAAAAACACAACTGAACTGGTACACCAAGAAGCAATGGCCTCTGCCACCATTGGAGGGCTATGGGGCTTGGAAACCAACACCACCTCTACTGCCATCACAACTAGTAAAAGGGATACCCAGTGTCCAGCTTCTCAATGCCACCATGTTAGAAACAGACACTAGGACCTTGGCTACATCTTACAAAAAAAAAAAACTGCAGCAATTTAAAGTCTTTGTGATTATGCACACTAGCAAAAGTAGCAGAAGCAGCAAAGGCAAGGTCTCTGCCTCATGATAATTCCTTGCACTTTCCAACCATCACATGCATGCATTTGTGCAACCTTAGAACACGGTTTACTGCACACTAGGGGATAAAAGGGTAAAATCCAATAAATGGACCCTGAGCGATAAAGACATCCGGAAAATACTGATTTTTACCTTTGTGTCCCCTAGTATGCAGGAAACCATGTTCTGTGGTGAGGGAGAAGGAAGCTGGATGAACTAATTTATAAAACTTGCCACAAACGAAGGGTGAGACTGATGAGCGATGGGCATACACAAACTTCACCTGTTTAGTAGTACCAGACTGTTCTCCAGAATGACTGCACTACTCCCCCGAGCAGCGCATGAGGGTTCCCAATCCTGTTTTTCCTGATAACACATCACATCACACATCACATTTTTTACCAATCTAGTTATAATGCCAGAGGAAAAAGTGCATTTTTAGTGTCCCATTAACCCATTGGAGTGATTGAACTTAATGTCTAATAATTTTGGAGAGTGCTTCTGACATGAACTGCTACCAAATTAATTCACTTCAAGCCAGTATTTCTCTTATGTATGTGAATTCTGGACTTAATATTTATTTTATTTTATTTTATTTTATTTGGATACAGAGTCTCATTCTGTCACCCAGGTTAGAGTGCAGTGGTGCGATCTCGGTTCACTGTACTCTCCACCTCCTGGGTTCAAGCCATTCTCCTGCCTCAGCCTCCCAAGTAACTGGGATTACAGGCATGTGCCACCACACCCAGCTAATTTTTGTATTTTTAGTAGAGACAGGGTTTCACCATGTTGGCCAGGATGGTCTCAATCTCCTGACCTCATGGTCCACCCGCCTTGGCCTCCCAAAGGGCTGGGATTATAGGCATGAGCCACCACGCCTGGCCAATATTTATCTTTTTAAAATTTTAACTAAGTAGTGTTAGTCCAGTGCTCCAGCTTATCAGGGTTATTTAAAAATCTTTATTATTTTTATTTTTTAATTTCCTCTTTCAACCTTGAAAGGATAGAAGGAAAGGAGAAGGGTGTTCATTTTCTATTTTACACATGGAAAACTGAAGTATAAAGAATCTAAGTAACTTGCTCAAGGCCACCCAGTGAGAGGTAGAAAAGGCAGATGTGACCAGCTATGTCTGAAGCCAAAGCCTTTCACACACTTTCAGAATCATATCACACTTTGCAAAGCCATCCAGTGTATGGGTTATCTAAGGACTAATTTGGGCTCTTTTTAATTTTAACAATTAAAAACATTATTTTCAGAATTAGAATAGTCCCTTTTCTGGCCTTTGTAACTAAATCCTAATGAAAAACTACCAATCATGGCCTTACTAAAAAATGTTCAAGACCTCAAAAGTTATCATTGCAAAAATGATTTTCTCAAGTCAGGTGCAGTGACTCATGCCTGTAATCCCAGCATTTTGAGAGGCGGAGGCAAAAGGACTGCTTGAGTCCAGGAGTTTGAGACCAGCCTGGGCAACATGGCGAAACTCCATCTCTACAAAAAATTAAAAAATTAGCCAGGCATGGTGGCACACACCTGTGGTCCAAGCTACTTCAGCGACTGAGGTAGGAGGATTCCTTGACCCCAGGAGGTTGAGGTTGCAGTGAGCT
Organism: Piliocolobus tephrosceles; assembly: GCF_002776525.5. Taxonomy (NCBI): domain Eukaryota; kingdom Metazoa; phylum Chordata; class Mammalia; order Primates; family Cercopithecidae; genus Piliocolobus; species Piliocolobus tephrosceles. The sequence goes on along the minus strand of NC_045434.1, from coordinate 165,914,568 downwards.
ATAATTACGCCACTGCACTCTAGCCTGAGTGATAGAGCAAGATTCCATCTCAAAGAAAAATTATTTTCTCATTAAAAATGCTTCAAGATGGGGGAAAAAAAAAAAGCTGTGTTTTTCTTTGACATCCACACTTTTGCACTTGCTGTTCACTGGGAATCACCTTTTTTTTTAAATCTGGACAACTTGTACTCTTTCAACTCCCTATTCAAGTGTTCTGCCTGACCTGACTCATAAGATTCAAATACAGGTACTGTGACTCTTTTTCACCCCTATACGTATAAGCTAGTGTGGGAAGATGCACAAAAACAAACACATAATATGAAATGGTTCCTCTTATAATCACTTCTTATATCACAAAGTCACAAAGGGAACATAGAGGAAGAAGCACCTGATCCAGCCTGCAAGAGTCACAAAAGGTTTGCAGAGGAAATGTCTTGATCCAGCTGTTGGAGAAGGAGCAAGATTTGCCAGGTAGACAAGACAGGGGGAGAATTTCAAGCAGGAAGAACAGCAATGGCAAAGGCAGGGAGCAATGCCAGAGTGTCTTTCCCCTAAAAACATGATGCATTCTTCCCCTAAATTCAGTCAAATACAAGGTTTAAGAAATTTAATAAATACGAACCTTGGAGGTCATCTGTGTAGAAAATATGTATTTTACTCATACAGAGACAAAAACTAGCTTCCTATCACCAATCATTCAGAAGTGCAGGAAGCAATAACTATGTTTCCCCAAATTCCCCGATGATAGGAATTGTCAGGGCCTCTTATTAAAAACACAGGTTCCTGGCCCTCCTAGAGCTTCTTATTCAGTGGGTCTGGGACAAAGCCAGAAACTAGTAATATTTAACAAACACCCTCAGGAGATTCTCATCATCAGAGAATTTTGGCAAACAATGACCTTTGGGCCCCGATGTTCAGCACTCCTTCAACAACCCTTTGCAGAGGAGGGAGATTCCAGCACCGTGGTCAACCTCCTGGTCAGTTAACAATTAAACCGTGAGAACTGCTGCCCTGGGTTATGCAAGGAGATGTTTTCCTAAGGAATGTTGCTTGTACCACATTTTCCTTTATAGACCCAGAGCCTGACAACTTTCCCATGTTCTCCTCTAATCCCCTTAACAATTCTGCAAGGTAGATAGTTTCTGCATTTTACAGACATGGAAAACTAAAGCACAAGAGGTTCAGGAAAATTGTAAACTGTCACGTAGCTTATAATAAGTAGCTGCACAGGAATATGAATCAAGTGCATCTGAATCCAGGCCCAAGCTCTTCCCAATATCCTAGCACCTGGAAGGGTCAATGGTAGATTTGGCCCTCCCATGGCCAATCTATATGAATGGCTAGCCATAGTTGAAGTCTACAAGCCTCAACTTCAGGATCTTTTCCATTTTAGGTTGACCCTTCACTGACCTCCACTTCCTCCACCCCACCTGCTTCACCCCAAGAAGCCATCCTGTTTGTGCCTGGCCACTCTGTTGCAATTTTCCACCAGGATTATTTGTGGCTATAACAAGCAAGGCCACGCCAACGTCTAGCATTAAAAGAAGTTTGAGCCTTCATTCCTGAGGTAACGAGACCATTTTTTTCAAGTTCCTTCCTCTAAAGTTCATGAACTTAATAAAAAATAAAATAAGGCCAGCTCTCTTACAGCCCAGATCTGTGCTGCAGGAAGCAGGCGCTGATTGGGTAAAGGCAGAACCTGGATGAAAAAGAAAATGTACTTACAAACTAACTCTGTCTTTACCTTCCACTGAATCCAGAGAAAGCCACAGTGGAAGGCACCACCAACCACATCCGAGCTTCCTGGTTACACACTACAGGCAGCCCTAACATCACCGAGGCAAAGTGGACCTTGATATAAAGATGTTTACAGCCTTGTCTCCCTTTTGGAAACTGAGCTTTGGAGAAACCTGACACTTGGCTCTTCAAAGTGAGGATTTACATCCATCCTACCCCTGTGTGCACCAACCACCCAGAAGAGTGTGAAATACTCAGGAACTGAGTGGAGGAGTCATCCCAGGCTATGCCATCTTCAGCCTCTTGTTCCTCAATGCCAGGGGCCATTGCCACATGTCTTTGCAGTTGCCCGGCTCACCACCCCACATTGGCTCTTGTCATCATTGCAAATGGCTCCTCTTCTAAGACCCTTAAAGTCCACCATTCCACTCTAGGATCTCAACTCCTGGTAGCTCACTCTCAAAACTGATGCTTTAAGGCCTATTAAAGAAGTTATTCAGCAATACTTGTTAAAGATTGGTAAGGCAGGCTTTATCCAGGACCATTACCATAGGCATAGAGGGATCACTGCAATGGGATTTTGCAGTGGGGTAGAGAGATTGGGCTGAACTCCAAATATAGCACGGGCAAGTGGGAATTTATAGCCAAAAATCAGGGTAGCAGTCAGTGGATGGAAAATTGCCAAGCAGAAACATCAAGGGTAAAGGGGATTTCTGACAAAACTGACCTAACAGGATTCTTGCTGAAGATAGACTAGAGTGGTCAGTCATCACTTGGTGGTGCAGGATGAGGAACCTACCAGATAGAAAGAGGGATCAGGTATTAAGGGCAGGGAGTTCTTGCAAAACTGACTTAGTAACATTTTTGCTAAAACTAGATTTTACAACGAAGAGCACAGAAAGGCCTAGGAGAAGGTTTAGAAGACTGACTAATGTGTGGCCAAATGAAGACTCCCTGTTAGATTCCACTCAATCCTCCAGGACCTTCCCTGTTCACCAGCCTCCTGCTAGCATTCACACATCTATTCAGAAGACATATTCTGAGTGCCAATCATTCTACAGGCAGAAGATTCACCTTACACAAGACCCATCCTTGCTTTTACAGACTGCCCTCACTCCCTCTCTAACCTAGTCCATCCTCTCACCAGCCTACAGATCACTCATTCTGCACCACCCAGTCACTCATTTTCCCTGCTTTGGCTGCCACTTTTGCTTAATAATGCTGCATTGCATCATAACAAAATTAACAAAATTGTCCTAGCTTCAGTTTCTACGTCACAAGGTTGCAATGAGAAATACACAAGAAAAAGAATCTAAAACCCCTAGTACATTGTGTAACACAACTGGGCATTCAAAAGGTACCATCACCACTCACTCTGTGGTTTGAAATCCAGCAGACCTGCATTTGAACCCCAGCAATCCATTTAATTGCTATGTATCCTCAACCCTAGCCCCCTCATCTGTAAAATGAAAGCTAACCAATAGCAAACTCTTAAGGGTACAAAGAAGATTTAGAAACAAACATGCCAACAACCCATCAGTGACACTGTGATTTCCCCAACTGAAAATGGTATGCATGGGCTTTGGGTCCTACTAATATTGCCTAACTTCTAGGTGATTTTTGTCATCTGCAGCTATGCCTTATTGGATCAGAGGAGCCCACTGATGACAGGTTTAAGACCTGCTAGGCTCCTAGAACTTGTGCAATTGCCTCCTAATTCTCAGTTAAGACCCCTGGGAAGATTGTCGAGATATTCAGAAAAAAACACTCAGGAACTCCCAAAGCCTGGGAAGTTTATGCAAGGGAAATGTAACATTTTGGTGTCTGAAGCTCAGTATTCCCAGGCCCCCAGACCCCATCCCAGATGTGGTGGGCAATCACGATGAGGAGTGTGTTGCATTTCCTATGAATTAAGCCATCGAGCCTGGAGAACAATGTCATCATTGATGGTGAAAGGTCGCTGAAATTCCAAGGACACTTGAGGCCTTTCACTGGGCTGAGACAGAGATGCCTAATATTAATCCTACGTAATATGAGTCTCTGACAACCCACTTTCTAATGGGCCTGCTAGTGGTTCAATTGGCCATTCACTGTGATTCAGTGCATCCTCAAGGAAGTGCTTTGAAGGGGGAAAAACTCTAATTTTTTATCTGTAATCCAGCACTTGCTAAAATTTATTAGCAGAGGCCATTCTGATTCTTGGGGAGAAAGTGTTTTACTTCATTAGAGGCTTACTTAATTTGCGGGGATATTGTGGTTCAAACTCCAAGCACAGTGAAATCAATACTGTTTCATTTATTAAACACACATTTTGGGGGCAGAGAAACTAACAAATGCATAGGCTATTGCTGCTGCCCTACCGACAGTGGCTTCTGGCCTGTGACTTTGTGTGGAGTGGTCATCTTTCTTTACACCCACTAATGAGCACTTCTCCTACTTCAGGCATTATAGTGAAAGATAAAATGACAAGCAAGACAGAGACATTCTCTCTCCTTTATGCAGCTTATAAACTAATAAGGAAGTCAAACCATGGTTTATACATATGACTACTAAGTGTAACAAATGCATTGCTAGGGGAAGGCAGGACTGTATGAGGAAATATAGCCAGCACTCTACCCTGTAAGAGGAATCTTGGAGAATCTTTGAAGAGGATCTTTGGAGACATTGGCCTTTCAGCTGAGACTGGACAGAAGCTGAGTTAGCCAAGGGAAGGGAGAGCAGGGAGCAAGGGGCATAAAGGGAGCTCAAGGTAACTGGGTCCCAGAGGATGTGGAGTGAGTGGTATGAGACATGACTGCACCAGAGCCAGGTTATGCGGGGAGGGCTGGCTGTTCCACTCATTTCCAACTTTCTACACTGCACAGTTTTCAGACGTCCTTAGGCTCCATGCTTTGCAACCTACAATCCTCAGTGAGACCCTAGCCCTAACCAACCTTCCAGAATCCCAGTCAAACCGCAGCTTCTTCCCAGGAACCCGTTTGTCAAGTTGAAGAATTCAGCCCACACTTACCCATATCTCCACAGTCCAATTATTGTGAATAGAAGAATCAGGGTGAATTGGGAATGTGAAGGTGGCCTACTGATTGGGACCAATGGTGTAATGCTTAGGAAATGTTGAGGGGAAATTGAATCACCCCACTCCTTTTTCTCCTCTGGCCAGGAAAATCATCTCCAGGAGATTGGGGTACTATAAGTGAACTCTTCATTTTTCTAATTGAGTTCTCATTCCTTGGCTGGTATTGAACTCCATCCCAAAAGTGGGGCTTTGAGGACACACAAAGAGAGAGAACAGCATGAAAGGATGGGAACTTAACCAACATCATTTTCATTTCCAAAAAATGAGAAAAAAATAGTAGACACAGCAAACTTCAGCAGTGGCTTTGACATTGGGACCAAGCAATGAGGCAGATGAGGTGATCAAAGGGGAGGGCTGAGGATATCAGAGAAGGAAGCAGAAGTGACCAGGAGATTGCATAAATGTGCCCAGAGCATGCCACAGCAAACTCATTCACCTCCTGCCTTTCTGTGAACAGTTATGAGTTGTCAGTTTAGTGGAAGTTCTTAGCTTCTCTGGGATTCAACAAAACATGTGCCAAACATTTCTTTAGAAATCTATTAATACACATTCAACAAATAGATGCTAAATGGAATATGTCTGCAGAGTTGGGCCAGGATGTTATAAAAGCATAGAGAGGTGTGACCTACCCCTGCCTGTGGCAGGTCTGAAAGGCTTCCTGGAAGAGGTGACACCTGGGCATATAAAGTACACATACAGCATATGGTATAGTACAGAATAAAAGAGAGTAGTGTAGCATAGTGCACACTCACTTAACCTCACTGTGCTTCCATTTTCTCCTCTAAAAAATGAGATTAACAATAACACATAGTTCACAAGTTTGATGTGAGAATTGTTCCAATGAATTAATATGTGCAAAGTGCTTAGAACGGTGAATGGTATGTGGTAAGTGCTATATAAATGTTAGCTATGATTAAGAAGATGTGTGGTTCATTTTCTATTAATAAACTTTATTTTTTGAGGAGTTTTAGGTTTACTGAAAAATATAGCAAAAACTACAAAGAATTACTGTAGACCTCTTTCCTTTCACACATAATTTGCCCTATTATTAACATCTTGCATTATTGTAGTGGGTTTGTTATAATTGACGAGCTAATATTGACACATTGCTGTTAACTAAAATCTGTAGTTTACATTAGGGTTCACTCTTAGTGTCGTGCATTCTATGTACCTGGACAAATGTATAATGATATGTACCCACCATTATGATACCCTACAGAGTAGTTTCACTCTCCTTAAAATCCTGTGCTCTGCCTAATCATCCCTCCCTCTCCTTGAATCCCTGGCAATCACTGATCTCTTTATTATCCCTATAGTTTTGCCTTTACTAGAAAATCATATAGTTGGAATTCTACCAGGTATAATCTTTTCAGGCTGGCTTCTTTCATAGTAACATGCATTTAAATAGTCTCCATGTCTTTTCCTTTGTTATATTTTTAAAAGGATACGTACATTCACACCAAGTCAAATGAGGATACTCGAAGGAAGCTGAATAGAGGATCTTTACCTCCTCATTCTGGAGAAAGTTCTTTGAATCTTTGCCTTTGGAGCTCTGCTTGCTATGACATCCTCCATTAAAGCCTCTAAGGCTTCTTGCCTCTAATTAAGTGAACACTTTAAAATGCAAATGTTTCTGGGAGGTCACATTTTAAATATTTCAGACCTGGGACATAACAGTTTTCAGCTAGAAGAAGTTTTAGCGTCCTCTGTTTCCTAACCCTTATTAAGAGATAGAAATCAAGAGCGTGGCCGTCCTGAGGAGCACACAGTCAGAAACGAATGAGTGACATGTAATGCATTTACCATGTCATTTGAATGCAGGTTAACCATACACCATGAACTAAAATAATAAAATATAAAGTTCAACAAAGTTCTTGAGAATTTCATCCAGAAACCTATACAGCACAATCCTATTTGTTTATTTAAAGTATGACTTTTATCCAAAATAACATTAAAGTATATCAGGACTATTCGTTTTACCAACATACATTTACTGGGCACCTACAAAATGTATGCTGATAAGCTAGGTGTGAAGGTATGCAGGTAAAAGTAATATGAGCTCAGTAGAAAGTAGGCATCCATGATGGCAGGCTTCCCCAAAGAAGTGACATTTGATCAGGCCTTTGAAGAGTGAGCAGATACGTAGAGAAAGAAAGGGTGTGACAGGGAACCTGGGATGGTGAAAGCGGGCTGTTTCTTCAGGGATGGTGAGCCATTTTGCCTGGCTCGAAACAAGGCACACTGGGCTGTGGCACGAGGAAGACTGGAGACTCCCAGTTATAAGCCTCGGATAGAAGCAGACAGGGTTGGGTGAGGTCATGAGGTTGACCCCTCTGCTTCACCACTGCTCCCGGGCCAGGTTGCTCCACCAGGAGCTCTTCCTAGAGCACCACTCCCTGAACACTCGCCAAAAGGCAGTCTGCAGTAGGTTCTTAGAGAATTCAAGGACTCCTCGCTTCCTCCCTTGGCTGTTGGCGTCCTCATTGTGCCCGCTAAGGAACAAGTTTCCTTGCGTTCCTGAAGATCAGACAATAGAATTCTTGTGAGAGGGTTTTCTCAGGAATGAGACATCCTGCAGCAGCCCTAATACAGCCTGGGTGGTGGAGAGCAGGCTTTCCTTCCTGGAAATTCATCTCACTAACAAACTGCCTCCCCACCCTTATTCCACCCCTGCTCAATGCCCTGCACTTCCAGCTACTGCTTCCTCTGCTTATGTAACAGCTTCCCAGTGGCGCTTTCAGCCAGGATGGGCCTCAAATGACTTTCTGCACTAAATCGCAGACCTTTGTGTAATGCAACCAGCCTCCCCAAGTTTGTCAGAGCAAAGAAGGCTCCAGGTCTGCAGTCCATCTCATTCAAATAAACACCCAGTCAACAAGTAAATTCCTGTCAAGGAGGAGTTGAGAGTGCTATTGACAAAGAAGGGGCCTTGGAATAGTAATGACTATGGGCTGATCTCTCACTAGTCCTATCAGCACATATCTGGCTGCTGATTGCCTCCACACCTCTGTGGATGAGCACACAGAGACATACCCATACACACACGTGTGACACCTAGCCCTACTGCTCCCTGTGCTCTTACCATTATCTCCCTACTGCCAATCTTTCCTTCCATGTCCCCATTAATTCTTACACCATCATGTACCTCAATACCACAAAGACACAGTGGGGATGGAGTACACAAAGCAGGGGCTATAAAATCAGACAGACAGGGATTGAATCACAATTCTATTAACTGTTGTACCACCTGTATAAACCCTTCTCCACCTCATTTTTCTCACCTGCAACCCAGAGATAAAGAAAGCAAAGAGTTATGTTGACAATTAAAGGATATCACATATATAAACATTGTAGAACAGTAGTTGGCATGTAGTATAATCTCAGGCTATTTCCCTCCCTCTTTTTTCCTTAACAAATTAAATTTGATTGCATTCAAATAAGCACAGCATTGGACTGTCCCTTAGAGATGATAAAGAGGCAGCATGATGGGAAGAGCAAAGGCTCAGTGACAAATCCTGTCTCATATTGGGGGAATTTTCATTGCTAAGAACTGAAACCCAAACTCCAATTGGATTGAGGGAAGAAAAAAAAATAATGTATTGGTTTGACAAAAGCTGATCACTACCCTCCAAAGCTTGTCTCCTTTTCTTTCGTTTTGTAATAGACCATCATGTCTCCAAAGACCCAAAGGTTGTACTCATCTCTTTCATACACCCTCCAGAGTCTACCTTTCCCAGCCTGCCCTGCATCTAGGGGTGACCATGCTGTGGAATGTAAATTAGAGATAAGTGCAATTCTCAAGCCACTGTCTTTAACAGAGAAGCTGATAGCTTTACAATTCTTCTTTTGCTCTTCCCATTGGCTGAGACATGGGTCAGCTGGGGCAATCACTATGAACCTAGAGACGCCAAGCCATGTGTTGCAGATGGCAGACTTCTGGACTGTTATGTTAAGAGAGACCTGAACTTCTGTGCTATTTAAGTCCCTTTATTGAGGAGTCTGTTATAGCAGCATAGTCTAAAACTTACTAACACAATTCTTTTCAGTGGGCTTGATCCAGAAGTTTCCAACAATATCACCAAAGATGCAATTTCTTTCATAATCTCTGGTCTTCCTTCTATGGTGTCTGCCTTATTCCAAGACTCAATATGTCCTCCTCCCACAACTGCTCTGTATGCCGCCAGCCTACCATAACCCCAGCCCAAAAATAGCTTCAGGGGCTTCACTGATAGTAAGAAAAATTGCAGTAGTGGGTACAGACCTCAAATCCTCACACATCACACTCTTAGAAAAGGGTGATATTTTCTTCTGTTGAAAAATACATTGAAATACTGCATTAAAAAATGGCAATAGGGAGACCAGAAGACAGATTGATGGCCAGCAAACTGAAATGGCCTATAGTTGTTCATTTTCTTCTTTGAATGTCTTGCTTAACTGTTGAGCTAGAACCATTATATCAAAATTTACACTGAGTACAACAATGGACTTTAGATTCAAGCTCTGATATTCAGTGTGTCCTTCCAGGGGCCCTCTTAGCTTTCTATTGTGGGAGGCAAGGCACCTATTTCCCACACAATGTCCCACCAAGACACACAATGGAGTAAGCTAATGAAATTTCCCCAACGAAATTGAGTGCTGTTAGGAAGTAGAAATCAATGCTGGGAAGCTAAACAATGGCAAATGTCCACTCCATCACTGATGCTGCTATCGTCCCAACCTAAAATTCCAACCAGAACCTCTCTCCTTTACCTCTTATGGAGCTGGGACTACAATGAGGTAAGCAAGGTCCCTAAGGTACAATATTTAGGGAGACACTTATTTTCACGTGCTAACCCTGTGCTTACAGTACCCTGAAAGTGAGTGCCTCCTTAAATTTTGGTCGCTGTGTGCCTGCTTGACTAACTCTAGTCGTGACCCTTAACCCTCAGGTTTGTGTATTGGTTATTGATCCATAGGCCTCTCAAGTTCATCATAATTGCAATGGATCCTACCAACTTCCACTGACAACCTGGTCCTCTTATACTCCCAATTGCAGGGAATGACACCACCGTTCACCACCTATCTGTTTGCTCCAGCCAGAATCCTAGAACTCATCCTTGACATGACTGTCTCTTCCCCTCCCTCCAGCGCATCACAATTCCTAATCACTCAGCTCCATACATATCTCCAGAATTCACCAACTTCTCCAATTCTCGCCACCCCTAGACACAAAACTAAGCTGCCATCATTTTCCCTCTGGACATCAGCTACCATCTCCTAACTGGTCTTCCCACTTCCACACTCACTTCTCTCTAATACCTTTCTCTCTAATAGCCAGAATGCTCTTTTCTAACTTGGCTTACAAAGAAGTCCTCCATCATCTAGCCCCATCTAATTCTCCAGCCTTAGTTATCACAACCAGGCCCTCCCCACCACACAACAGCTCTATTGATCTCCTCTCAGCTCCACAACTTCTCCACACTGCCAGGCATTCTCAGTGTGCTTTTCCTCCTCCCACCCATCCTCCATTACTTATTTATTCTTCAAGTATTGGCTTAAACTTCATTTCCTCAAAAAGGCCTTTCTGAGCTACAAACTAGATGAGCCCTCCCACTGCATGCTCCCATAACACAGAGTTCTACTTTTAAAACACTCATCAGATTTTTTAAACATATTTATTTGCTATCCGCCTTTCCTGATTGGCTACAAGCTTCTTGGGTTGCTTATCGTAAGTCGGATGAATGTTTAAGGTAAGAATCAATCCTACAGAGCCTCAAATTACCACTCTGGCAACTCATTCATTTATTCAGCTATCATCTTCTAAGGACACAGAATGTGCCAGGACTTTGCTAGTCATTGAAGCTGCAGAGACAAAGGATACACGATTCTCAACCTCTGGGCACTTAGACTCTACTATACTACTAAAAAGCCCAATGTCTCAGAGTTAGAGACATTGGTTCCCTCACATGTAAAATGGGGCTATCTGTTTATGGCAGAGGCTGTCTGCTGTAGCACCTTCACCACATCCTGTTGGCCTACACCTTGCTCCAGCTGCAGCCGTGATAGATATCTCCATGCCAGCTCAGAATCACCTTGTACTATCAGCTTCCCACATCAAGCAAGTAGCTCCCATCTTTCAGTATTCTGTCCCAGGACATTCTCCAGGATTGCCATAATCTGCTTGACCTGTGTAGGTAAGCTCAGCCCAGAAGTGCAGGGGCATTAACAACTCCCAGCCTTCAGGACAGCTCCTGATCAACAGGGCATGGTGGCTGATGAGTGAATACACCAGCCTCCCACACTCCTAGGAGACAGAATTTAACACCCATTGCCTAGAGCAGTGACCTCAAAAACAAAACAAAACAGACTTATTTTGACTGTTTCTCCTCCCCTGTCTCTCTCTCCCTGTCCCTCACTCCTGCTTCTTGAGATCCCCTGAACCGGGGATATAAAAATATAACAGCTACCTTAATCAACCTTCAATTTGAGGGAAATTCAAATTAAGGCATCAAATTTACAAGGTTATGGCAAAGATTAACTATGATAACATGAGAGAAATTCTTCATGCATTTCCCAGCACATTGTCAGTGCTTAATAAATTATAGTTATTAATGGTAGCTGTTATATTTTTGATGGGGGAGATCAATAGTATAATCCAATAAGATAAATGCAATGATGGACTTACAAGGAGTTGAAAGTGCAGAATAAAAATGGGTAAAGAAGCCCTCAAGTTTGGAGGAATTAAGGCTGCTTCACAGAGGAAGTAACTCTTAAACTGAACTGTCTTAAAGGCCCAAAAAATCAGGAGAGAGAATTCCTAACAAGAGAGATGATGAAATGGAAAACCTGGCAGTATGACAGAACATGGCACATTATGGGAAGCACACACAGTTTTGTATTATAGGAGAAGAAAGAGATAATTTAGGAGGGGTCCGTATTTAAGGCACAGATAGTGGCCTAGTCTCAAGGAATCCCTGCTAAGGCAAAGTCTGAGGCAGCTACAGAGAGAAACTACTGAAGGCTGTCTTGCAGATAGCCACACAAAGAGGAGGACGTGCCATCCACTCTCCATTCGCACATGTGCTCTCCCCTCTTGCTTATTTGCACTCTGCTTGGCTGTATGGAATCAAGGCATAACTCATGAGCCACCCGTTCAGCACCCTGCAGAGATGGGGAAGCAGGGAACATCCTTGTCAAGTGCCAGATGTTTGGCAGGGGCCTAAGGCCTGCTAATGGCTTTGGAGGTGAAACAGGAAACTTTTCTGGGGCAGGAAGCCTGGAAATGCAGAAGTTTGCTGAATGAAAGACAAGAAGTTTCAGAAAAGTGGTGGATGATGAGATGGTGTAGAGTCAGACACACCTGGGGTCTAAACCGAGCTTGGCTCCTTTCTAGCTGTGTGGCTCTCGGCAAGTCCCTTCCTCAGTCTGAGCCTCAGTTTCTTCAACTTCCTAATGTCCTTTCTAGCTCTGAGGCTCAAGAACTCCATGAGGCAGAACATGAACCTCACTTGGAAGGTTGGGAAGGATTTTGTTGTCCCCAAAGCTCCTCTTTACTTTGAATGAGTAGACAGAATAAAATGTCTTTGAACTAAAAGGAGTTATTTAAAAAACCAAAAACGCTCAAAGATCCGGCCACCTGCAGCCTTAGAGTAGGCAAGGACTTCAACCACAAGACAGGACGTAAGAAACCACAGATGGACTCAGGGTGTTGGAGAGAGTCAACCTGGCCTTTTAGAAACGCTGCTTGGCTAATTTTCACTTCCCTCTGGTTACTTTAGTTCAAAATTGGTAGCTAAGAGCTAGTACATTTTTGCTCAAATTTTTGCCAATTCCAGGTCCATTCTGCATCCTACTCCAGATGTGTTGAATAACTTGCTCTTTGTTCCCCTAAAGTGCCCTTATCTCCTGCTTCTTTGTCTTTGTTCCTGCTGTTTATCCATTCAACATTTGCTGAGCTCCTTCTCTGACTCGAGTTCTGAATAGGGAAAAAAGAAGGATGTGGCCCCTGCCTCCATTGGATGTAAAGTCTAATGTTAACAGATGAAGTAAACAGACATGAACTAGGAAATGGTACAAAGAAATGGGAACTTCAGAGATGGTACATTCTTCACTGGGGAGGAACATTGTTTATGAGAGTAATGGTAGAAGAGGTTGACTTGGTTATGGAGATGAGGGAAGGCTTCTTGGAGTAAGGAATGACTTTATGTCTTTCTTTTTTAGGAGAAAAGCCTATTCAGCTTTATGAGGTAGCTTAAATGTTATCTCTGTGGAATTGTATGTATCTCCCCAAGCAAGACAGTCACTCTTTTCTCTGGGATCTGTAGGATTTTTTTGTTGAGAACACTAACATAGTTTTGGGGGCACTGCAGGATTATTTTTAGCTGTGTTCTAGTCTGTGAGCTCCTGGATAGCAAGAATGCTCCAGCGCTGTGCCAGATGCAAAAGAGATGTTTGGGAAATTTGAGTGAATTGAAATGTATTACATTATACATGTAATACAATGACTGCAAATTCAAGATTTTTCTAAAAACAAATAACTTATTTCACAATTAGCAATCCAAATAATCTTCTGGTTCATGCTTCCCCCCTCCCCACCTTAATAAAACAGATACTTTTCTAATGAGTTTGCATGGATATTTTATACAATTAGTATAAATAAACCATGTATGAAAATTCTAGACCTGCTATTCAAGTAACGGATCATAAAAGTCTTTCACTGAATTTTAAAGACATTCATCTGTAATTTCTCCATAAGCCCAAAGTCTGGCTGTCAAAGTGACTGAAGCACTGAGGTTTCTTATTTCAAATATGAATTTTTATGATGTGGTCTATCTAGGTGGGCAGGAACACTTCGGAAAAGGTAGGCGGGTTTCTGAGCATGGAAATAGAACTAAAAAAATCTTGGGACTTGGTGAAACTGTGTCTCAGAAGAAAACACATCTGTTTTCTACTCAAAGGGTGGGGTTGTTACAAAACAGGGGGCCAGAATTACAGTATTTGGTTTGGTATCTCTGTGGGTAGAAAAGCATCTTGGACTTTGCCCATTCAATTGCCTCCACCTGAAACCTCTTTTCTCATATCAAAATCCTATGCATACTTCAAGCCTCATATCAAACATATCCTTGTTTATTTTACCAGTGATTGGATGCTGGAATTTGCCTACAGTCATAAAACATATCAGTGTCAAACCTCGAGAAAAACAGGCCTTTGGCCACCACCCTCTCCTACGTTCTTTCTTCCACACCAGGGCTGTCTGAAGTGCCTGAGGTGCTGAGTGGGAAATGTTATCTTCTACCCCTTTCTAGAGAAGTCTTGGTCCCTATGAACACCAAAAGCCTACAGCATATTCTATAGTTTTACTGCAATTGGGAAACCATTTATTTTTATTTAATAAAGGATTTTCCAACTCATTTGAGCCATTTCCCCCATTACACCCACTAACTTCCCCCTTGTATTATTGTTCCAGAAAGCACAATTGGGGGAATACTGCTCTCTATCATGATTATGCTAACTCACTTCCCCCTCATCTTTATACATGGGGAAGCCAAAGAAAGACAGTTATTATATAGGTGAAGTGCTAGGATATTTGGACAATCGCCTCTTTTCATGGCTTGTAAGAGAATTCTATTTTCAATATAAACAAAAATTTTTTCAAGAAAAAGAGGGGCCAAAGGAATAAAAAAGCAATTTATAAAAGAAGAAACAAATTGTCAGTTGATGTATGGAAAGGTGTGGGAGTCTCCCTGAGTATTCAAAGCAATGCAAATTAAAACAATAAGTGATGGTTTTTATGAACCAAATTGTCAAAGATATTTTTTACTGATAATGTCATGCTAAAATTCCTAAGATTTTGTCTCCTTTACTCTTTTTGTAGTCCTCAAATGTTCAATGTGTATTCATTTTCAATTTTAAAAATATTTGAAAATTATGAAAATTCAGTTATAAGGCTGAGCACATCTTAATAAGAATTTGCAGGTCTAAAACTAGGAAAATGTGTCTTGTACATTTGTAAGACTGGGAAATTATTACTTTTAAAATCTTTACCAATAACCTGTTGCTCTCCCAAATTAGCCCATTGGCTCACCCTCACAGGGGTCTAGGGTCATCTGTTCTTCTGTATAACCAAATGAGGAGGTCCACCCCGGTTGCTGACTTAGTGTTAAGGCCTGGCCTATGGACTAAGACCTGGACCATCCCAATACCCAGAGATTCAGAATCTCCACCACTGAAGTTGCAGTGGTCTCCTTGAGAGGTTCAACAGAAAAGCAAAACCAAGACAGAGGAGGCAGCCAAGGTCCCGGGAAGCCATGGGCTTTGTAATCCACTGGACCAGCCTGGCTTTGCGTCCCAGCACTTCCTTTTCCTTGCGGACCTGAAGAAGTTCTATACCTTCTCTGAACACAGTTTATTTCTTTTGAAACAAAGGACCAGAGCAAGAGATTACAGGAAGGTCAGGAAATTTAAACCAGATGAAGTAGGTAACTCAGGTGTTGGCTGGGGCCTCTGTTCCTGGAGACATCTAAAAAAAACTTCCTGGAGCCCCCAGTTCCAGACACTGAAAGTCTAAACACACCCCTACACACACACACACACACACACACATACACACACACACGTTTCTGCAAATTCCAGGGGCATTTCTTGATAGTATGTATGTGGTTCTAGGATCCCAGTTTAAATTTGTCGACCTTGTTTCACACAGTGTTGAGGTAGATATAAAATTCAGGCCCTTCTTCAATTTCCAGTAACAACAACATAATCATATATCGTTTGTGAGCATAGTAGTACTCACTGACATTCTGGAGGGAGAGATTTAAGGCACAACTAACTTCAAACTTTACATTTAAAACATAACTAACTTCAAATTGAAGTGAAGGTGTAACCTGCTCTCTCTATGCCCTTGGCCTCCCTGCATTCCATCTCTGCCCCTTGCTTCTGCCAGCTGGCCTTCCCACCCGCACTGCAGTATCTACACGTCTCCCTCCCTTCTCCTTTTCTAGAGCGAAAAACAAATTCCTCTCACTTTCTCAGGCAGAGAAGCTTGACTGTTCTTTTGTTGCTGAAGCTGTTGCTAAAACTTTTATTCCAAAGTAGTTTATCGAGGGTTTTGTTTTGTTTTGTTTGTTTGAGACGAAGTTTCGCTCTTGTTGCCCAGGCTGGAGTTCAATGGCACGATCTCAGCTCACCGCAATGTCAGCCTCCCGGGGTTCACGCGATTCTTCTGCCTCAGCCACCCGAGTAGCTGAGATTACAGGCATGCACCACCACGCCCGGCTAATTTTGTATTTTTAGTAGAGAAGGGGTTTCTCCATGTTGGTCAGGCTGGTCTCAAACTCTGGACCTCAGGCTCACTTCGGCCTCCCAAAGTGCTGGGATTACAGGCGTGAGCCACCACTTCCGGCCTATTGAGGTATCTTAATAAAGAAAGATAAGGCTGGGCTTGGTGGCACATGCCTGCAATCCCCACTACTCAGGAGGCTGAGGCAGCAGAATGGCCTCAGATGGAGGCTGCAGTTAGCCGAGATCGCACCACTGCACTCCAGCCTGGGAGACAGAGTGAGACTCCGCCTCAAAAAAAAAAAAAAATAAGAATTCTGGCACTAGCCATTAAGATTAAAAATTCCTTTTTCACTTCATTACACACATATCCAGAGGCAGTATTGCACTGTAGGAAGCATAGTGAGTTGCATATGTTGTCTAGCTGTGTCACCTTGGACAAATTATTTAAACACAGTGTCCTTGTATGTAAAATGAAGACTGTAATAGTACTAAGCTTATAGTACTAAGCTATAAAAGTTAATGTAAAAAACTTAGAATATTGTTTGACACATGATAAGAGCTCATCAATATTATTTATCACTTTTCTTAAACAAGTTATTACTGCATTTACTGTGAATCTTTCTCCTGTTCATAGGACTTTGTACCACTTGGGTCACCTACTTAAAATGCGGTCAGCATCTATAATGTATTACCAAGAAGATGTACCATTTTGACCACTGGAATTCATTATTGGGAAAAACTTCTAGTCAGTGACATATGACTGGAGACAACGATGTGAGTATGCAAAAGTAATATACCAGCAGTACAGCCTCACAATTTGGAATCACATGTCCTGGGTTCAAATCTCAACTATGAAATTTACTTGTAGAATAACCTTGGACAAGTTGCTTGACCTCTCTGAGCTCTTGTTTTCTTGTTTCATAAATGCAAGTAAAAATAAAACTTTTACAAAGGTAAAAGGGTTAAGAGATAAAATATGTAGGAAAAAAAGTAGCACATGCCTAATAGATGGTACCCGTTCAATAAATTCAATGGTGGTGGTGATGATGGGGATAAACAAACAGCATAAAATATGTGTTTAAATGGTAGGGGTCACATTCAATGATTTTCACTTGGGAGGTTGTGTACTTATCTTAATGGTACTACCAGCTCCCAACTCCTGTTTACAAATGATCTTTGGAACAGCCTGAGAATATCGGTCACCCACGAAGTCATCAATAGTGATAGCTATGAATAAGATTTTGACATCTTTATTTAGTTCATATTATTTTTGTGTATTACTGAATTACATAGACATTTTATATCCAATTTTTTCACTTAACATATGAAAAGCATGTTCCTGCACCTTTAAACTTTTTGTACACCTTGTGTTAACAGCCACATAATATTCCATTGTAAAGACCTGCCATACTCATTTAACAACTCTTCTGTCACTGGACATTTAGGTTGTTTCCAGTTCTTGGTTATTATAAATAATGCAGCAATGGATGTTTTTGGCCAGAAGATTTTGTCTGCATTTTGGATTATTTCCTTCAGCTAAATTCCTAGACATAGAATTCCCAGGCCAAAAACTATGAACTCATGATGCATAGTGCCATATCGTTATCCAGATCCTCCACATATTTGAAATTGACAATCATACTCCCAAGTCTTTTTCCAAGATAAACACACACATATCCCCTATCACTCCTCATATGACTCATTTCCCAGTGTGGTCACCATTCTTGCCCCTTTTCCTCTGGAAGAAAGCACAAACTCCTGAGCTGGCATTCAAAGCTCTTCCACTCTGACCCAACTTCATCTTTGCCCCTTCGCCTCCTGTAGTACCTCACCTCCCTTGTCAGCCCCCTCCTCTCCTCTCAGTCACTGCTCCCTACAAATGCCTGTTTCTTCACTTAGCCATTCACTTATTGACTCTGTTCCTTCAGTCCAGAATGCCTTTCATACTTTCGATGCCCAGGAAACTCCATCTCATCTTTCAGTGCAGGGCTCCAGTGCTGCCTCTTCTTCTTGATCTCTTCTTCCCTGCCCCAGGCAGAACTAACTTTTCTGTGCTCTCTACTCCTGTGCCACCTTGTACAGAGTAGTCAGGGCCCCACCATGAAATGACAACCTACTCAAATTTGGACAATGCAGACAGGATTTAATAAAGGATGATTTAGGAAGATGTGTGCAGAATATAGAGAAACCACAAGGAATAGCACCATACTCAAATGCTAGCAAGGCTTTTAGCATCCCTACACCTGAAGAACTAAGGACAGGAGGGGTTACTGGAACGCAAAATGAAAGAGTTTTGTGGAGAGGGCCCCCTTAAGAGAAGCCATGACTTCCATCAAGGAACAAAATCAGCCCAAGGTGACTCCTCAGGGAAGCACCCAAAGGAATAAATACCTTGACTTCACTCTCCTCTCTCCTTTCCATCTCCCTCCTGTGCTTCTATGAGCAGAACCCAACTAGACCCAGAGGGATAGGAAGCCCATTGCAACAGTCCATACAGGTCACCCCCATGGGGCACAGAGCATGGTGAAGAGTGGAGAGAAAGATTTGAGGAGTGAAAGGAAGAGCCCCAGCTCGCTGTATTAAAACTCATTACCCTGTATTATAGTTAGTTGTTGGCAGCTGCGCTTCACTCTCTAGACTAAATATTTATTGCCTCACTCACCTCTAAACCACTTTCTACACTGTAGCATGACCATGTTGCTCTTCCACTAATATGATTCAGTTCTCCACCATGTCCCCCCACTGCCTACAGAGTCAAATATAAATTAATTAGCATGACTAATGCCCAGATGACTTGGCCCTGGTCTTCCCCCAACTTCCCTCCCACTTCACAATCCAGCCACGTGAACAACTTGTCATTCTCCAAACACAGAATGCTCTCTAAAGGGTCTATGCTTCTGTCCTGAACATACTTCCCCCGCTGGAAACCGCCTACTTATTCTTTAAGACCCAATGCGAGGGCTACTTCCACTCTAAACTTCCCCTGCCTCTCCCAGACAGACCCTGGGGCTCCTTCTCGAAAGCTCTTTTGCAGCTTATAGCACTTTAAATTATAGATATTTATAACTCTGCCTCCCCAAATAAACCATAAGCCACTTTACGGCAGGAGCCATGTCTTATTTCATCTATTTCCCTAATACCTGGCAAAATCTCTGGCACATAGTAGACACCTAATATTAAACTAATGAATGAATCCTTAAATCAGATATTTGCAATTAATATGGATTCCTCACTTGTGCATGTGTTTTTCTAATGTATGCTTGTTTCAGTGTATTCACTACTCAGGTGTGAGTGAATGACAGAGAACAGAAGCTTATATCCTGGGCATTTCAGCATCAGTTGACACTGGATACCATCTGCCATTGGCAGAACCGCTGCATGAAGGCAGGCATCCTAGAGAGGTCAAGTTGGAGACAGTCCATATGGAGCCTACCCATTGTGTATCCATTTGACAGACCCTGTTAACAGGTAACTTGCCAACAAGCCCTTAGGAGCTCTTCTGTCTGTTTCCTAAATCCATTTTGGAGCAAAGATCTATTTTATTAGCTGAAGACAGAATGGACCAATTCCAAATATTTGGAAAAGCTTAATCTTGCAAATTAGCTAGCTGTCCTCTGGCCACATGGTGGCCACTTGTGTGGGAGAAAAGTAGGCCCATCTCAGGACAGACCTTTCTCTGTTTCTTGAGAAAACACAATAAAACACCCTTCCTCTTTCATCCACATCTGGCGGCTGCAAAAACAGTGACCCATGGAATTCACATTTTCATACTTGACTATGGCAGGCCAGTGTCCAGAGGTTATTCTTGCTGTGTTTATGAAAGAGTGAAGCCTGTCAGGATAAGAAGGCTTCTGATAGAGTGCTTATTGAGAAAACATGCAGAGGTTTCTGTTTCCCCAAATTAGAGAGGGAGCTTATGATAAGAATCCTTTTCATTAATTTCTCCTCCTCAACTGCTTCCCTGCTGTCCCGTGGCATAATTAAGAGCCTTGAGGTTCAGTCTTGTGAAAAAAGTCCTAGAGAAAATTCCCCAAAGAACAGCTCAGGGGATCCTGTCAAAATTTTAAAAGACTTCAAGGAAATCATATTGTAACCATAATAGGGCCACCATGCTAAGAGAACTGAAAAGGATTTTTCTTCTCACCATTTTTGACCGGAATTATATCCATTCGTCATGCTTATATTATAAACTGAGTGCTGGCTGTTCACTCGTCTTCCTTGGGTAAGCAGGAATGGCCTAGAGAGACAAGAATGGCGCCTTCCAAAAGTTCCAAACTGGAGACTGATCCATCCCACAATGAAATGGCACATCAGTCTAAATAGGATTCAGCAAAGAAGTTATAAGGACAAATAAGCAGACCGGGGGAAGTGATGAGAGAGAAAGTTCCAAGTGGACATTGGAAGGGATTCTTGGGCTATTACTTCTTAGAAGCGCTAACATCTAAGTGAAAACTGAAGGCCAAGAAGGAGTTGGTCAGTACAGAAGGAGAAACACCATTCTAAGCACAGGGAAAGTCCTAAGTGAAGGTCTAAAGCAAAGGTCTCTGGGTGGGTTGGGGTGCCGCAGTGAAGTTGGGGAGGTAGAAAGAAGTCTGGCACATCGAATGCAGGGTACACCACTTGGGTAATGGGTGCACTGAAGTCACAGAAATCACCACCAAAGAACTTATTCATTTAAACAAACACCACCTGTTTCCCAAAAATCTATTGAAATTAAAAATAATAAATAAATAAATAAATAGATATATAAATAAAAAGAAGTCTCTGTGTAATACTAAGGAGCTCAGATTTATTTCCTCTTCACAAGGAAGAGCCAGTGCAGGGTTTAATCTGGGAATGGCTTGGCCTGCTTTGTGGTTTAGAAATCTCTGGCTGTTCCAGAATCTACAAAGAACTCAAACAAATATACAAGAAAAAAACAAACAACCCCATCAAAAAGTGGGGAAAGGATATGAACAGACATTTCTCAAAAGAAGACATTCATACAGCCAACAGACACATGAAAAAATGCTCATCATCACTGGCCATCAGAGAAATGCAAATCAAAACCACAATGAGATACCATCTCACACCAGTTAGAATGGCAATCATTAAAAAATCAGGAAACAATAGGTGTTGGAGAGGATGTGGAGAAATAGGAACACTTTTACACTGTTGGTGGGATTGTAAACTAGTTCAACCATTATGGAAAACAGTATGGCGATTCCTCAAGGACCTAGAACTAGATGTACCATATGACCCAGCCATCCCACTACTGGGTATATACCCAAAGGATTATAAATTATGCTACTACAAAGACACATGCACACGTATGTTTATTGCGGCACTATTCACAATAGCAAAGACTTGGAATCAACCCAAATGTCCATCAGTGACAGACTGGATTAAGAAAATGTGGCACATATACACCATGGAATACTATGCAGCCATAAAAAAGGATGAGTTTGCGTCCTTTGTAGGGACATGGATGCAGCTGGAAACCATCATTCTTAGCAAACTATCACAAGAAGAGAAAACCAAACACCGCATGTTCTCACTCATAGGTGGGAACTGAACAATGAGCTCACTTGGACTCGGGAAGGGGAACATCACACACTGGAGCCTATCATGGGGAGGGGGGAGCGGGGAGGGATTGCAGTGGGGAGTTATACCTGATATAAATGATGAATTGATGGGTGCTGACGAGTTGATGGGTGCAGCACACCAACATGGCACATGTATACATATGTAACAAACCTGCACGTTATGCACATGTACCCTAGAACTTAAAGTATAATAAAAAAAAAAATAAAATAAAATAAATAATAAAATAATAATAATAATAATAAATAAATAAGTAAATATATAAATAAAAAGAAGTCTCTGTGTAATACTAAGGAGCTCAGATTTATTTCCTCTTCACAAGGAAGAGCCAGTGCAGGGTTTAATCTGGGAATGGCTTGGCCTGCTTTGTGGTTTAGAAATCTCTGGCTGTAGAGTACCATAGGTAAGAGAGTGTTAGTTACTATATAAGCAATTCCAAGTCCATGGTTGAAATACAATCAAAATATCCTAAAACTGCCATCACTATTCCTAGCATCTGCTTATTCTAGGACCTCAAGTAAGTTCCTTAAACTTTCTGAAGGTCCATTTTCTCATGTGTAAATGAGAGTGTTGGTAAGAATTTATTTTAAAAATAACATATCGTTGAGTGTTTACTATGGGCCGGATACTCTTCTAAGTGCTTTCCAAAAACAGACTCATTTACTCCTCTCAACAACTCAGTCAGGTAGGTACTATTACTACTCTCTTTTACAGACGATAAACTGAAGCCTAGAGAGGTTAGTAACTTGTTCAAGGTTTCACAGTTAGTACTAAGTGAACCGGGGATTGCAAACAGGGAATCTACCTTTCAGGCATTTCTCCCCCATTTCCCTCACTACCACCCATACCATCTAATTAAATAATATAGCATTTAAAGTACTGAGTACAGGGCCTGAAACACATAGTGTAAGAAATTTGCAAAAATATCATACAAGAGACCTAAGCATAGATGTGACATTAATAAAGGTATGCTTCAGAAATACCAGACGAGAATGCCCCATCTTCTTTCAAAGCTAGACCTGAGTCACCCTCTTTAAGATGTAGGAAGTTAGAATATAAAACAATAAATTAAGACCATAGGATATAATTCAGGAAGGGCCTTTGCATGTCAGCTGGTCCAGTCCACTCTTACTCAGTTAAGAAGGAGATCCTCTAGAGGGGGTTACTCGGGAGGGCCAAAGGGCAGAAAGCAAGTTAGCGAGGTTCCCAGGTGCTATCACCTAAGTTCTGGTCCAGTATTCATGCCACTTGCACTATGCTTTCTTGCTGACACTTGGGAAAAAAAAAAAAAGAGTATAACCCAAGCACAGTAATCATTGTGTTCACAGTTCATAGACCCCACAGGCACACATCTTAACCCTTGCTCTTCCCTTCAGAGTGCTCATCAGACTTTCTCTGACAACAGAGGTACTTCAGGGACATCTACTTCTGACTCTCAGAATAAGAAAAACATTTGAGATCATGCTGAAAGCAGAGTAGATGCAATGCTCCAGTTCTTCTGTGTGTGTGTGTATATATATATATAGAGAGAGAGAGAGAGAGATGGAGTCTTGCTCTGTTGCTCAGGCTGGAATGCAGTGGCACAATCTCAGCTCACTACAACCTTTGCCTCCTGGGTTCAAGCATTTCTCCTGCCTTGGCCTCTCAAGTAGCTGGGATCACAGGTGCCCACCACCATGCCCAGCTACTTTTTGTATTTTTAGGAGAGATAGGGTTTCACCATGTTGGCCAGGCCGACCTGGAATTCCTGGCCTCAACTGATCTGCCTGCCTTGGCCTCCCAAAGAGCTGGTATTATAGGCATAAACCACCTCTCCCGGCCTTGATATTTTTAATCCCTGTTGTAATCCAGTTCTGCTTGTGGAGCCCTGCAAACCCATCGGAATCCTCCTATTTTTCTGCTCTCCATTTCCCTGCCTCCTCTTCTTCCCTAGCCATTTCCGGAAGCCCCAGGGCTTTAGAGATAGCCAACTTGGGTTGGGATCATAACTTTGCCACTTCATAGTTTGGTGGCTATTGAGCAAGCTACTAAATTACTTAATTTATCTGAGCTTCAATTTCCAAATTTATAAAATGGGCTAGTTATATCTTCCTCAAATAGCTGTAATAAAGATTAAATGAAATCACGTAAGTGAAGAACAGTGTTTCTGAATTCTCTATAAATTATTCTCCTCCCTTTTTTATAAGCCTGAGCAGTGTGCCCCCTACATCAAAGTAGAGAAATAGAAGAACTAAAATGCTAACTTATATTTTTATGGTGCTTGAATATTTACAAATTACTTTTGCTGGACATTTCACTTTTGATTTGATTTACCGATAGATTAGTAACATTCCATTCCCCAAATACTTGTTAAAACTTAAGAGTACCTATCTCAGAGTACTGCTATAAGAATTGAGTGAATTCAGACATTCAGATATTTAGGGGAGAATCATGTATTATGATTTACAGACATACCTCATTTTATTGCACTTTTACTTTAGTGCACTTTGCAGATGTTGCATTCTTTACAAATTGAAAGTTTGGGGCAACACTGCCTTAAACAAATCTATCAGCACGATTTTCCAACAGCATGTACTCACTTTATATCTCCATATCACATTATGGTAATCCTCACAATATTTCAAACGTTTACATTATTATTATATATTTTATGGTGATCTGTGATCAATGCTCTGTGATCAGATGTTACTGTTGTGGTTATTTGGGGGCACCACGAACCACATCCATCTAAGGTGGTGAACTTAACTGATAAATGTGCATGTTCTGACTACTCCACCCCCTGGCCATTCTGCCATCTCTTTCCCTCTCCTCAGGCCTCGCTATTCCTTGAGATGCAACAATATTACAATTAGGCCAATTATTAACTCTACAATGGCCTCTTAAGTGTTCAAATAAAAGGAAGAGTCACACATTACACCTCTAACTTTAAATCAAAGACTAGAAATGATTAAGCTTAGTGAGGTAGGAATGTCAAAAACCAACATGGGACCAAAATCTAGGTCTCTTGTGCCAAAGAATTAGCCAAGTTATGAATGCAAAAGAAAAGTTCTTAAAGGAAACTAAAAATGCTATTCCAGTGAACATACAGGTGATAAAAAAAGAGAAACAGCCTATTGCTCACATGAAGAAAGTTCCAGTGGTTTGGGTAATCAAATCAGTCTCAACATTCTTTTAAGCCCAAGCCTAATCCAGAGCAAAGACTTCATTCTCTTCAATTCTATGAAGGCTGAGAGAGGTGAAGAAGCTGCAAAAGAAAAGTTGTAGCTAGCAGAGGTTGGTTCATGAAGTTTAAGGAAAGAAACTGTCTCCAGGTGAGGCAGCAAATGCTGAAGTAGAAGCTGCAGAAAGTAATTCAGAAGATCTAGTTAAGATCATTGAGGAAGGTGGCTACACTGAACATCAGATTTTCAATGTAGAAGTAAATGTAAACAACTTTCTATTGGAAGAAGAAGCCCTCTAGGACTTTCATAGCTAGAGAGGAGAAGTCAATGCCTGGTTCTAAAGTTTCAAAGGACAGGCTGACTCTCTTGTCAGAGGCTAATGCAGCTGGTGACTTATGTTGGGCATTACCGTTTCCTAATGGTAATGCTTATTTATCATTAAGGAGATCCTAGGACTCTTCAGAACTATGATAAATCTACTCTACCTGTGTTCTAATAATGCAACAACAAAGCCTGGATGACAGCAAAATTCATTTACAGAAGAGTTTACTGAACAGTTTAAGCTCACCATTGAGACCTACTGCTCAGATAAAAAGATTCCTTTCAAAATATTCCTGCTCATTGACAATGCACCTAGTCACCCAAGGGCTCCAGTACAGCTGTGCAACAAGATTAACGTTGTTTTCATACCTGCTAACACAACATCCATCCTGTAGCCCAAGGATCAAGGAGTAATTTTGACTTTCAAGACTTATTATTTAAGAAATACATTTAATAAGGCTATAGCTGCCCTTAATAGTGATTCCTCTGATGGATCTGGGCAAAGTAAACTGACAACCTTCTGGAAAAGATTCACCATTCTAGATGCCATAAAGAACATTTTTGATTCATGGGAAGAGGTCAATAATTAATGGGAGTTTGGAAGAAATTGACTCCAACCCTCATGGATGTATTTGAGGAATTCAAAACTTCAGTAGAGGAAGTAATAGCAGATATGGTGGAAACAGAAAAAGAACTAGAATTAGAAGTGGAACCTGAGGATGTGACTAAATGGCTGTAATCTCATGCTAAAACTTGAACAGATGAGAAGCTGCTTCTTATGAATGAGCAAAGAAAGCAGTTTATTAAGATACTACCTAATCCTCATGAACATCTCATGAACATGATTGACATGCCAACAAAGGATCTAGAATGTTACATAAACTCAGCTAACAAAGCAGTGACAGGATTTGAGAGGATTGACTCAGGCCCTTCCAACTGCAGGGTTGGAGCTACTGAAAGGTGCTAATGTTAGTGGCCTGTTTCACATTGGCCTACCCAGATGTTTTAATTCAGAATTTCCCATGTGGTAATCAGTCTCATCATGTTATTTCCTGCCTGCACTTCTAACCTCCCTCATTTGGGATCATTTGTATTGCTTTTCTGTGCTGCTCATGTTTACCCAGGGCCTGATTTAGAATCATCTGCAAATTTCATCAAAGGGCGTTTATTCACCACCTACCCAGGGAAACATCGGGGCCAAATGAAATGCCAATGGCAGAGCTTGCGTTCTGATCACCTTCTTCCTTTTCACATTTCTCTAAATAACTGCCCTCAAAGTGGGTTAGCACTATCCTGAAAACCTGTGGCTTTGGGTCAGAGAGACCTGGGTAGGAATCTTGGGCAAATTACTTAACCTTTACATAACCTTTCTGAACTTCAGTTTTTTCCTATCTGGGAAGCAGGAATAATTATATCCACCCCAAATGTTTGTTTGGGGTGTTAGAATTACATGTGGCATGTGGAGTAGTCTAATACAGGGCCTGGAGCAACCTACTCCCCATCTCTGGCCCCCTCTCTAAAGGCTCTGTGAATGGGTCTCTAGCAAACAGAGGTTTTTGCTTCTGAAAAAGGTTTCTTTCTCTTTATCTGAATAGCATCATAAAGAGTTTTCCTAGCAATGACATAATATTGCCCATGTATTTGTTAACACACCCTTATGTATAGAATAATTATCTTTGGTCTGCAAATAAAGAGGCAAAAAGAAAGCATAGGTCTCTGGTGAGTGACCTTGGGGAAGTTATTTAATCTTGCTAAGCCTCTTTTTATTTAGCTTCTCTAAGCCTTTATATTTACATTGCTTTGAGGATTAAATAAAGAAGTGTGAATATAATGTCAGGCTATAATAGGTGCTCCATACATCACTTGGTTCTGAGTTTCAATTCCCCTCTTCCATTTACTAACTTAGAGAACCCTATGAGATCTAATTTCCAAATCCGTCAAATGGACATAATACTTATCTTTAATGTGTTTGTGAGTGATGCAGGATAGGTGAGCCCCCAAGTGGAGCTTAGCCCACAAGGATTCTTGGCTTTGCCCAGGAAAGAATTCAAGGGCAAGCCAGAGGTAGAAGAAAATAGTTTTATTGAAGAGGCACTGTTACATCTCTGGTGGTGTCACAGCTTCATGACTGCCCCTGCAGAGCGGGGCTACCCCACAGACACAGGTTAGCAGTTCAGGGCAGTTTTGCAGTCATATTTATACCCACTTTTAATTGCATGCAACTTAAGGGGAAGTTTATGCAGAAGCCTCCAGGGAAGGGGTAGTAGTTTTGGGGTCATTGCGTCATGCCACAGAGAGGGGCAGTAACTCCCAGGTGTTGCCATGGCAATGATAAATTGACATGGCACAATGGTAGGCATGTCTGATTGCAAAGCTGCTTCCACCCTGGCCCTGTTTTAGCTAGTCCTCAATATGACTGGGTGTCTGAGACCCACTTTTGGCATTGAGTCCAACCTCCTAACTCATGAGAATCTACACAATAACATTAGTGGACACGCCTAACATACAGAAGGCACTCAATATATGGTAAGACTTATTCCCTTTCTTTTCAAGAACATTTTTGTGTTTTGTTGTCATTGTTAGGGACAGTAAATAATCACCATGATAAAGTATAAATCCACAAAGGCAAAACAAGTGAAATGTATTTCTTTCTTTACTGGGTTCCTAAGAGTTAAACTTGAGATGTGGCTGAAACATCAAGATGGTTCTGCATAGATAAAACCTTTATTAGGTGATCACATTTGGTTCATATCAAAATCACTCAGATCCAAAGATGCATTCCAAGGAGCTGACATCCATTTCAGTTGGATGCTAATCCAATTTTTAAAAATTAAACCAAATCGACAAGAAGCTGATATTATGCATCTTACCAGGACATCCTCCTGGGAAGGAAGTGGGTAGACAGGCTGTCAAAACAGAACTGAAGATGCACCTTTTTCTCATTTCAGCTAGAATCTGCAGCTTCAGAAAAGATGGAAACAGCCCAGCGGAATCTCATAAATTACTCCAACAACAGCCTTTCTGCCATTCACTCTACATTGACTAAAAACCAACATAGCTCGTGTTCTTTCTGTAGTCACTGGACCCTGAAACCCCAGCACTGGAATGGCCCTCAAAATGTTTGCCCCCTTTCCTCTCCAGCAACCCCTGACACCAAGCAGCCATCAAACACTGCCCATTCTACCCTCTTGCCATCACTTAAATCTGTATCTGTCTCTGCATCCCTGCCCATACTTCCCTGGTCAATCCCTTATCACATCTGCCCTGTACTACTGCATTCAAGTCTCAAATCTTCAGGACTCTGCCAGTCCATCCTCTATACTGCAGTCAAAATCTTTATGTCAATATGATCATGCCACTCTCTGAATAAAACTTTCTAGTGTCCCAACTCAGGATAAAATACAAGTGTTTCCTGGGCTGCCAATGCTCTTGGTGTGCTCTAGCCCCTTCTTGTTTCATAGGATCCCTCCCCTGCCACTGCCCCCATTATATTTTACATCCCAGCCATAATTAACTTTGAATTTCTCTTTTGTTTCTGGAAGGCTCTAATACTCCCAATACTCCTGACAGCTCCTATGTGCCCCTCAAAACTAACATAACATAACTTTGGGCCTTTCCTGACCACTATACCCACCCCAGGCACAGTTATCTGTTCTCTTGCTTGTGGGCCCATACACTTTGTACCCACCCTATTTACACTGTCTGAAGATTATTTGTTGTCATATCTGTTTTCCTCCATATGCCTTGAATTCCTTGAAAGCTAAAGCTATATGATGCCACCTTTGATTCCTCACGTTCATTGAGTAGGTGCACATGCATTCAATCTGGAAATATTCACTGCACATCTACTATGTGTGCAGCTCCAGAGACCTAAGATGAACATGCAACCTGCACTCAAAGGCCTTATAACCTGGAGGTGCAGTCACTACAGAGAGAGTCAAATAGTAATGTGATGTGGCATGGTAAACAGAAGCACAAGATGTTCCCATGGGAACCCCAACGAGGGGTCTTGACCAATCTGGGTGGAGAGGAGGGGAGAAAAAAACTCCTTAATGGAGGCAATACATGTTATTTCCTTCAAATTTGAATTGTGTTTAGACTTTTAGAATTTCAGGTTTATGGTTCAATGTAGCAGATAAGGCAACCCACTCAGATAAGAGCCCATTAAACAAAGTTGTACAAAATAGAATACATAAATCATTATTAGTTCTAATTTTTTGAAAAAAAACATGAGCGTGGTACCCATACAACAGAGATTTACTCAGGATTCCACGGAGGGTGGAAAGCAAATGGGATCATTGAGGCTTAAACTGGAGCATAAGAACTCAGTGCAAGACACAAGCAGAGGATTGTGGTGAGTGTGTGCACTGTGTCACCTGATGGAGCCCTGGAAAGACCTCAGCTAGGGAAGGTCATGAGGGTGCTGATCTTATTGAAGAAAAAACAGGACAGCCAAGAAGGCTATGGAATGGGCCATGGTGAGGGAGTCATGCCTAGGCTGGAGATGGCCCATAGTCTAGACAGGGGCTCTGGATGGAGGCAGAGAAGAGTTCAGCATAAATCCCCAACCTTGCCTTGACCTGAAAAGAAAGAGGAAGGATGCTTCTATCAAGAAGGGAAACATGCTGCAGTGCTCCAACCCGAGGATCAACTCACCGTGGAGACTGTGGAGGACGCAAGCAAATTGGCCTGCTCCCCACCATGCACAATAAAGACAATCCTGCCACTCAGCAAGACACGCTTATCTGCACAGAGCTCACCATCAGCTCACCAATCTAGAGAAAAGGCATTTTGGGTAAACAACCTGCAGGATTACAAAGGGAACCTATGCCAGCTATTTATGCTATCAAGCAAGAGATTCACAAATAAAAGAAAGTCAACTGGGTCCACCTTTGAGGAAAACTGATGAGAAAGAGAAAGACAAACATTAAGAAAATACAAACAACAGAATCTGGAGGAATAGAAATAAGCAAGAAATAGAAGAGAATTTTCAAAATAAATTTTATATGTAATCTGTGAGAAATTTGATGTTGTTGCTATGAGAAAGAGGGAGTCAAGGGTTCTTGGAAGTGCAAACTATGTTTGTCAACATTTTTGAAATTTAGTGGAGGTGCTAAGTAGTAGACTGGTTGTGGTTAAAGACCAAATTCATAATTTGAAAAATGAAGTAAAAAATATCTCTTGGAACATGTGGCAAAAGGTGAGGAGAAGGAAAATATAAGAAAATTAAAACTTAAACTAAATAGAGAATAAATCCAGAAGCATCAGCATTCCCTTAATAAGAGTTTCAGACATGAAAAAACTAGGTGAAGAAATTAGTGAAGGCTGTGAGGGTTCCAATGTTATCAAAGAAAAAACAGGAAGAAAGTATTTCTTATCTTAAACAGAGATGCAATTCTTCAGGTTGAAAGAGCTATTCCAATATGACATGTGATGGATGTGAAAAACAAACAAAACAAAAACCCACTTCCAGTCATAGTCTGATAAAATGTCAAGAAGACAGTCCTAAAAGCTGTCAAAGGATGTGAGCGTAAATGTACTTACAAAGGACAAAAATCAGACTGTGCTCAGATCTTGTTTCAACAATTCTAGACCCCAAATGACAGAGGACAAGTGTCTCCAAAGTTCTGAGGAAACATGTTTTTGAACCTAGAATTCTATAAACAGTGTAAAGCTTAATTAAAGAAATTTCAGTATTTGGGAGGATTCTGAAATGTTAGGTGGTAGAAAAAACAAGTCTCCTGTTAGCCCTCCACCACAGATAAAGGTATCCACATTGTATTTCCAGAGAACTGTGAACATGTTACCTTTCATTACAGAAGAAACTTTGCAGATGCAATCAAATTAAAGACCTTGATATGAGTCATTAAAAGCAGGATACTTTAATACCTTTGTTAATTGGCTTGATTTAGCCATTCCACAGTATACACATATTTCAATATATCATTTTATACACCACAAATATATACCATTTTGATTAGTCAATTAAAAGAATCAATGTCTTCTTTAAAAACCAATAAACCTTTAACACTGTGGTTAGAGGGAAAGGTTACTACAGAATCATGGTCAGGGACATGTAACGTTACTGGTGTTGAAGATGGAGGAGGGGGCCACAAGCCAAGGGATGTCAGTGACCTCTAGAAGCTGAAAAAGGCAAGGAAACAGACTTACTCCAAGAGCCTTCAGAAAAGAGCTCAGCAGTGTAGATACCTTGATTTTAGCCTAGTGGGATGCATGTCAGCCATGTAACCTACAGAACTACAGATAATAAATCTGTGTTGTTTTAAGCCACTAAATTTGTGGTAATGTGTTAGAGCAACTAGAATTACCTCCCAAACTCCACTTTGAAAAACAGTTACTTAAGGATATAATCTAGCAAAATAAAAGTGAAAGCTAAGAAAGAGTAACATACATGATACAAGACACAATGGAAGTAATCCAGAAGTAAATATAAAGACAAGGTTGACAGCTATGCCACAGACCAAACAAGCATTCCACCAAAATTAGAAAAAAAAAAAAAAAAAAAAGCAAAAGGTTTTACGAAAATCTTAAAGGAGAAAGAAAATTCCATTTCAAACATTATAGGTTTGAGAAGCACAGGATCTTAAATATTTGATGAAGACATTTATATCTTCTGTGAATTAAAAAAAGATTAATTAGGAACTTTGGGAAAGATTAGAAAGCATATACAAAAGTCATGCCCCAAATATGTATGATTTTAAGCAATTGACGGAGAGAAAAGAGAATCCATTTACCCCTGATAACAGACATGTTGCCCTTTATGTCTATGGCTTAGAGTTATCATTTCTTCTCCATGGGTTCAATCACATACCTAGATTCTGTAGTAAATATTGCTTGCCCAATTACAATATTTGATATGGCTTCTTTGGAATATTTAGAATCAACCTATAGGCAAAACAATTAACGTGTAGTAATAATGATAGTACAGGATGTAATTGGTATCAACACTAAAAATATAAAAATGATGCTGGCCATCAGGAGTCAGGAAAGGGGGAAGGAGAGGGGAAGAAAGTGCAGTCCAAGAGTGTCCTCTCACTTGGTGGGAAGTCAGTTGATGCTATCTAAACTGCTGACAAAAATATATATATATTTTTTTTAACTTGTAAAAGTAATAATTTATTTATTTAACAAATATTTACTGAATGACTATGCTAGGCACCTTTGTAGGTATTAGGAATATAACAGTAAACAGACAAAGCCCCTTTAGTCATGGAGTTTACAATTTAGTGAGGTGAAACTTACAATAAACAAATAAATGACTGACTTATCTATTTATAGTAAGTCAGATAGTGATCAATGCTACAAAGCAGGGGTCAGCAAGCTTTTTCTGTAAAAAGCAGATAAATAGTAAATATTTTAAATTTTCCAGGCCATAAGTCCTCTCTGTCACACACTTAACTTTGCCACTGTAGCAGGAAAGCAGCCATAAACAATATATTTTAAAAGTGTGTGACTTTGTTTTAATAAAACTTTACTTACAAAAACAAGCAGTGGGCTCAAGTTGACCCACAGCCCATGAGTCACAGTTTGCACACTCTTGCTATAAAAAATATAATAATAATAAGCAGGGATAAGAACTAGGGAGAGCCATAAAGAGAAGGGTTGCCATTTTAAAGAGGGAGATGAGAGAAGGCCATGGGAGAAACAGATACTTGGACAAGGAGCTGAAGAAGGGAAGTGAGTGAGCCTTAGATCTCATATTGCGGGGGGGAAGAATATTCTGGGCAGAGAGAACAGCAAGTGCAAAGACTGAGGTGGGAGCATACAACAAAGGGACCATGAGGCTGGAGCAAGAAGAGGGAGGAGGAGAGCTACAGGGGGCAGACCCAGGACTGGATTTTGCAGGAGGATTTTGCGGGTCTGAGCAGGAGATTGTGTAGTCTTGCAATACAAGTGTGGTCATCCAACCAGCAACATCAGATCCCCTGGGATCAGATCTGCACTTTAACAAGATCCCTAGTTCAATACTATGCCCATTAAAGTTTGAAAATCACTGGTGTGGAGCCCCCTGGGCCATTATAAAGACTTTGACTTTTATTTGAATGAGATAGAAAGTCATTGGCTGATTCTGAGCAGAGAAGTGACATGACCTGACTTTCATTTTTGAAGAAGCACTTGGGTTACTATTTTGTAATTCGACTACAGGAGGGAAAAGGAGAATGCAGAAGACAAGTTGGACTATTTCAATAATCCAAGTGAGAGGTGACGATGATTTACCCTAGGGCAAGTTAGTATGAAATGGTCAGAGTCTGGATATATTTTGAGGCAAAGTCAGCAGGAGTTTTCATCACTTTGGATGTGAGATGTGAAGGGGACAAAAAGGACTGGAAGATGATTACAAGATTTGAGAGCTGAGCAGCTACACAGATGAAGTGGCATTCACTGAGTGGGAAGACGAAAGCAGAGACAGATTGGAGAGGGCAAGTGGGATGAGGCGAAAGACCACGAATTTAGTTAGCTGGGGACACTTTAAGTTTGAGATGTTTATTAGACTGCCAGGCGGAGATAGCAAACAGGTAGTTGGGCATGAGTCTGGAGTTCAGAAGAAAAGAACACCTACTTGAAGATCTAGAAATAATAGCATGAGAGATGAAGAGTGTGAAAGAATTTTGGATGTGAGGTAATTATGCTGAATCTTTCATTGCAAGGAATTAACAAATACTGTTTAAGTTTGAGAGGTTAAGTGACACGATATAAGCATATAATTGGAGCTATGGTAAAAATAGGTTAGTACCTAAATAAAAAAAAAAGTCAAAAATAAAGAAAATATAGGTTCGTACCTAAATAAAAAATAGACAAAAAAAATTGTTTATGGTAAGTGAAATAAGTCAGTCACAAAAAGACAAATATTATATTATTCCACTCATCTGACATCCTAAAACAGTCAAACTTATAGAGACAGAAAGTAGAGTGGTGACTACCAGGGGCTAGTACCAGGGGAGAATGGGAAGTTTTTGTTCCATGGATACAAAGTTTTAGTTTGGGAAAATGAAAAAAGGTGTGGAGATGGATGTGGTGATAGGCACAATAATGTGAATATACTTAATGCCACTGAACTGGACACTTAAAAGTGGTCAAATGGTAAATTTTATGTTATGTATATTTTACCACAATAAAATTAAAAAAAAAAACTCACATAGTAATCACACACACAAAACAATAAATTATTACCACATGAGACAGGATGAGAAGGGAGGGAGGAAGAAAGACACGTTTTATTTTGTACTTTTCTGTAGCGTTTGCATTCTTTAATCATATGCACACATTATTTTCATATTTAAAAATAAAATATTTTAAAAGAATGGGTATGAAAGGGAAGAATTTCAGTCCACGTTTCTGCTTGACTTGCACTCAAATTCTCAAAACACCATTTTATAGAAACTGATTTCCAAGAAGCCATCAAAACCGTTTTTATTATTATTATTATTACTAGAAGCCATTCCCTTGGAATCAAACACTTGTGTTTTTCCGATGGAGCTCAAATTCAAAGTCTGGGAGGGTGAGTCCATTTGGAAACCTACTCAGCACAGCCTTTGAACTGCTGTGTTTTCCAGGGCTTCACACACATCCCTCATCCAACTGGCTTCCCATCCAAGACATCGTCAGGCAGCCAGTATTTACTGACCTGCCCACAGGGGTGCCCTGAGCCTGCTGGAACATGCCCTGTAATCGAAGCCTACCCACCAGTGAAGTCGACCTCAGGAAAATCCCAGACTGCAGCTCTCTGTCCCCTGGGCTCCAACCAGCCAGCTGAAGGATGCCAATATGGAGGCCTCGAAGGAGGTCTTCACATCTCACGGAATTTACTGGAAACTCTCGATTCCTGTCAGAGGACTCTAGTATGTCAAAGTTGGAAGACACTTCAGAAATCATGTTGTAAAACTGTTCATTTTATAGAGGGAGAAATGAGGCCCAAATATGCACCATCATGGAGCCCAGACCCAAATATAGGTGTGGATATCAGGAAACATGCCACGTTCTAGATTTAAGTCTGAAAGCATCTTCCATAGTGTCAGGCCTTTCCTTTTTCAGGTTAGGTTGAGTAATAGATGGTGGTTAGGGAAATAGGATGACGTGAGGAGGCAGAAAGGAATACACATAGTTTTAGTTGCCTTGGCAGATGTGATAACAACATGACAAGTAAGCCAAAATTCGTAAATTGGCCATGATGTCATTCAATTGATGGATCAGTTATTTGCTCTGCCAGACGTTGCTTTACGTGCTATGGATGTGGAATTGAATCAGAGATGGCCTTGCCCTTGAAACACTCATAGTCCAGCCAACCAGATGGCAACCAGGGTTGCTAATAGAGACAGTTACAACACAGTGTGATAAGCATGAGATAGAGCAGTATTTCTTAAACTTTTCTGATCATTAGAATTGCCCACCCCAGACTTACTGAGTTAAATTGTTCAGGAGAAGGAGCAGGTAATCTGCATTTTTACCAAGACCCACTCCCCCAACCCCCCAAGTGATGCTCATGATCAGTCCCACTGGCTTTGGAATTGTTTAGAGCTGGATCCAATTCTGGTTCAGGCCACTGGCGTTAACTCCCCAGCCAAATTGCTCCCTGGACATTTATCTTTTTTCTGTTCCTAGATTCCTTAAGGCTACACGTTTCCCTCCCATCAAGACCCAGGACCACTTTGTACTGCTGTATAAGTTATGTTCAGCACAGACACATTAGCTGAGGGGCTGAATGCCTGCTGAAATCCAGTCCACACTGTACTAATTCTTCTGCCCACAAGAATTTTTTAATCCAAACACTCAGCCTTGATTCTTTTGAGCTGTGTTCTTCCTGAGGGAGTAATCTTATATGATTCATCTGCCTCAAGGGAGCATTTTTTTCTAATTCATACAAAGACACCAAATAGACCAGCAGGACCCTGAAAGAACCATTTCCAGATATAAGGTCCTTAACACAGGCGTGTGCTGGTACCTGTACCTGCCACCATTCCCAGATTTTCTTTTTCTTTTTTTTTTGAGACGGAGTCTCGCTCTGTCACCCAGGCTGGAGTGCAGTGGCCGGATCTCAGCTCACTGCAAGCTCTGCCTCCCAGGTTTACGCTATTCTCCTGCCTCAGCCTCCTGAGTAGCTGGGACTACAGGCGCCCGCCACCTCCCCTGGCTAGTTTTTTTTTTTTTTTTTTGTATTTTTTAGTAGAGACGGGGTTTCACAATGTTAGCCAGGATGGTCTCGATCTCCTGACCTCGTGATCCGCCCGTCTCGGCCTCCCAAAGTGCTGGGATTACAGGCTTGAGCCACCGCGCCTGGCCCATTCCCAGATTTTCTTGCCACACTGGACTGCTTCCACCTCTTCAGTGCCTGCACCAGCCTAATGTGGTGGTAGTCCCTGATCTGAGTCCTTGCCCATCCTCTCAGACCTGGAATAAAGGAGGGATCATCCCAAATACTGTTTGTTCCATGCCTGGAACAAGAAGCAGTGTAGCTTGTCATTAATATGAGCTTTGGAGTCAGGCCTGAGTTCAATTCTCAACTTTACCCTTTACTGTGTGACATGAACAAATTAAGTATATCTATATAATGTAGATTTAAATTTCCTATGCATAACTTTGTTGTAAGGTTGAACAAGATGATGCATATGAAACTTCTTAGCACATAATGAGCTTCTGTTTCCTGGCTGCTATCTCTTTCAATTTGAGCTTCACCTCAACACCTTTAGATAGCTATTATTATTATTATTATCCCCATTTTACAGATGAAGAAAATGAGTGTTGGGGTGAGATGGAGGAAAGTGGTACAGAGTCGATCTCTAAACCCAGTTGTAATTTTCAATTCCCTGTTCTTTCTTTCGACTTTTGCCTCTAGATCCAGACATTAACTCTTATCAGGGTTCCAGGTCTTAGGAGTGGAAAAGATAAGATTTCACCCTCAATTTATAAATGTACCTAGGTCAGGCCTAGCAACACAGTTAGTATGCAAAATAGGCTTTGATATCTTGAATGCCAACTCAAATCTGTTAGTAATTACTGCCCCGAGGACCATGCTATGGAGCATCACAAGGGCAAATCAGGGTTCAGAGAGCATCACGACTGATTAATGATGCCAGTCAAGGGAATGGGATTCAGGAATGCTACCAGGTCCTACAGAATACATCCCATCCCTTTAAGATTTCAAAGTATGCCCAAAGCCAAGCATGCTTGATAAAAAGGGAGATCCAAGGACACTAAACAAAGCTGTTAAAGACCATTAGCACCTTAGTAAGACCTTTTCCCAGATGCAGCCAGAAACAGCCAAAGAACATAGAATGGGGGAACATTTTGGAGAGAAAGCATGGAGCTGTTGGAAGCATTTTTTTCAAGGAGCAAAACTCAGTTCTATTTTCAAGGCTTTAATTCTAAGCTCCATCTACATGAACATCAGGTAACTGGAGGGAGGTCATTGTGGAATTCGGAAACTTACTTCTCACTAGAAGCTGATGTGTGACCTTGGGCAATTAATTTAAGCTCTCAAAACCTCAGGTGTTTCATCTGTAAAGTGTGGATAATAATCTCTATCTCATAGTGCTTGGCAGGTATTAAATAGAATAAATAATGTAAAGAAGCTACAAAGAACCCCACCCAAAGGAGATGTTTGAAAGCATTCGTTCCCTACTCCTTCTTCTCCCTTGGAAAGAACATGGTGACACATTGTTTGTAAGTCAGGCATAATTTACTTATGGTAAAATTCATACATTTTAGGTGAACTGTTCTACAAGTTTTAACAAACATAGGCAGCCATGTAACCACTACCACAGTAGATACAGAATGCTGCCAGTACCCCAGCAAGTCACTTCACACCTCTTTCCAGTCAATCCTGTGCACCTACCTCCAACCCTTGGCAAACACTGATCTTAATTCTCTTCCTATAGTTTTGCTTTTTTTATTACAACCGATTTTAAAAGCATAAATCCAAACAGCAAATAATTCTCTGGAGTTTTTCCTTCACATCCTACTCAAAAATAGCTCAGCTCTGACGGCAAGCTCTCGGTTCCAGGAAAATTCTTCATTAAATAAATGAATTCCATGTGCATATTAAAAAGACATTCTGCTTCATATTCTTTCTATTTATAGCCAGAGTTCAACCACTGGGGGCCCCAGGAGCCTGTCAGGGTCTCTATGTGCTCTTTAGCTCACACTCTCTCTTCCCTGCTCCAGCACAACTGCAGATCTGGCTCCAGGCCCAGGTGGCAGGAAAATCAAGGTGCCAAAAGGGGCTTGTGGAAGTGTATCCTGAGGAGGTATGCTCCCCAAACTTTTGGTGCAAACTTCAGGATGCCCTGCAATCCCTTGGGGAATACATGCCATATAATAATTACTAACAGCATGGAGAAGAAAGGAATCAGTCTACAAACAAGAACAAAGGGAGGGGTGGAAAGCGTTAGGTGGTTTCTGAAGTCTTTCCCTGCAGAGAAGTCTCATGACCCAAGTAGATCATACAAGAATTCCTGAGGCCACTGCCCCCTCCTCACCTTCATGTGCCAAATACCATGTTAGGCACAAGAATTAAAAGTGAACAGATAGAAAAAATGATAATTATTATACTTAATTTTTGCCCATAGATAACTTACTGCCTAATCAAGAAACAAAACATGCACAGAAGGATATGATTGAGTAGAGGAGAAATAGCATGGAGTATTGAACTAGAGGAAACAGGGTTTTAACCTGACTAGTCATTTGCTTGTTGTGTGACCTTGGGAATGGTGTGTCTCTCCTCTGAGCCTCAAGGTTTTCATCTATAAGCTAGAAATTACATCCACCCTCAGAGGAGTATTATGTGAACTAAATAAGGTTATGGCTATAAATCACCTAGCCCAGTACCTGTCATGTTTTAGCTCAAGAAAGGGTAAGTTTTTGGATTTTTTTTTTTTTTTTTTGTCTTTTTTGTTGTTGTTGTTGTTGTTTGTTTTAACTATCTATATTAGTCTGGGTTCTCCAGAGAAACAAAACCAATAGGAGATAGATAGATGGATAGATAGATAATAGATAGATAGACAGACAAACAGATAGACAGTGTGTATGAGTGTGTAAAGAGACTTACAAGAAATTGGCTCACATGATTTGAAAGTCAAGAAGCCCCAGGATCTGAAGTCAGAGAGCTGGATTCCCAGGAAAGCCAATAGTGTGGTTCTAGTCTGAGTCTGAGGGCCTGAGAACTAGGAGAGTGAATGGCATAAGTTCCAGTCTGAAAGCCAACTCACAACTCTGAGAAGAGCCAGCTTTTCAGCTGGAGCCCAGAGGCGGGAAGAGATCAGTGTATCAGCTCAAGTGCCAGGCAGGAGGCATTCCCTCCCTCAGCCTTTCTGTTCTGTTCAGGTCTTCAACTGATCGGATGCATTCTGTCCGCATTAGGGAGGGCCATCTACTTTACTCAGGCCACCAATTCTAATGTTAATTTCATCCAGAAACACCCTCACAGACACACCCAGAATAACGTCTGTCCAAATATCTGGCTTGGTCAAGTTGACACATAAAACATCACAACCTCCAAGAAAGGAATTGGTATTCTAAAAGGGATTCAGAGAGAGGCCTATAGCATTTTGAATGAAAAAAAGGTTACTTCTGGCTGAGGGGTGTAGAGGAGTTGATATTCGAACTCTTTTTTTTTTTTCCATAATTGTAGCTGCACCATCTACCAAGAACCTGCCCATCCTACAGGAAAGGCCTGGGTTTAAGTCTCATTCACTCCTTGTCCGTCTCAGCTGCATCTCAACATGCAACCCCTCATTTTTTTACCTTGCATTATAGTCCCTGTCTCAATTCTACTAGTCTGTAGTCTTGATGCCACTGTCCATGATTGATGCAGGCTCAGTGTTTATTGTTTTGTTTTGTTTTGAGACAGAGTTTTGCTCTTTTTTGCCCAGGTTTGAGTGAAATGGTGCAATCTCAGCTTACTGCAATCTCCGCCTTCTGGATTCAAGTGATTCTCCTGCCTCAGCCTTATGAGTAGCTGGGAGTACAGGTGTACACCACCATGCCCGGCTAATTTTTTATTTTTAGTAGAGATGGGGTTTCACCATGTTGACCAGGCTGGTCTCGAACTCCTGACCTCAGGTGATCCACCCACCTCAGCCTCCCAAAGTGCTGGGATTAGAGGCGTGAGCCACTGTGCCCAGCCTGGCTCAGTGTTTGACACATAGTAGAGGTTCAGGGGATACTGGTTGAGTGACTATGAAATCTAATTCAACCATTTCATGCAACAGATAAAGCAACTATGGCTCCAGGCTGGTGTGTTTGTTCATTCAGCATCTGATGAGCCCTTGCTATGTTCTGCAACAACCTATCAGGGTAAATATGTAGAAATAAGCAAGACATCATACATACCCCATGAAAGCTCATGCTGGCACAAGGAAGGCAAATGAGAAAAGGGGAACTCCTATGTGCAGGGCTCTTTATGTATATCACTTCACCTTCTATTCCTAGTGCCCATTCATCCAGTCATTTACCTAAAAATGTGTATTGAGCATTAACAGTTCGAGGAATTGTCCTAGGCTCTAGGGATACTACAATGAACAAATGAGGAATAGCTACCATTATAGAGTTCACAGTCTGATGGGTGACACAGACAAATAGCATGATTAAAAAAAAAAAAAAAAGTCAATTATGAAAACGACAATATTTGCAAAATGCAGAGAAATCAAGAAAAGAAAAAAATACATAATCTGCCTGGGGAAGTCAGGAAATGTTTAATAGTATCCGATCTGAGAATTGAAGGAAGAGTGTGTGTTCTCCAATCAGGCATATGAGGAATACTGTGGATACTGGATATGCATCTTAGGCCATGAGAATGGCCTATACAAAATCTTGCCAACATAGGAGAACATCAACAAAGAAAAGCTTTGGTGTGTGTGTTTTGAAGTTCTTTCCAATTTAATTTTTCCCAAAACATTATGTTAAAACATATGCCCATGAACCTTTGCACACCACAGTCGAGCTCTGATTCTTCATTTGCAGACAGCTGGTAAAGTGTAACTCTTTGTGTCTGACATTGAACAGCTTTCAACATTCATTGTCAGAAAATCATGTCAGGTTGGGATATAATGGCTAGGTCAAGGAGTGCTGGTGGGCAAAGGAGACTTCTTCACCACCACTATGTATATCTTTATGGCCCTGTGGCTATTTGCCTCAACCAGTCATTACTACCTCTCTTGGATGAAATCCTGCTTTCAAGGAGCATAGGCATGGAAAACTATCTGAGAGCTGAGTTGGAGCCTCAGTGCTGCTCCTTACTTGTTCTGTTACCACATTCAAAACAACCTCATTGATCCTTAGTTTTATCAATTAATTTTTCACAGACATGGAAACTGAGGCCTAAGAGTGATAAACTGATGTGTTCAGAGTCACACAGATAGGATCAGAATATGGTCCAGAGCTCAGCAAACACAACTCCTCACTCTCTATCAACTCCCTTCTAGTATCAGAGGTAACTACAGTTCAACTGCATTTAAAAAAGGATGTGTTAATATTAATTAGGCTATTAAGCCTTACTCTGCTGTTTCTAGACTTAAAATGCTTCCTCAGTTCCTCCTTCACCAACCACAAAATAAAATCCCTTCTACTTACATGGTATTCAACATTCTTTACTCTCTGTCTTCTCCCTGCCCCTTCAGCCTTAGTGACATTCATCCCCCAACCTCAACACCAAATAGTGCATGTTTTGCCCCTTAAATCCCAAATTATCTACTGTAGATAATAGATGCATAGTTCCTCAGTTTCCCAATCTGTAAAAATAATAGGTTTGACAAAGGACTAAAAGAGTCCTAAAAAAACTATGGAGATATCTACTTCCGGCCAAAATGGAGTAAGAGGGACCAGCTTTATTCTCCTACCTGAAACAATTGAAAAATCAAACAACAACAAGAACAACAACAACAACAATGGTTCTCAAGACATTGGACGCTTAGGCAATGTAGGACAATGATTCCTGCAAGACAACTATATTAGTCTGTTCTTGCACTGGTATAAAGAAATACCTGAGACTAGGTAATTTATATCAAAAGAGGTTTAATTGGTTCATGATTCTTCAGCCTGTAAGGAAGCACAAGAGCATCTGCTTCTGAGGAGGCCTTGGGAAGCTTCCAGTCACAGTGGAAACCAAAGGGGGAGCAGGCACACTACCTGGCAGGAGGAGGGGCACGACAGAGAGTGGAAGGGAAGGTGCCACACACTTCTAAGTGACCAGACCTCATGAGAACTCACTCACTATCATGAGGACAGCATCAGGGGGATGATGCTAAACCATCCATGAAAAAGCTACCCCCAAGATCCAATCACTCCCACCAGGCCTCATCTCTAACATTGGGGATTACATTTCAATATGAGATTTGGGTGGGGTAAATATCCAAACTATACTAATAGGAAAAGAAGGTACGTCTTATGATTGCCCCAGCTTACAGCCTTGAGTGAATTTCTAGGCTACAGCACAGGATGCAGCACCCAGATGGAGGCTAGTGGACGCCCTGATTTGAGGAGACAAAGCTGATGTGGTCTAGGGAGACCAAGGTGACTAGGGTTTGAGGGGTAGTATTCTAGAAGGAGAGGCCAATGAGAGAGGGAACTCCTGAGATGTGCTGACAGTCCCCCTTAAGTATTCAGCTGATACTGCATCTTAGGCCATGAGAATAGCCTATACACAATGTTGCCAACATGGGAGAACATAAACAAATAACAGCTTTTTTGTGATGAATTCTCTACAGTTTAATTTTTCTTTACAAGCAGCATGTGCATGTAAAGAAAACTACCTGAGACAGGAGGAAGTGACCTCAATCTATTATGAGGAAAAAAATCAATCAAGTGACAGTAACCTAGATGATAGAATAAACAGACGAGGGCATTAAAACAGCTATTGAAAGGGTATTCTGTATGCTCAAGAAGCCAGAGGAAAGGTCAAACACGTTAAGCAGAGACATGAAAGATGTAAAAAGACACAAATTGAACTACAACATCTGAGCTGAAAAACGAACTGTATGGTTTAATGGCAAATCCAACCCTGAAAAAGACAGTGAATGTGCAGATTATCCAAAACAAAACAGAGAGGGAAGAAAAAACTAACAAAAAAAAAAAAAATGAATGAATCATCACTAAGTTATGTGAGAAGACCATTTAGAGAATGGAAAAATAAACCACAGACTAGGAGAAAATATTTTCATAATTTATAAAGAATTCGCAAAACTCAGTAATGAAAAAAATCAAACCAGGCCAGGTGTGGTGGTTCACACCTGTAATCTCAGCACTTTGGAAGGCCAAAGTGGGTGAGCCCAAGATTCGAACCAGCCTGGGCAACATGGCAAAACCTTGCCTCTACAAAAAATGCAAAAATTAGCCGGCGTGGCGGCATGTGCCTGTAGTCCCAGGTACTTGGGAAGTGAAAGTGGGAGGATGGCTTGATCCCAGGTTGAGGCTGCAGTGAGCCATGACCACACCATTGCACTCTAGCCTGGGTGACAGAGAAAGACCCTGTCTCAAAAAATAAAAAATAAAAAAATAAAAATAAAATCATTCAATTTTTAAAATAAAATTATATTTGAACACTCTACCAAAAACGAGATATACAAATGGCAAATGAGCACATGCAAAGATGCTTGACATCATTAGTCATTAGGAAAATGCAAATGAAAGCACAGTAAGATATGCTAATCACCTACTAGAATATCTAAATGTTTAAAGACTAACACACCAAGTGCTGGAGAAAATACAGAGCAAATAGAGCTCTCATACATTGTTGGGAGAAGTTTAAAATGTTATTATCAGTTTGGAAAACAGTTTGACATCTTTGTAAAGTTAAACACACCTCTGTCATGTGGCCCAGCCATTTTACTCCTAGGAATTTAACGAAGAGAACTGAAAGCATATGTCCATACAAACACTATTGTTCCTAACAGCTTTATTTGTATTGCCTAAAATTTAGAAACAACCAAAATGTTCATCAGCAGGTAAATGGATCCGTGAATATGGTATATCCATACAATGAAATAGTATTGCAATAAAAAGAATGAACTATTCATACATAGAATAACAGGGTAAACCTCGAAATAATTATTCTGATTTAAAAGAGCAGAATTTAAAAAGAATACTTACTGTTTGATTTTGTTTATGTAAAATGCTAGAAATACAAAATAATGTACAGAAGGTAGATCCATGCTTGCCTGAATATGGAGATGGGGATGGGGATGGGGATGAGGATGGAGATGGATTTGGGGACAGGGATGGGGATGAAAATGAGGATGG
Organism: Piliocolobus tephrosceles; assembly: GCF_002776525.5. NCBI lineage: Eukaryota > Metazoa > Chordata > Mammalia > Primates > Cercopithecidae > Piliocolobus > Piliocolobus tephrosceles. The sequence goes on along the minus strand of NC_045434.1, from coordinate 165,870,183 downwards.
GCTGGGGAAGGGGATGGGGGTGGAGACAGGAATGGGAGTGGGGATGGGAATGGGAATTGGGATGCAAATAGAGATGCAAGTGGGGATGTGGATGGGGAGGAAGTGTGGATGGGGATGGGAATGGAGATGAAAATGGGGATGTGGATGGGGATGGGAATGAGGTTGGAGGAAGCAAGTAGAGAAGGACAGGAGAGGACCATCAAGGGGTACAGGGAAGCATATGGGAGTGATGGATATGCTCACTATTTTAGTTATTTTTGATAGTTTCATAGGTGTACATATACATGTATCATATTGTATGCTTTCAATATGTGCAGTTTATTGTATATGAAGAAGAAGGAAGAGAAGGAGACAGAGGATCAGGAAGAAGAAGCAACAGTCGCTATGACGCTAAGAGTCACTCTTCTGCATCATCCAGAGGCAAGTAAATAGTGTTTTCTGCCTTCTTTGTGGCTCTCAGCTCCAGGCTAAAATTAGAATAATAGATAAAGTAACTACAGAACAAAGCAGTTGTCCAGAATATTGATTTGGCAAACACTTTTCCAGTGCTTTCTGCTTGCTAGGCTCTCTACTAAGTGCTTTGCATTGCTTATCTCACTTAATTCTCTTATCAGCCCTCTGCGGTAAGTACTATTACTGTCCTCATTTTACAGATGAGGAAATAGACCAGAAATGTTAAGTGCCATGTCCAGGGTTATATGGCAAAGCCAAATTAAATAAAGTTATATAAAAGCAACTCATAGGGCCCAGGACAGAGCAGGCATTTTAGAAATATGAGTTGAGACCACTTTACTTGGTATATGTCGGTGAAGGTGACCTTGTCCAGTGATTGAGAACGCAAACTCTGAAGCAGAACAACTTTGTTCAAACCCATTTACCAGCTACGGGAACTTCGGCTTAGAATTTCACTTCCTGTGCTGTTTCCTCATTTGTAAAACAGGGCCTGATTTAAAGGTTTATTGGAGTAATATATATAAAAAATATGGAATGATAGTTGAGAGGCAATAAATTCTCAAAATATGGCACTTATCACATTAGTTGAGTCTTGGTTTGTAAAGCATTTGTTGATTGATTGATGAGAGAAAACACATGTCAATGTTGTACCATCCTCAACATGATCCACTTGAGAACTCACCAAAACGGCAGTCATATTCTCATTTACTATGCTATTCACAGCGAAAAAGAGATCTGTCTTCCAAACAAAACCCATCATTTGTGTTCTAAAAAATTTACTTCTCATCACCGACTCCTCTCTGGCCCTTCCTGGCCATCTCAGGACTCCCTCAATACCTTGTGAGTGAGCCTTAATCTGAGGTCACTTTCTTTTTCTGGACAGACTCCCATAAGCCAGTGCCTCTCTGCCTTTCACTTCTCTTCTTGAACATCCTCATCCTTGGAGCTCTTAAGCTCTTGGGATAAATGGTTCAGAGCCCTGGTATGTTGTCCTCTTTGGACAAAGCTTGTAACCTAACATTCTACCTTGCTCACTACACACCAGCCACATTAATGAGATGACTGTATTATTTTTCCATCCAGTAGAGATGCTTTAGGGAGTGCAAAAAAAAACCCTATTAATGGGTACTCTGGGCTTAAATGGGACTATCCCCAGAAAACAGGATATATCCTGTTCATATGACCACTTTACACATAGACCTTCTCTCCATTCTTGGTTTGTGCGAAACTCCTTTGCAACTTCATGCATGCTGCTTTACTTAAGCAAAATGCCCTTCCCCTCCCCTTTAATGCCACCACCTATGACTCATCCCATTTCACTTTCAATGACACTTTCAGGCACAGGCCCTCACATCACCCTATATTCTTTTCTTATAGCACTTTTCATAAAATTGTTCCATAACTTATATAATGGCAAAGAACCCTAGCTTGGTGGCTCTTAGTACCAACCCTGTGACCTTCAACAAGTCACTTAATTCTTTTCAGGTGCAGTGGCTCATGCTTATAATCCCAATGTTTTGGGGGACTGAGGTGGGAGGACTACTTGAAGCTAGGAGTTCAAGACCAGACTGAACAACATAGCAAGACCCCCATCTCTACAAAAAAAAAAAAAAAAAAAAAAAAAAGTTACTTAATTCTCTGGGCCTCAGATTACACATGTTAAGTGGTGATGACAATCGTGCCTATTTTGTGGGGTAACTTTGAAGGGTAAATGGAAAAAAAAAATTCCATAAATCACTTAACACAGTCCTTTGGTAAGAAGAGAGCTCCTAACAAAGGGTTTTCTTGTGTTTGGTTGTTGTTATCACTATTGCATTTTCCAGGTTGCAGGGCCCTTTCACATTTGGTGTGTTCTTCCTGGTAAAAGACCAGGTTTGTCCTGTTAGAGAGTTGTCAAATGGACTCTGAGAAGGGAAGTGGCTTCACTCAGGTCACAGCTGGCAGAACCAGGGCCTGAATCCTAAATACTGATGCCACATTGGGTTTCATTGCTGCTATTTTGATGTTCCTCCTAGCACTCAGTCCTACTGTTTCACGGAGTAGGGAGAAGTTGCAATGAAGGCTTCAATTCACTTCAACGCGCCTATACAAAAGTTGGCTAAGTGCTCAGAAAAGAAGTAGCTTTTGAAAAGATTGCATTTATAGCTAAAGGCTTCCACATTGGGAGTCAGTGTCAGAGGGATTAAATACCTAGTCTCGGGAATGACATCTGGCTTTAAATCAGCACTCTGCCCCTAGCCATCATGTGGCCCTGGGCAAGTCCCTTGATGGGTATAAGGCTCAGTTTCCTCGTATATAAAATGGAGATTGCAATGGCACTTCTCTCTTCTAAAGCATATTGCATAATACAGGCATGTAGCAATGCTAAATAAATGTTAACTAGCATTCTGATCTATTTTTTTACCCTCCAATTGGTGCCTACTGCTCTTGAAGTAAAGACCAAACTCCTTACCATGATCTACAAAGCTTGGGTCTATCTAAGTGAACCTGTTTAGCCTAACATCCCACTTTGCTCCCTACACACCAGCCACATTAATGAGATGACTGTAGTATTTCTCCATCCAATAGAGATGCTTTAGGGAGTGCACAAAAGCTCTATTAACGAATACACTGGGTTTACAAAGGGACTATCCACAGAAAACAGGACCATGTGGTCACTTTACACGTTGACTTTCTCTCCATTCTTGGTTTGTGCAAGACTCCATTGCAACTTCATGTATGTTGCTTTACGTAAGCAAAATGCCCTTCCTCTCCCCTTTAATTCCACTACCTATGACTCACCCCTCTAGTTTCATTTTCAATGACATTTTCAGTAGTAGGCCCTCACAGCACCCTATATTCCTTTCTTATAATACTTTTCATAACTTTTGTTTGAACAAGTACCTCTCCATCAAGATTGATTTATGTCTCTCTCTCCCACTAGACTGTAAGCTTCATGAGCATAGACTATGACTGTCTTATTCATCATTATATCAAGTTTCTAGCAGTTACTGAGTGAATGAATGAATGAATAAAATTATTATTATATAAGACCTGCACAATAACTCTGTAAGATAGAAAAGTATTATCGTCTCCATTTTATAGATGTAGAAATGAAAACAGAGAAGTTAAGCAACTTGCCCAAAATGACAGTGAGTGAAGTATTGAATACAAGGGACCCTGACCTAGAGTAAGACTCCCAGCTCAATACATTTTCTGCTACTCCATATTATCTCTTAATATCCTATCTCCATGTCTTTTGGATCTGAAAAACTCAGCCTCTATTACTGATAACTAATGAATACAAGAGAGAGTTCTCTGAACACAGACAAACCCTCTATCCCTTCTCTTTTAGTGGGGAGCTCTTGGAAAGGAAGCTTACTTCAAATAGATATAAGAAATAAACATTTTTGCCAGCTTGAATGCAGCCTGATCCAGTGGTTATTTAGATTAAAACCCCAGGGCAGTGTCCAGGCTGACCTCATCTCTATGTGGCAGAAGAGTGCCGCCAGGTTCAGCCACACTCAGGAGCCTCAGCCCAGGAAAAGTACCTAAGCAAATAGTTCAGAATCCCAGTGCTCCAAGGGAGCCTTGATGACTGAAACTTGAGAGGCCTCCTGAACTTGGAAGAGAGGTCAGGCTACCAAATGCTCCATTGCCCATTGAACGTTACACCGGTGCAATTCCAGATAACTCAACACCACAGTATTCTCTTACAACTGAGAGTATTATATTTTTCAAATGCTTCCATAAACAGCTTTGTTTTCCTTTTAACCTATCAACAACTAAAAAAATGTGGGAACAAGTAATGCAGTAAAAAATGGTTAAGTGCATGGGATTTGGAGTCAGACAGGTTGAATCCCATTTCTGCTACCTTCTAGCTATGGAACTTGAGTAAGCCACTGAGCCCTGTGAGCCTCTGTTTTCTCATGCGTGAAATAAAGATTACTGTATTACATACAGAGACATCATAGAGTCCGTCAGCTGATGTATGCAAAATGCTTTTCTCAGAATTAATAGTCCTTAAGTCAGAATTTCTGGACTCCACTTTGTTGAGTGGGATTTCTTTATAGTGAGGCCCACCAGCAAATATCCACCCCCTAGTTCATCTCCACAGTTAAAGAGCAGGCTGAGTAAATATTTGTGGCATGAATCAATAAGCCAGTGAATCTTTGTCCCGTGATGGCACCAAGAAACCTTTCCCTCTCTCCTGGTTCGGGGCCCAAACGCTTCTGGAATAACGAGCTGTCATGGATTGATGAATCACAAGGCAGTGGACTTACGATGCCTTCCAAGCAATCAGGTTTAAAGAAAAATCCTTTAGGGCACATTGATAGGGGTGAAAGAGAGCGAGGCTGGGTCCTGATGAATCCCACACGCAGCCTGACAGAGTGAATGGCAGCCTCATCAAATCGGTTCTTGGCGGAGGCACTTGGGGAGTTCTTACTTACCAGCCTCTGCAGACCTGTCTGTCTGTCCACCGCAGACTCTACCTCTGATTGGGGAGGCCTGAGTCAGGCGACCAGGGGATCCTGCTGATTGGAGTTAGTTCTATGACTCGTCAGCTGGAAAGAGGGGGATATTGAATTCATCAGTCATGTTGACAGGGGGCGTGGGGTGGAGAGTGCAGGGGAAAATCCAGTGTTGGGCAAAGCTGTGAAGAACACTGGGTTAGACTTGGGCACGATAACCTCTTGAGCCAAATTAATGACCCACAGGCTCCCACTGTTTTGTTTCAAATTGTGCTGAATGATGGATAATATATGTTAGCCCTTAGTTCTCACTCTTAAGTCTAAGAAAACAGTAGGCAATTTCTTAAATCTTTTTTCCCCAGTGTTTTCATGTATCTTTACATGTTATACAACATTTATGTTTCAGTAATTGGACATGCTGTTACTATTTGGGATGGGAGCAACCAATTGGGATTTATTTTATTTTATTTTTTCTTTTCTTTTTTTTTTTTTTTTTTGAGACAGAGTCTCACTGTCACCCAGGCTGGAGCACAGTGGTGCGATCTCAGCTCACTGCAACCTCCACCCCGCAGGTTCAAAGATTCTCATGCCTCAGCTACCTGAGTAGCTGGGATTACAGGCATGCACCACCGCACCCAGCTAATTTTTGTATTTTAAGTAGAGACGGGGTTTTGTTATGTTGGCCAGGCTGGTCTCAAACTCCTGACCTCAAGTGATTTACCCACTTTGGACTCCCAAAGTGGTGGGATTACAGGTGTGAACCACGGTGCCTGGTCAACAAATTGGGATTTATTAAACACCTATTTTGTTTTTACTCATTTCTCTGAGACGGGTGCCTATATATTTCCCAAATTATAGATAAGAAAGCAGGGAAAGACAGGTGACTGATTTGCAGAGTCACTTTACAAGACAGTGACAGAGGCTGAACACAGTGGCTCACACCTGTAATCCCAGTATTTTGGGAGGCCCAGGCAGGAGGATTGGTTGAAACCAGAAATTTGAGACCAGACTGAGAAACACCAAGGCCCTATCTCTACAAAAAAATAACAATTAAAAAATTAGCCAGGTGTGGTGGCAGATGCCTGTAATCCCAGCTACTTGGGAGGCTGATGCAGGAAGATCACTTGAGTCCAGGAGTTGAAGGATGCAGTGAGCTATGAATGGGTCATTGAACTCCAATTTGGGTGACAGAGAAGGAACCTGTCTCTGAAAAAACAAACAAACAAACAAAAAAAGACAATGACAGAACCAGAATTTTAACTCAAAGCTATGCAACTCTAAAGTGTATCAGTCCATGCCCTGCCCCTTTTGCCTCTGCCCCAAGAATCAATAGCAAGGGTTGGTTTGGCCCATTGTTCCCCAGTTGATAGCATGTACGTGTGTTTCACTGGTTAAGTTTTGAAGTGAATTGTTTCTCCCAACAGTCTTTTGAAGTGACCAAGCTACATTTGAGGTCAAGTGTCTTTGGTGTCATGAGAAGCTCCAGTCCAGTTGGTCTCTGTAAGAGCCCCTCCTAGAACCTCCTCCCGGACTGGTCTGCTCCAGGAGCCATCAAAAGGCACCTTTTTCCAGATTTTCAGAGCCAGAACAGCCCTTAAACTTCTTCTTTTTCACATTGCTGGGGCTGTCCTAATTAGCACAATGGTAATTGTTGGGAGGGAAGTTTGACAGTTGGCCCAGGAACCTGGGCCAAGGCCCCCTCTGGCTGTGATGTTCTGAGATTACATGAATTGAAGGGTTCCCTCTGGTTCAGAATCCATATTCCACACTTCTGCTCTCTCAGCCTGGCTTCCATGTCCAGGGATTATATGCTAGCTTTAGTACTTTTAGGCTAATGATACTGAATCACAGGTTTGGAAGGGACTTTAGGACTGTCAAGTCCAATCTACAATTCAATAGTTGGATCTCATCTATAATATCCCTGCCAATTGGTTTCCCCTCTGCTTACCCTTCTCCAGCAATGAGGAGCTCATTACCTCATTCCTTCTTTGGCTAATGTGGCTGTTAGAAAGTTCTTTCTTTGCTTTAAGTTGTTTCAGGCAGAAAGGACAACATGAGCAAAGACGTGGAGGAGAAAACAGCTTGCGTCACTCATTGAGGATTTGGAATCAGGAGACTAAGGTCAAGACCCACATCTCCTACTTCTTAGCTGGTGACCTTGCATAGGAATTTAACCCTCGTGAACTTGAGTATTTCTTTTCTTAGCTATGACATAGGGTTAATACCTGCCCTATCTACCCCCAAGGACTTGCTGTGAGGATCAAATGAGAAAACTAATAGCTACTTTCAGAGAAAAAGGGTGTGTACATTTGTAACAGGATAATTGTTTTCATTGATAGTTTTTTCGTTTGTTTGTTTTTGGGACAGAGTCTCACTCTGTCATCCAGGCTGGAATGCAGCAACGTGATCTCAACTCACTGCAACCTCTGCCTCCCAGGTTCAAGTGATTCTCATGCCTCAGCCTCCCGAGTAGTTGGGATTACAGGCATGAGCCACCAGGCCTGGCTAATTTTTGTATTTTAGAGACGGGTTTTACCATGTTGGCTAAGCTGGTCTCAAACTCCTGACCTCAGGTGATCTGCTCACCTCAGTTTCCCAAAATGCTGGGATTACAGGCATGAGCCACAGCATCCAACCATCACTGATACTCTCTTATCCAACTCTTTCCACTTTAAATAAGAAAGGAACCAAAGCAGTTGTCTTTGATTTGTTTTGTTACTATTTGCAAGGCAAGAGGTTTGACACTTGCCATAAAATGCAGAAGTAGCCCTTGCTCAAATTTTGTCATTTAGAGGACTCAGTATATTTTCAGACAGCATCATGAAATGGTATCTCACTCATGCCCAAATCTCCTTCCCAATTCAGGCATATTGTTTGGGTCTCCCAGGGGAAAGCGCTGACACTTGTGCTCATTTGCATCCAAGCTGCCAGGGGCTTGCACTGACAGAAACAGATATCAGCAGGGTGAAACCAACACATTAATTTTGCCTAATGACTTAAGCCAGATGTGGATAGAAGTCTCCAGAGGTAAGAAAGAGGGCAAGAAAAGATTATGGCCTCTCTCTGCTGTACCACAGCCCATTCTGATTTTTCAAGATTATCTTTCAGTCATCAGCCCCAAAGCTGACTAGATACCTCAGGCAGCCTTTCTGAGCCAGCATTCCCAGGCTCTCCAGATTTGACCATCTCTGAATAATTGTGAATATTACCTTTTAGGAAAGATCTCCCTGACCCTTTCAAATGCCACAATTCTTGATCTAGATGATATATCATTTCATTCTCAAAATAGTCCTCTGTGGTAAGTTTTATCATTTCCTTTATTTAGATGTGGAAAGTGAAGCTAAGAGAGGTGAAAGTGCTTATTAAAGTTCACAAGGATGGCAGAACCAAAGCTAAAACTAAAGTCTTTTAACTTTAAAATAAAAAGAATTATTAAAGACAACTTATCATAAATGTACGTTTCAACAAAGATGCCAACATCAATTAAATTCCTTCTCTGTTCATGACTCTCTGCTCAAGACTCTACATGAAATATTGGAGACGAGATGAGGGTATAGATGAGTATTTCACTCTACTGAAGAAGAGTTTGGGGAGAGGTTTCCTTTTGTAAGCTATAAATTATGTAATTCTTGGGTCTGCTCATTCAACAAGTATTTAATGGTATCCACTAAGGTGCCAACCAATGCACTTGATGGCTCCTGTAGTAGACCAGTCTAGGAGGAGGTTCTAGGAGGGGCTCTTACAGAGACCAACTGGACTGGAGCTTCTCATGACACCAAAGACACTTGACCTCAAATTTAGCTTGGTCACTTCAAAAGACTGTTGGGAGAAACAATTCACTTCAAAACTTAACCAGTGAATCACATGTACATGCTATCAACTGGTGAGCAATGGGCCAAACCAACCCTTGCTATTGATTCTTGGAGCAGAGGCAAAAGGGGCAGGGCATGGACTGATACATTTTAGGGTTGCATAGCTTTGAGTTAAAATTCTGGTTCTGTCACTGTCTTTGTTTGTTTGTTTTTTCAGAGACAGGTTCCTTCTCTGTCACCCAAGCTGGAGTGCAATGGCGCATTCATAGCTCACTGCATCCTTCAACTCCTGGACTCAAGTGAGAAGTCCAGGAGTTGGATAATACATCATTCTGACTATCTTTTTGCAAATCCAGAGATGAATAATCCATGTGCAGAAGATGAATAAGAAAGATTAGAAGGAAATCATTTCACATGGTTAAAGAAGTACAGCAATCAAGGTCTACAAAGAGTAAACTTGTCCAACTTGCAGTCCATGGTCCACATGTGGCCCAAGAAGGCTTTGAATGCAGCCCAGCACAAATTGGTAAGCTTTCTTAAAACATCATGAGATTTCTTTTTGCAATTGTTTTTAACTTATCAGCTATTGTTAGTGTTAGTGTATTTTATGTGTGGCCCAAGATCATTCTTCTTCCAATGCAGCCCAGGGAACAAAAAGATTGAATACCCCTGACATAGAGCATATGGAAACACCGAACAAGACTTATATGTCCCAGACCCAGGGAGCAGGGAATGTAGGAGGGTGAGGTCAGAGAGATCTGGAAGGAGCTGTCATGTGACTTAAGTCTTAAAAGTCAATATGCCTTTGCCACGTTAACAAATGAGAAAGGGATATTCCAGGGAGTAGGAATAGAGCTGACAGAGTGCTGTGCATAGAAAACCACAAGCTTAAAGCCTGATGAGAGAAGTGGCAAGTGATGAGATGGAACAGAATGGCAAGGGTTGGATCATGAAGGATCTAAGGAGCCAGGCCATGGAGTTTGGACTTCACCTCAAAAACAATAGGAAACCACAAAAGGGTTTTAAGCCATGCAGTTAAATTACTTGACCTGAGAAGTGGATTATTATTTATTATTTTAGGATATAATTATGTACACAGAGACTCAGGAATGCACAATGTTTTGATTTGAGATAGTTTTCTTCTCCAGTCATAATGTGTTTCTAAAAATTGATTGATATTCATGATGGATCCTAAGTTGAATTGTTCTGTTAGAGGGGAAATTGTTGAAGTTTTAACAATTAAAGCTATTTAATAAACCAAGAGACAATTGCCAAAAAGCAAAATTGGAGCTAATGGCTAACCTCTCAGCATCACTCTGGATTTGTTAATACATCTTGAGTACCTACAGTGAGCCCTGTACTGGCAGGAGGGCACATGGAATCTTAGGGTACTCTTGCCTTCACCTGGGAAAATATGGGTCCTGAAAGAAAAGGAACCTGAACTGAAGTGAAGGAGGAAAACTTAATTCTCAGTGTCTGCCTTGTCACCTACCCATTGTGCAAGTCCCTGGAGTCTAGACTCTGGCTTTAAAAAATAAATCAACTTCATCAAGATATTATTTATATACAATGAAACACACCCATTTGAATAACACAATTTGATAAATTTTGACAGATGTATAAACTCACATAACCATCACCACGATCAAGGTATAAAATATTTCCATAATCCCAAACAGTTGACCTGTGCCCTTTCCAAGCTTCCCTTGTAATCCAAGCCCTCAAGATGAAGAACTTGCCTACCCTATTCCCTCCACATGCCCCACTCCCACCTGCCATGTGACCGCCATGTTCCTTCTGTCCCTATCAATGGAATAATACAGTATGCGTCATTTGTGTACATTATCTTTTGCTTAGCATGATTTTTAGATTCTTCCATGTTGAGTTAAATACCTCAATATTTCCTTACTTTTTATGGCTAACTAGTATTTCATTATATGAATTTACTAAAATTTCTTTATGCATTCATCTGTTGATGGATATTTGGATTGTTTCTAGGTGTGGGGTATTGTGAATAAAGATGTTATGAACATTTGTATACAAGTCTTTGAGCTATGATTTCTTTTCTCTCCTTTTTTTTTTATCGAGATGGAGTTTCACTCTTGTTGCCCAGGCTGGAGTGCAATGGTGCAATCTCAGCTCACTGCAATCTCCGCCTCCTGGGTTCAAGCGATTCTCCTGCCTCAGCCTCCCAAGTAGCTGGGATTACAGGCATGTGCCACCACACCCAGCTAATTTTTTTGTATTTAGTAGAGACGGGGTTTCACCATGTTGGTCAGGCTGGTCTCGAATTCTTGACCTCAGGTGATCCACCCGCCTCAGCCTCCTGATTTCATTTTTTTTAGGTAAATACTCAGGAGTAGAACTGCCAAGTTGGCAAGCATATGTTTAACATTACAAGAAACTGTCAAATTGTTTTTCAACGGGGGCATTCCATTTTACATTCCAGTCAGTAATAGACAACAGTTCCAGTGCCCCACTTCCTTACCAACATTAGGCATCACCAATCTTTTAAATTATAATCATTCCAATTGGTGTGTTGTGGTATCTAATTGTTGTTTCATGTTGTCCTAATTACTAATGAGTTCGTCCATCTTAATAACTACATAGGAAAAAAAATTTTACTGACTCAATAGGTAAGATCCATGACTATAGCTCAACAATCACATGATAATGCTTTACTCATGTGTTTTTGCAAGACACTGTGGTAGAGACTAGAAAACTTGGGAGGACTTGCAAAGAAATCTTGGAATAACACATGAAGGATGAAAAGCGATTCTGAAGCAGAGCACCCTTTCTTGTGCTTATTACTCATTTGTACACCTTGTTTTATGAAAACTCTTCTCTAATCTTTTTCTCACCTTTTTTATTAAATTGGTAATAATATTATTGAATTGCACAAGTTCTTTGTTCTGGATACAAGGCCTCTGTTAAATATATGTTTTGTAATAATTTTCTCAGTCTATGACTTGCCTTTCCATTTCTTAACAGTGTTTTTGGAGATACTCTTAAGTGTTTTCGAGTGTTTTAGTGAAATTAAATCTATTAATTTCTCCTTTTTTTTTTTTCTTTCTGAGATGGAGTCTTGCTCTGTCACCGAGGCTGGAGTGCAGTCGTGCAGTCATGGCTCACTGTGGCCTTGACCTCCCAAGCTCAAGCGATACTCCCGCCTCAGCTTCCTTGGTAGCTGGGATCATAGGTACTTGCCACCATGACCAAATGATTTTTTTATTTTTATTTTTTTGTAGAGACAGGGTCTCCCTATGTTGCCCAGGCTGGTCTGAAACTCCTCATCTCAAGTGATTCTCCTCCCTCAGCCTCCCAAAGTGTTGGGATTATAGGCGTGAGTCACCGCACTTGGCCTAATTTCTCCTTTTAAGTGTCATGCTTTTAGCTTCCTGAGAAACCTTTGCCAATCCTATTGTAAAAATGTTCTCCTTTCTTCTAGAAGTTTTGTAGTTTTAGGTTTTACATTTAGGTTTGTATCCATTTCAGTTAGTTATTACAGTTAGTTATTATGGTATAATGAAAAGAGCAAGGTAAATTTTTCCTCATATAGGTAATATATGTGTTTAGGTATATAGGTAATATATTAGGTAATATATGAGGAAAAATTTTTTCAACACAGTTTATTGAAAAGACTATCTTTTCTCCCACTGAATTACCTTAGCACCTTTATAAAAAATCAGTTGACTGAAAGGAGAACAGGAGATATTAGCAAGATAGCTAATTAGGGTTACCTGGTGCTCATTCCCTTCGCGAGACCAAAACAACAAATAAACAACTATATTACGACCGGAGTGACTAAGAAAACATGCTGGAGAGCACCAGGGGAAAGGTGATATCACTGTGGAGCACAGGAAACCCAGGACAGCGCCACGGAGAGGGGAGCAAGGCGTTCTGCCTCTGCTCACACTGCCTCCTCCACTGGGATAGACTCAGAGTTAAAGGGACTTCTTACAGGGAAAAGGTAAGCTGGAGATCCCCAGTAGTCTTCATTGTCACTACCAACGCCAGCCAACCTTACTACAGGAGAGTCTTCCAGTCCTTGCAGGCACCGAATTCCATCTGGAGAGTAGCCAGGAGTTCAAACAGCAGCCTAGCATCATAGTAGGAGCCCTCCTTGAGTATCTCCCTCCCTGTGAGCTATGCTGCCACAAACAGCTTGGCACCATCTTGAAACTGGAACCACTACTAACATCAGTCCTTCCCTGGGGGTTAGTAGCAACTGACTGTCTCCATCCCTGAGTCCCAACTGTCATTCCATCACATTCACATGGTCGTCTGCTGGCTGCCCAGAGCCTAGGCCAGATATGATGACCAAGACCCTGGCGTCTAAACCAATGCAGCACACCACCACTCCCAGAGACAAAGTAGACCTGCACAGCGGAAAAGCCAACACACAGCTACCCAGCATCCTTGCCTGCCCACACCCACACCACACAGGCAGGCAGCCCACCCAGTCCATGTGTGCCCATGACTAGCCAGAATGCCAGTCCAGCCATGATCCTCACCCTTGGGACAGACTGCCACAGAGTCGCCCAGCCCTGCAACATCACGATGGCACAACAGTTGGTCATCAGCAGCCTTGCCTTTCTTGACAGACCACCACTGGGCTACCCAGCATCATACACCCATGCACACCTACCTGGCCCAACATCCAGCTTAGTGGTAGCCCTGCCTCCCCAGAGAGAAAAATGCAAACCAAAACCACAATGAGATACCACCTCACTCTAATTAGAATGGCTATTACCAAAAAGACAAAAGAAAACAAGTGTTGGCAAGGATGTGGAGAAAAGGGATACCGTTGGTGGGAGTGTAGGCTAATACAATCATTACAGAAAACAGAGATAGAGTTACAGGCTAATACAGGCTAATATAGTCATTACTTTAAACAGTATAGAGATTACCTCAAAAATTAAAACTAGAACTACCATATGAACCAGTAATCCCATTGCTGGGTGTATATCCAAAGGAAATCAAATCAGTGTGTCAAAGAGATACCTGCACTACCATGTCTATAAGCAACACTATTCACAATAGCTGAGATATGGAATCAACCTAAGGGTCTAACAACAAATGAATGGACAAAGAAAATGTGATATGTATACCCAATGGAATGCTATTCAACCACACAAAAGAATAAGATCCTGTCATTTGCAAAAACACTTATGAACCACAAGGACATCATGTTAAGTGAAATAATCTAGACACAGAAAGACAAATACTGCATAATCTCACTCATGTATGGAATGTTAAAAAAAAAAAAAGTTGATACCATAGGAGCAGAGTAGAACAGTAGTTACCAGACGATAGGGAATGGTGAGGGGAGGGGAGGATAGGGAGAGGTTGGTAAGTCGGTACAAAGTTACAATTAGGTAGGATGAATAAATTCTGGTGTTCCATGGCACAGTAGGGTAAAATATGGTTAACAGCAAAATGTTGTATCTTATAAAATAGCTAGAAGAGAGAGGCTTTTGAATATTCTCACCACAAAGAAATGATAAATGCATGAGGTGATGGATACACTAACCACCCAGACTGGATTATTCTACCATGTAGATATGTACTCCTGGACACAGGAAAACAATAAGAGAGAAATCCCCAGAATTCTGGAAGAGACTCTAAACCCAAGAGGGCTTTGTTTCTGACATATGGAGCTGCCTAAAGATTGCACAGGGACATTGCTTCAGAAAGAGAACTCACACAAAATTCCACGGGTATTTGAGCCTAGAGCAGCCTCAGCCAGGTGCCGTTGTGAGAGTCCTTGCATACCAGTGATCTCCAGACATGGCTGCGGCCACTGTGTTTCTCCAAGAGAGAGAAAAGAGAACAGCCACTTCCACACAGCCCTTGGAGGGTCCCTGCCGCCCTGCTATGACCTGCTGTTGAGGATGAGACATTAATGGACCACACTCCCCACAGCTTCTTGTTCACATTACTTCTCTGTGTGGTGCCCCACCCTCTCCAGTCCCAGGCTCATGGCACTACTTTGAGAACCACCCTTGGCTTGAGTTTAGGCTGATATGGCTATAACCACCACCCAGTCAAGGAGGGACAGGGAAGCCAAGTTCTCCTATGCATACGTAGGACAATGCCCAACATCCTGTTAGGAGCTGCTGTGAGACTGAGACTTTAAGAGACCACACTCCACACAGTTTCTTGCCCATGCTGTTTCCACCTGAGAAGGGCCCCACTCTCTCCAGTCACAAGCCCACATATGGCACTGTTTTGAGGATTTAGAGATATTGTTTGGCCACCTGGCAGCAGCAGCCACAACAGACATTTCAGTCTTGGGCCAGAGATTGGAGAACTTGCTCTGGAATGGTGGAAGGGCTCCCATAGCCAGAATTGAGCAGGTAATGTGGAGGGTGACCCAGCAGTAGCTGCTGAAATTAAGTCCTCTGTCATCACAGGACTGGAGCAAGAGGAGAGTTGCTGAAGCTGAATTTCTCCTGGGCAGTAAGACTTGCAGCCAGGGACAGCTTTATGACCTGGAACCCGTCTGTGGGTGTAACTGCTGGGGGCCTCAGCCTGCTCCCTAGCTCCTTTGAGGGACAGGGCCCCACCAGCTCTGAGAAGAAGGAGGGGTCCCACTCCCTTGGAGATCCAACCCTCAATGCAGTCTGCCCCTAAGGACAGGGGAATGCAGCCTACCAAAGCCCACCTTGAGTTAAAGAAAATGCAAGCATGGCATCAGCCACTGAAGGCAGCACCACCAAAGCCCAGGAGCTTTGGTGTGGAGAGGGGTCATATCTCAAATCCCAGCCCCTTCCTCAGTATACTGTTGCAGACTTGGCATTGGCTCTTCCTGTCTGGGCCTGGGGAATGTAGGCTGAAGGAGACGGCTTCTTGGGCTTCTCCAATGGCTCCACCCCCACTGAAGGCAAATGCATACCTAGGGGAGGGTATGCATTAGAGAAAGTCACTACAACTTATTTGCAACTAAGGAACCTGTGCAGAGCATTGGTACCTTGAAATCATCCATAAATGAAGCCAATCAATCCTACAAATATACACCACAGCCATACTCCCATGAGTGAAAATATAAATAAAATAAAATAAAATAAAGAAGCCCCATCCAAACAATAGCACATTTTTAAAAAGTGTCAGCTTTCTCAAATGAGAAGAAACTAGAAGAAACTAGCACAAGAACTTCAACAATACAAAAAGGCAGAGTATTTCACTGCCTCCAAAAGATCTCAGTAGCTCCCAAGTAATGGATCCTAACCAGAATAAAACGTCTGAAATGACAGATAGAGAATTCAGAATATGGATAATGAAGAAAACAAGATCCAAAAGGAAGTTGAAATCCAATACAAAGAAGCCAAAACACAGATCCAAGATTTGAAAGATGACATAGCTGTATTAAGAAAGAACCAAACAGAACTTCTGGAATTGAAAAATTTACTACAGAAATTTATAAATACAGTTGTAAGCCTTAATAACAGACTAAAGCAAACAGAATTTCAGAGCTCAAAGGCCTGTCCTTCAACCCAATCAGAAATAATAATAATAATAATGATAATTTTTAAAAATGAACAAAGCCTTCAAGAAATACAGGATTATGTGAAGTGACCAAAGCTGTGACTTATTGGCATGCTTGAGAGAGAATAAGAGAAAGTAAGTAACTTGGAAGACATATTCAAAGACATAATTCAGGAAAATTTCTCCTACCTTGCTAAAGAGGTTGACATGCAGATACAAGAAATCTGAAGAACTCCTATGAGATACTATACAGTATGACCACCCCGAGGGTACACAGTTATCAGACTATCCCAGGACAATATGAAAGAAGAAATCTTAAAGGCAACTAGGAAAAAAGCATCACATCACCTATAAAAAGAAACCCATCAGACTAACAGCAGACTTCTCACCAGAGACCTTATGAGCCAGAAGGAATTGAGGGCCCATTTTAGCTTTCTTAAAGAAAAGAGATGGCAGCCAAGAATTTCATATCTCACCAAACTAAGCTTCATAAACTAAGGAAAAATAGTGTTTCTCAGACAAGCAATCACTAAGGGAATTCATCACCATCAGACTGGCCCTACAAGAGATGCTTAAGGGAGTTCTAAACATGAAAACAAAAGAACAATACTTTCTACCATAAAAGCATATGCAAGTGTACAACCCACAGATCCTATAAAGCAACTACAGAATCAAGACTACAAAGCAACTAGCTAAAAACAATACAAAACCTCACATAACAATGTTAAACTTCAACATAAATGGCCTAAACATTCCACTTAAAAGACACAGAGTGGACTATTAGCTTAAAAAGTAAAAGAGCCATTCTTCTTCTGTCTTCAAGAGACCCATCTCACACATAACAACAACTGTGAGCTCAAAGTCAAGGGACGGAGAAAGATCTATCATACAAATGGAAAACAAAAATAAAGCAGGGGTCACTCTTCTTGTATCAGATAAAATGAACTGTAAATGAACAACAGTAAAAAAGACAAAGAATTTTATTTTTTATTATTAAATAATAACAAAGGGTTTAATTCAACAGAAAGACTTACCTATCCTAAATATATAAACACACAACATTAAAGCACCCATACATATAAAACAATTACTTCTAGACCTAAGAAAAGACTTTGGCAGTCACATAATAAGAGTAGGGAGCTTCAACACCCCACTGACAATATTGGATCATCAAGGCAGAAAACTAAAAAACAAATTCTAGACTTAAATTTGACACTTGACCAATTAGACCTACTAGAATACAGAATATTCCACTGAACAACCACAGAATATACATTCTTCTCATCTACACACAGAACACACTCCAACACTGGCCACATGTTTGGTCATAAGCAAGTTTCAATAAATTTTTAAAAATACCAAGTATTTCTTGGACCATGGTGGAGTAAAAATAGAAATCAATACCAAGGGGAACCCTCAAACCCACAAAAATACATGGAAACTGAACAACTTCTCCTGAATGGCTTTTGGGTAAAACAATAAAATTAAGGCAGAAATAAAAAACTCATTTGAAGCAAACAAAAACAGAGACATCATTTATCAAAACCGCTGGGATGTAGAAAAAGCAATGGTAAGAGGAGAGTTTATATTGCTAAACGTATACATCAAAAAGATAGAAAGATTTCAAATTACAACTTAACTTCATACCTAAAGGAACTAGAAAAATAAGAGCAAACTAATCCCAAAGCTAGCAGAAGAAAAGAAATAACTAAAATCAGAGCAGAACTAAATGAAATTGAGACCCCAAATACTGTATAAAGAATCAATAAAATGAAAAGTTGGGATTTTGAAAGAGACTAGTATGAACATTTCGATGCATACAAAGTAGAAAATCTAGAGAAAATGGATAAGTTCCTGGAAACAAAGGATCTCCCCAGTTTAAAATAGGAAGAAACAGAAATCCTGAACATACCAATAACGAGTGATGAAATTGAGTTTTCACCATAATTTAAAAAAAAAAAAAAAATGCTACTGTCCAAAAAACCCTGGACCAGATGGATTCACAGCTGAATTCTGTCAGACATATAAAGAAGAGCTCATATCAATTCTACTGAAACTATTCCAATAAATCAAGGAGGAAGGACTCCTCCCTAATTCATTCTACAAAACCAGTATCATACTGATACCAAAACCTGGCAAAGACACAACAAAAGAAAACTACAGGCCAATATCCCTCATGAAGAAAGATGCAAAAATCCTCAAAAAAATACTGGCAAATCAAATCCAGAAGCACATAAAAAAGTTGATTCACCATGATCAAGTGGGCTTTATTTCTGGGATGCAAGGGTGGTTCAACGTACACAAATCAATACATGTGATTTACCACTTAAAAATAATTAATAACAAAAGCCATATATATGATAATCTCCACTGGTACAGAAGAAAAGCATTTGATAAAATACAACATCCCTTTATGATAAAAAAAAAAAAAAAAAACACCCTCAGTAAACTAGGCATCAAAGGAACATAGCTCAAAATAATGAAAGCCATCTATGACAAACCCACAGGCAACATCATACCAAACTGGCAAAAGTTGGACGCATTCCCCCTAAGAATTGGAGCAAGACAAGGATGTCTAGTCTCAGCACTCCTATTCAACATAGTACTGCAAGTCCTAGCTAGAGGAATCAGGCAAGAGAAATAAATAAAAGACATCCAAATAGGAAAAGAGGACATCAAATTATCTTTTCATTTAACAATATGATTATATACCTAGAAAACCCTAAAGATTCTGCCAAGACTCCTACACCTGATAAACAACTTCACCAAATACTTGGGATACAAAATTAATATGCAAAAATTGGTAGCATTTCTATACACCAATAACATTCAAGCTAAGAGTCAAATCAAAACCACAATGCCATTAGCCATAGTCACACAAAGGTAAAATACAAGATTTAGTAATACATCTAACCAAGGAGGTAAAAGATCTCTAAAAGGGGAACTAAAAAACCCTGCTGAAAGAAATCATAGATGACACAAACAAATAAAAAAGCATTCCATGCTCATAGATTGGAGGAATTAATATCATTAAGATGTTTATACTGCCCAAAACAATCTACAGATTTATGCTATTTTATCAAATTTTCATCATTTTTCACAGAACTAGAAGAAAACTATTCTAAAATGTATATGGAATCAAAAAAGAGCCTGAATAGCTAAATCAATCCTAAGCAAAAATAATAAAACCACAAGCATCACATTATCTGACTCAAACTGTACTACAAGACTACAGTAACCAAAACAGCATGGTACTGGTTAAAAAAAAAAAAAAAAAAGACACATAGACAAATGGAACAGCATAGACTCCTGAAATACAGCTGCACACTTACAACCAATTGATCTTCAGCAAAGTCAACAAAAATAAACAGTAGGGAAAGGATATCCCATTAAATAAATAGTGCTGGGAAAAATGGCTAACAATATACACAAGAATTAAACTGGACCCCCCCAACCCCACCTCTTACTATATCCAAAAATTAACTCAAGCTGGATTAAAGGCTTAAATGTAAGACTTCAAATTATAAAAATCCTAGAGGAAAACATAGGAAATACTCTTCTAGACATTGGCCTAGGCCAAGAAATTCATGACTAAGTCCTCAAAATCAATTGCAACAAAAACAAAAATTCACAACTGGGATCTAATTAAATGAGAGAGCTTCTGCACAGCCAAAGAAACTATCAACGGAGTAAACAGACAGCCTACAGAATGGGAGAATATATTCGCAAACTATGCATCTGACAAAGGTCTACTATCCGGAATCTATAGGGAACTTAAACAAATCAACAAGAAAAAAACAAATAACACCATTAAAAAGGGGGCAAAGTGAACAGACACTTCTCAAAAGAAGACATACAAGTGGTCAGAAAACACATGAAAAAATGTTCAACATAACTGATCATCAGAAAGATGCAAATTAAAACCACAATGAGATACCATCTCACACCAGACAGAATGGCTATTATTAAAAAGCCATTGTTATGTCGGTGAGGTTGAAGAGGAAAGGAAAAGTTTATACACTGTTGGTGGGAATGCAAATTAGTTCAGCCGCTGTGGAAGGCAGTTTCGAGATTTCTCAAGGAACTAAAAATAGAACTACTACCGGCTGGGCGCAGTGGTTCACACCTGTAATCCCAGCACTTTGGGAGGCCGAGGCGGGAGGATCACGAGGTCAGGAGATTGAGATCATCCAGGCTAACACAGTGAAACCCTGTCTCTATTAAAAATACAAAAAATTAGCTGGGCGTGGTGGCGGGCGCCTGTAGTCCCAGCTACTTGGAAGGCTGAGGCAGGAGAAAGGCATGAACCCTGGAGGCGGAGCTTGCAGTGAGCTGACCACTGCACTAAAGCCTGGACGACAGAGTGAGACTCCGTCTCGGAAAAAAAAAAAAAAAAATAGAACTACCATTCAACCCAGTAATCCCATTATTGGGTATATACACAAAGGAAAATAAATTGTCTACCAAAAAGGTGCCTCCTTTCATATGTTTATTACAGGCAACACTATTCATAATAGTAAAGACATGAAATCAACCCAGGTATTCATCAACAGTGATTTGAAGTTTTTTAAATGTGGTACATATACACTATGAAATATTATGCAGCCATATAAAAAGAATAAAATAATGTCTTTTGCAGCAATGTGAACGGAGCTGGAGGTCATTATCCTAAGCAAATTAATGAAGAAACAGAAAACTAAATACCACATGTTCTCACTTACAAGCAGGAGCTAAACATTGAGTATACACGGACACAAATATGGGAACACTAACTATGGGGGATTCCAAAAAGGGGGAGAAAAGGAGGAGGGCGAGGGTCGAAAAACTACCTATCAGGTACCATGTTTACTACTAGCCTCAGCATCACACAATATGCCCCTGTACAAACCTGCATATGTACCCCACGAATCTAGAAAAAATATATATGTAATTAAGTAACATGTTCCAGCTTTGCTCACCTTTTTAAAAAATATGAGTCTATTCTAGGTCCTTTGTATTTCTATAGGTACCTTAAAATCAGCTTGTCAATCTTGGTAAAAAGCCTGCTAGGGTGATTGATCGTGCTAAATCCATAGATCAATTTGGGGAAAAATAAATATCTTAACAATATTGGATTTTCCATTCCATAAACTTGATGTAAGTCCCTATTTATTTATGTCTTCTTTGATTTTTCTCAGTAATATCTTATATTTTTTTATTGTCCAGGTCTGCATATTTTTGCTAAATTTCTCCGTAAGTATTTCATCTTTTCTGAATGCAGTTGTGAATGGATTTCCTTTTTAATAATCTGTTTCCAGTAATTCATTGCTAGCACATAGAAATACATAACTTTTTTATATTGATCTGTTATTCTTGATACATTTACCTTTCAGTTCTGTAAATTCTTTATGATTTTCTACATAGACAATCATATACTGTATGAATAAAGACACTTTACCTTTTACTATACAATCTGTATGCCTCTTATTTCTTTTCTTTTCCTTATGTTATTGCACTGTACCAGAACTCCAATCCAAGGTTGAATAGAAGTGGTAAGACTGGGTATTCACTGTTCATTCCCAATCTTGGTTGGAAAGCGTTGTCTTACACTTTTACATAGTTGCAAATTTTTCATATATTCCCTGTCTTAGTCAGTTCAAGTTGCTACAACAAAGGGCTGTAGACTGAGTGGCTTATAATGAAAAGAAACTTAATTCTCTCCCTTCTGAAGGCTAAAAATCTGAGGTCAGAGTGCCAGCACAGTAGGTTCTGTGAAGGCTCTCTTTAAACTGCCGACTTTCCACTGTATACTAATATGGTAAAAGGAGATGGAGTTAGCTCTCCAGGCTCTTCTTATAAGGGCACTGATCATGAGGGTCCCACTGTCATGACCTAATTATTTCCTAAAAGCCTCACCTCCAAATACCATTACATGGGGATTAGTTTTCAACATATGAATTTGGGGCAGACACAAACGTGTAGTCCATAACATGCCTCTTTTCTCCAGGAATAGTATTGGTTTTGGAGTCTTCTTCATGTTACATTAAATAGCCACTCTAGCTTACTTATGCTTAGTGTTTGCATGGTATATCTTCATCTATTCTTTAAGTATCTGTGTCTTGATATTTAAGCGGATTTCTGTGAACAGCAGATAGTTGTGTCTTGCTTTTTTATCCAGTATGGCAATCCCTGCCTCTTAACTGTAGCATTTATACTATTTACATATGTTGATATCATTGGGTTTAAATCTACCATCTTGCTATTTATTTTCTACTTTTCTTCTCTGTTTCTATGTCTATTTTTCCCTATTTTCCTGGTTTCCTTGAATAATTTCGGGATTTTTATTCTATTTTATATTCAATATTAGCTTCTTAGCTAAACCTCTTTAACTTTCAATATTTTAACTAGGGTTTCCAATATGCTTCTTGAACATAGTATAGCCTACATACAAGTAATATACCACCTAGTATATAATGTAAAGACCATTTAAACTTTTAGTTTCATCCCCCACCCTTAGCCCATTATGATACTATTGTCATGCATGTTGTATTTCATATTCAATTTCCCTATTTTTAAAACAAGAAAAAATGTATTTAATATATATGTATATATTTACTATTTCTGGTATCCTTCATTTCATTGTGTAGATCTATGTTACCCCCGACCTGATACTTTTTTTCCCTGAAGAACTTCCTTGGACTTTTTTAGTGCAGGTCTACTGCTAATAAATTCTCTCAGCTTTTGGTTTTTGAAAATTTTTTAAATTTTACCTTGATTTTTGAAAGATATTTTCAGGGAGGGGCAGGGTAGATCAAGCCTTTAATCCCAGCACTTTGGGGAGGCCAAGGCAAGCAGATTACTTGAAGTCAGGAGTTCGAGACCGGCCTGGCCAACCTGGTGAAATCCTGTCCCTACTAAAATACAAAAATTAGCCGGGCATGGTGGCATATGCCTATAATACCAGCTACTCGAGAGGCTGAAGCAGGAGAATCACTTGAACGCAGGAGACAGAGGTTACAGTGAGCCGAGACTGTGCCACAGCATGCCAGCCTGAGTGACAGAGTGAGACTCTCTTTCAAAAAAAAAAAAAAAAGAAATATATTTTCACTTTCAACATAGAATTCTAGGTTTACTTTTTCTCTTTTAGCACTTAAAAAATGTTGTTTAACACTTAAAAATACATAGCACTATATTTTGGTGTTGAAAAGAAGTATGCTGCCATTCTTATCTTTGTTCCTACATACATAGAATCCTTTTCATGTTAGTGCTTTTAAGATTTTTTTTTATCTCTGGTTTTGAGCAATTTGATTATTATATACCTTGGTGTGATTGCGTGTGTGAGTATGTGTGTGTGTGTGATCATGAGCTGGGGTTCTTTGATGTTCTTGAACTTGAACATTTAGAGCTTTCATCAAATTTGGAAAATGTTGACCATTATTCATCATGTTTTTTGTCCCTCCCCCCACCTTTTATTTTCCAGTACTACAGTTACATATTTATTAGCCTACTTGATATTATTCCACAATTTGTTAACACTCTGGTTTTTGTTCCTCAGAGAATTTTTCTCTCTCTTTCTGTTTCAACTTAGATTCTATTGCTATGTCTTCAAGTTCACTTCTTTCCAAGTTCACATCTTTTTTGTCTACTATTTAATCTGCTATTAATCTTGTTAACTGAAATTTACATTTTAGATGTTGGGATTTTTTTTCTAACTTTTAGAAATTTCATTTGGGTCTTATTTTATATCTTCTCTTTCTCTGCTTAACTTCATGTTTGCCTTTTAATACCTGTACATAGATACAATAGCTTTTTTTAATCAAGAGCAGGTCTCATGTTGTCATCCAGGCTGGAGTGCAGTGGCACGATCTTGGCTCACTGAAACTCTTCCTTCCAGGTTCAAGAGATTCTCGTGCCTCAGCCTCCCAAGTAGCTGAGAACACAGGTGTCCGCCACCACACCCAGCTAATTTTTGTATTTTCAGTAGAAACGGGGGTTTTGCCACATTGGCCAAGCTGGTCTTGAACTCCTGACCTCAGGTGATCCGCTGACCTCACGTGATCCGCCAGCCTCAGCCTCCCAAAGAGCTGGGATTACAGGCATGAGCCACCATGCCTGGCCCTTATAATAGCTATTTTAACGTCCTTCTCTAATAGCTCATAATTGTCTCTGTTATTTCTGGGCCTGTTTCTACTAATGGATTAGTGTTCATTTGTTTAATTTTTTTTCTGCCAGCTGAAAGTCATATTTTCTTCTTTCTTGTTACGTCTTGTAAATATTTTACTAGATTCTAGACATTTTGACTATTATGTCAATGAGGTTCTGGAGTTTTCTGTTTTCCTTGAAAGAGTGTTGTGCTTTATTTTGACAAGCAGTTAAATTATTTGTGGATCAGTTTGATTCCTTAGAGACTTGTTTGTAAGATTTTCTGATGCAGTTCCAGAACAGGCTTTATTGCAGAGGTTGTTCAGCCTTTGACTATGGTATGATTTCTCTGGAGTTTTCACTGAATGTCCCAGAAGATCACCAAGGCTTTTGCAATTTGACTGGTGGACAGATGATCACCAAGACTTTTGCAATTTGACTGGTGGAAGCTTGAATGTTCCTCTGCCTTCTGTGACCTCTGGGAATTGTTCTGATTACAACTCCTGGTCATTCTTTGTCTGACTTTGTGCCACCTCACTCTATACAAATGTGAGTTTTTACTCTGCAAAGATTTAAGAGGACCCTACGCAGATTTCTGGGAATCCTTTTTTACCTTGATCCATTCTTTCTATAGCTCTGCCATGGAAACTTGGAATACCTCAATTTCCTCACCTCTTATATGGCCCTCAAGTGGGGTCTCCAGGCTCCTTTCAGGTTCTCCCTAAGTTCACAGTTTAGAAGTTACCTGCAGGCAGAAAGCTGGAGCTGCTTTAGGGTTCACCTTATTTGTTTGCTTCTTTTTTTTTTTTTTTTTTTTTTTTTTTTTGAGGAGTTAACAGTCTTTATTGGGCTCAGACCAGGAGTCCGTGGGTCTTGAGGGCCTGTGTGTATTTGTCAATCTTCTTCTCCACGTTCTTCTCGGCCTGTTTCCGTAGCCTCATGAGCTGTTTCTTCTTGCAGTAGTGGATCTTGGCTTTCTCTTTCCTCTTCTCTTCCAGGGTGGCTGTCACTGCCTGGTGCTTCCAGCCAACCTCGTGAGCCAGGCGCCCCAGATAGGCAAACTTTCTTGTAGGCTTCAGACGCACGACCTTGAGGGCAGCAGGAACCACCATCCGCTTTTTCTTGTGGTAGGGCCGTGGGATGCCGTCAAACACCTTGAGGCGGTCTGGGGCAGCCTGGCCTCGCTTGGTCTTGTGAGGCAGCATGCCTCGCACGGTCCGCCAGAAGATGCGGCTGGGGGCCCGGAAGTGGTAGGGGCCTCGGGAAGGGTTGGTGTTTATCCGCTTGCGGAGGAAAGCCAGGTACTTCAACTTGTTTCTGTAGAAATTGCCAGAAATGTTGATGCCTTTGCAGCCGTACGACCACCACCTTCCGGCCTAGCAGTGCCTGTTTAGCAACGATGGCCACCAGGCGGCCCAGGAAATGGCCTCCACCATCTAACACCAGGACCTTCACCTCCGCCATCTTCGGCAGCCGCCTGGGAAAGCTGTTTACTTCTTTTTAAGGATCATAGCCCTGCACTACCTATTGTCCAATGTTGGAAATCAGTTCCTTCACATAATTTATCCTGTTGTTTATTGTTTATGAGCAGGTTAAGTTCATGTCTTGTTACCTCTCCTCATCAGGGTTAAAAGTGAAAACACTCTATCTACCCTGGTCTTTTACTCTCTGGCCCTCTTGCTCACATATTCCCATCCCTCGCTTTCCTGACTCAAATCAGGTCCCTGATTCTGCAAACCACTTATAAGTTTCCTTCTTACCCAAATTTTTAGTATCATCAACTTAAGATGACCTTTGCTTAGGGCAATTTTTCTCCTTTGAGGAATATTCGATACGATTTACTTTTACTTTCTCGCTTTCAATTCATGCTTTGATCTAATACAATTTGAACTTCACTAACACCACTCCATGATCACTGCTGACCCTGTGGACAGAAACCAATAATCTCCTCACTTTCAAATCCAGTGGAAGCGTTTCTGCTCCATTTTATTTTGGTTTCTCTGCAACATTTGATGTTTCTGACCCCTTCCTCCTCAAAATCCTCGTTCCCTCGCACATAACATTGTGGTTAACAGTATAGACTTTTAGTCAGAGACCTTGTTCCAATGCAAGTTTGACAAACAGATATGAGACCTTGGACTCATTACTTTCTTGCTTCTCATTTTCCTCATATGTTAAGAGAATATAATAATATCTATGTCATAGGGTTGTTGAAAGATTAAGTGAAATACATTTATAATGTGCTTAGCCAAGTGTCTAGCACACAGAAGATACTTCATCAGTGATAGCCATGATGATTACCTTTCTTCTAATTTCCAAGACATTCTTCCCTCCTGTCTGTCTCTCTGCCCATTGGGTGAGTCCCCTTTAAAGGTTCCTTGTCCTCTGGTTACCATTTAAAATGTATTATGCCTGAGGGTTTAATCCTCGTTTATTTTGTTTTTTGTCTGCTTGTTTTTACATTTTAGATTGCTACTTTAAAAAATAAAGTAGTAACAAGTATTAAGTAGAAGCAAAATAGCATTTATGAAATACACGTAGGATATAAAGGAAACGTACAACTTGCACCCCTGCTCCTACCACCCTTTTGAAGAAATAGAATATTACACTCGTCTTTGAAACCTCCTGTGTACTATTGGGATCCTATCCCCAACCCTTTCCCAACAGAGACAACCACTATCGTGATTTTTGTGTTTATCAGTTCCTCACTTGTAAGTTTTACCACATGTGTTTAGTTTTGCAAGCTTTTGAACTTTATATAAAAAGAATCATCCTGGATATTCTCTTCTGCAACTTTATTTTTCCACTTAACATTATGTTCGTAAGGTTCATCCATGTTGTTTCTGCAACTCTGCCTTACAATTTTTTGTTGCTGGATTATTCCACTGTACGAATACTTCACATTTCTTTAGCTTTTCTATTGTTGATGAATATTTGGGTTGTTTCCTTTTTTTTTTTTTTTTTTTTTTTTTTTTTTTTTTTTTTTTTTTTTTTTGCTGCTATAAATGTCTTTTCTATACCTTCTCTGAAATTTTCTAGGCTATATATCCAGAACTGGTATTGCTAGGTGAGAGGGTTTGCATGTCTTTAATAGTTAGTTGAAAATTGTTTTTCAAAACAGTTGTATCAATTTCTACTTCATCATCATTGCATTATTGACATCCTTACCAATACATGACACTGTCATACTTTTCTTATTTATTTTTTCCTCTCTCCATTCTCCCTTAGCTCCGTCTATCACTTCTGAGCTGATGACCACCAAATGTTTATCTCAAGCTCATATCTTTCACCTAAGCTCCACATCCATATATTCAACTGCCTGTTTGATATCTGCTCCTGTGTGTCTTTAGGCAAAGCAAATATAACATGTCCCAAACCGAGCATATCTTTTTTGGTGGATTATACCATCTTTACCCCATCATCAAAATGAGGAATCAAGACATCACCCTGGACCAGCTTGGACAATGAAACCTGTGTTAATAGGATAGATGTCGCTATCAAGCAGAAGTTGTAAGACTCAGTGTGTGCTTCACCATGGCCTATACCTCCAGCCACAATGAATAGGGCTTTACATCTGGTGGAGCCTCTGTCAGCCTCAACTCCTGAGTGAGAACAACATGGAGCAGAACCCTGCTTGCACATAACCAACATGAAGCATAAATAAAATAAAATGTTTGCTGTTTCAAGTCACTGGAAATTTGAAGTTATTTGTAACTACAACATAACCTAGACTATTCTAACAAATATACCCTTATTTCCATCTTCATGGCAGCTGAACACATACAAGCAGCAGGGCTAAAGAATTTTCCAGTTCCCTTGGAGTCCACTACTACTAGATTCGATTTTTTTTTTTTTTTTTTTTTGCAACTTCCTGAATATACTCTTAAGTTGGCATACAAATAATAGCCTTTGAATGCCCAACTTCAGAGTGTGTGGAGTTCTTTCCAAGTGGCATTAGTTGAGGTTTTGGCACCTGCTTTCAGAACACAGCTATCCTCTATCTGCATAAAAGTCAGCTGTTATCTTCTTTCCAAAGCCATCAAATCCCAAAATAGCATGAGTTGGGAGTAGGTTAATATCTTCCTGGCAAAGTCTAGTGTCAGGTTTCAAGGGCACCATTTAACATTCAGCTGACTGGGGGACATAACCCAGACTGTGTCTATAATTCTCAAAGACCTACAGAATTTTGCTTTTAAGGAACTAATCGAATAGAAGCCATATTATGACATTAACCAAGTAAAAGGAAATGAACATTGAACACCTTCAAGTACCAAGGATTTTGTGTATACTGTCTTGTTTCATCTTCAAAACCACCCCGTGTGTTAGAAATTATTAGTCTAGCTGACAAGTCATTCCAAGAAAACAGATTCAAAGTGAATAAGTGACTGACCAAGGTCACAGTAAAGATTCTGGATATAACGGTATACAGGTCAGAGCGTAGGGCTTCTTGTAAGGTGTTCTTTTGAATTCAGCATGGACTCTTAATTGGGTCACTTCATTTAGTGTAAGGTTTAAAAATAACACAAATGCAGCCGGATGAGTTGCCTGAGCCTTGACTCACCCATCTAACAAACATTGCCTTTTAGTTAGTCTGGGTGGATAGCAGTGCTGGAGAGAAAAAACACAGAAAAAGAAAAGATAGAATAAAGTAGAGGAACAAATCTCTGCCCTCAGGGGCTCACGTTACACAGTGGTATACAAGGTTACACAGGCAGGCTAATTACAATGTGATGTGATAAATGCATCCATCCATTCATTTCCCAAACATGTACTAAGGGCTGAGGATTTGGAGACAGAATCACAGCATCTGCCTTCAAGGAGCTCAGAGCTCCATGTCACAAGTGGAATAAGGGAAGTCTACCGAGTGGGAACATCAAGGAAATCATGGCTGGTTCTCTCAGACAAGTCAGCAAAAACTTCCTACCTGGGATAATTCTGGAGATGGGTTTTGAAAGAGAAGTTGATGACAACCAGAAGGAGAGCATTTCAGGGCACTAGAGTGGCATAAGCAAAGGCCCAGAGGGCAGGGTTGTGAATTCCGTCCTGGAGAGCAGGGAAAGCTTCCCAGAGGAAACTCCAGTCCACTGAGATTTGGAGGATGACTAGCAACAGATCTAGCTGACAAGGTGCAGAAAGCCACCAGGAGAGCAGACGGAACAGCAGATGCCGAAGCATGCGGCCTTCTTCAGGAAAGTACAAGCAGTTAAACATGCCTGTGGGGCAAGGTTCACGTGGGGACGTGGCAGAAAAGGAAACAGGAGAGCAATGGCCAGAGGTGCACTGCGAAGAACGTTGAATGGTTTGTAAAGAAAACTGATACACCTTGTGAATTCCAAATATTTGAAACAGGTCTCAGTCAATTTAGTAAGTTTATTTTGCCATTGTTAAGGACGAGCCCGTGACACAGCCTCAGCAGGTCCTGACAACATGTGCTCGAGGTTGTCAGGGTACAGCTTGCTTTTATACATTTTAGGGAGACATAATACATCAATCAATACATGTAAGATTTACATTGGTTCAATCTGGAAGGAGGGGAAAACTCGAGATAGCAATTCTTACTTTAAATGATTGTCTTGGTCAGCTTGGGCTGCTATGACAAATACCATAGACTTAAAACCACAGACATTTAATTCACACAGTTCTGCAGCCTGGAAGTTTGAGAGGGAATGCCTACATGGTTGGGTTCTGGTGCAGGCCTTCTTCTCGCTTTATAGACAGCCACCCTCTCACTGTGTCCTCACATGGTGAGGAGACAGAGACAAAGACAGAGAGAGTGAGAGAGAGACAGTGCAAGATCTGTGGTGTCTTTTCTTATAAGGACACTAATCCCATGACAGGGGATCCACCCTCTTGGCCTCATCCTACATGCCTACCACGGGCTCCACCTCCAAATACCACCTCTTTAGGGTTTATGGCTTCAATATAAATTATGGGGAGACACAAACATTTAGTGCATAGAAATTGTTATTTTAAAAAACATTGTAAGAAGGAAATAACATGGCCACATTTGCAGTTTTAAAAAATCACCCTGGCAAATGTGTGGGATATCATGAGCAAAGCCCCCTCTTCCACACTGGCAGTCACTGTTCATGCTTGCAGATTTGATCCAGCTTCTCCTTTGTGCTTCCTCAGCACCTCTGCTTCCCTCTCTCATCACACTTAGAACATGCTTGGTGATTATTTGCTTGTATGCTGGTGTCTCGCAAGAGTGAGTTTCTTGAGGATAAAGATTGTATTGATCTCTGTGTCCTCAGAATGGTCTGGCAGAGAGTATGTATTTAAAAATATTTAAAGGAATGTGAATCTATTACACGACCACACGCCATAGCAGCTGGTCTCCACTTCACTTGGGAGAGATTTTCTCTTTTCATATTCCACTTTCAAGTACCTTATCACTGAAGCCTGACCTGGTCCCGCGCCTATGATGTTATGTTTCAAAAGTTCCTCCTCGGACCCTGGGTGGTATGCATGGTGTCCATGTCCCCCTACTTCCCAGAACTATTCACATCCAGTTTCCAGTTTCTTTGCACTTGCCTTGAAATTGACGACAAATGAAATTTGCAAACCCATCTAGGAAATGACCTCAGCACCCAAGTCATTTCCTGGGGCCGTTAATATTCTTAAATGTATGGAGAAGTTGAGGTGTTTTTTTTAAAATTCCCAGGACCACTGGTAAACCGTTTTCACCCGTATAAATGGATAGAAGATGATGTCACAGCACAGGAGAAGCTCTTGTTGCTTTAGCCCTCCCTTCATGTTTAATGACTGCCTCAAATTTCTCTGACTTTGACTCCCTCCTGGAGGCTGACCAGCCAGATCACTGGGGCTTGTCTGAGACCTTCTGCCACTTGAGATGATGCACGTTCAGAGAGCTCACGGAAGAAGGGATTGATTTTTCAACATCATAGCATTAGGCTGCCCATCCTCTGACACATTCCAGATGGATCCCTTAGCCATTCATTAGTTCGAGCAATATTTATAGAGTTCTTACAGTGGACAAGCCTGTGCTGGATTCTGCAGTCACAGAGGTGAGAGAAGAGGCAGAGTATTTCACTGGTTCCAAGTTAAAACAACCATGACTAAGACCTGCTTTACTCATATCAAAGAATTTTCAAGGTCAGTAAAGAATATGTATAACCACATGGCTATGATACAATTAATATTGAGGGTAGCAAGGGCTTTAAGAAAAACAAAATATATAAACACACACACACTTTATATTTACCATATATAAGCATATAAGCATATATTATATATATATATATCTCATGTATAGTTGTATAGGTATTTATAACTATATATGCCTATTCTATATATTTCCTATATATTATATATAAATGCATATCTTATGTTATTTATTTACTATAGTGCTTCCCATGAGCCAGATCCTATTTTGAATGTTTTTACAAATTAATTCATTGTTAAATTCTCACAATATTGCCATGAAATAGGTACTATTATCATCATCTCCATTTTATAGATAAGAAACTTGAAGCTTAGATATTTTAAGTAATGTACTCATGATCAATTAAGCTGCTGAGTAAATATTTGAATCCGGTAGAATATCTCCCATGGCTATGTTATGAATCTCTGTGCTATAAACTGCACAGGGGATTAATAGGGGAGGCTGCACTTGTGTGCAGGCATTAAGGCATGGGCAGAAATAGCTTGAACAGATCCTTTGATTGGGGCCTTTGCAGACTATTCTCAATGACTGGCAAGTAAAATAGCATGGTTTGATCATGATGTAGTTTGGATGTGTGATCTTGCCCAAATCGCATGTTGAAATGTAATCCCCAATGTTGGGGGTGGGGCCTGGTAAGAGGTAGATTTCTTATGAGTGGTAGAGAACTATCCTCCTTGATACTGTCTTCACAATAATGAGGGAGCTCACGTGAGATCTGGTCATTTAGAAGTGTGTGGCACCTCCCCTGTCGCTCTCTCCTCCTGCTCTGACCATGTGATATGCCTGCTGCCACTTTGCCTTCTGCCATAAGTAAAGGCTCCCTGAGGCCTCCCCAGAAGCAGATGCTACCATGCTTCTTGTATAGCCTATACAGAGCCATGAGCCAATTAAACCTCTTTTCTTATAAATTATTCAGGCTCAGGTATTTTTATTTATTTATTTTTGAGACAGAGTCTCACTCTGTCACCCAGGCTAGAGTGCAGTGGCACAATCTTGGCTCACTGCAACCTCTACCTCCTGAGTTCAAGTGATTCTCCTGCCTCAGCCTCCCGAGTAGCTGGGACTACAGGTGCGCGCCACCACACCCAGCTAATTTTTTGTATTTTTAGTAGAGACGGGGTTTCACCGTGTTAGCCAGGATGGTCTCGATCTCCTGACCTCATGATCCACCTGCCTCAGCCTCCCAAAGTACTAGGATTACAGGCGTGAGCCACGGCGCCCCACCAGGCTCGGGTGTTTCTTTATAGCAATGCAAGAACGATCTAATACTGGACATAAGAAGATGATGCCTGTCTTCAGCTCTGTGAAGGGGTCATAGAGAAGAGGGGTCACATTCTCAAAGCCTTCATGAAGGCCAGTGGGTAGACAGTGCAGGCACATTAGAGGCTGGCTCACTGGTTGTCTATCAGTGAGGCCTACACAGGAGTGGAATCATCTGCCTCTTTTTCACCCAGCTTGGCTGTTTAAATGATCTAGCCTGCATTTTTATCTTGGTAGTTAAGGACATGTCTCTGGGATTCCATTAGGTTGACTTGTTTAACTCAATGGTACTAGAACTTGAGTACCATCCTCCTGTGCCTGAAGATACCAGCAGTGCCCACAGCTGAAAATAAAAACACTAAGTACCTATTTCAGCTGTCTACTTCTGTGAAATAAACTACCCAAAATGTGATAGTGTAAAACAGCAACCATCTTATTGTGCTCACAGACCCTAGGTCAGGAATTGGGAAAGGGCATAGCAGGTACAGTTTGTCTCTGTTCCAGTGTCTCAGGCCTCAGCTTGGAGACTCAGGCTGGGGTAATTTGATGGTAGAAGCAGGAATCCTATGAAGGCTGCTTTACACTCACATCTGGAGTTGATGCTACTTGTTAGTGAGAATCTCAGCTAGGGCTGTCAATTAGAATGCCTACGAAAAGCCACTCCATGTGGCTGCCTATGCTTCCTCACAGCATGGCAGCTGGGTCCCAAGAGTTACCATCCCAACAGATGTAGATGGAAGCTGTATTGCTCTTTAGGACCTGGTCTCTAAAGTCCCACAGAATTACTTCTACATTGGTCACATGATTCAAGAGAAGGAAAGATTGAAGAGAAGGAAACTAGATTCAAGAGAAGGAAACTAGACCCCCACAAATGAAACTGCCAAGAGAAGGAAACTAGACCCCCACAAGTGAAACTACCAAGAGAAGGAAACTAGACCCCCACAAATGAAATTGCCAAGAGAAGGAAACTAGACTCCCACAAATGAAATTGCCAAGGCCATTTTGTAGAAAGGAAATGTGGGATAGGAGATATTACTGTGGACATATTTGGGAAACATAGTCTCCCACATTCAGAATTCATAACAGTTGAGGCCAGAAAGTTCCACTGCAATGGAGCTTGCTAAGAAAGGCCAGAGGCCAGGTGTGGTAGCTCATGCCTGTAATCCCAACTTTGGGAGGCCAAGGCAAGTGGATCGCCTGACGTCAGGAGTTCAAGACCAGCCTGGCCAACATGGTGAAACTCCATATCTACTAAAAATACAAAAAATTAGCTGGGTGTGGTGGCATGCACCTGTAATCCCAGTTACTTGGGAGGCTAAGGCAGGAGAATCGCTTGTACCCAGGAGGCAGAGGTTGCAGTGAGCTGAGATCATGCCACTGCATTCCAGCCTGGGCAACAGAACGAGACTCCATTTCAAAAAAAAAAAAGTATGACACATAGAATACTGTGCATGATTGCATGACTTTTTCAAAAATCTGAAAAAGGAAAATACTACTTCTTAAATTACGTCTCCTGAGAATTTCAGGTGGTTCAATGTATTTTACTATGAATTCCCTCATATGGAATTACGTTATCTTAATAAGCACAGCTAAAAAATATAGTGAGAATTTATACAATATAACATATTTTTATTTATTTTATTTATATACTTATTGTCATAATTGCTTTACATTTAATATATTTATATAATATACAAATGATTTCAATATTTATAGTATTAATTTATATTTATGTTTATAAAATAAATTGTATATGAATATCCATATTTATAGCAGGTATGTAAAATATAAATATGTAATAAAATATAATAAAAGTAGCTAAAAATGTTTGTTCATTCCCTTACATATTTGGTTTTCCTTAAAGAGTTCACCTTTTTTTTTTTTTTTTTTTTGAGACAGGCTCTCACTCTGTCACCTGGGCTGGAATGCAGTGGCGCGATCTCGGCTCACTGCAACCTCTGCCTCCTGGGTTCAAGCAATTCTCCTGCCTCAGCCTCCCATGTAGCTGGGATAATAGGCACGCATCATCATGCCTGGCCAAAAGTTCACTTTTTTTTTTTTTTTTTT